>NC_045793.1:102680843-103022576 GCF_009873245.2 Balaenoptera musculus | reverse complement strand
TGGGATATATTATTCATTCTACAAGTCTATATACTCGAATAATTTCTGTAGAATTATTTTATCTATGTTTATCTATCTCTATATTGGCTTACAAATTTCCTTTTATATAATGATGATAGACTATTGGAGAATATTAAACCTTTAAATTCATTCACTCTTATTCTTCTTTCTGTGCTCTAAATGTAACATATTTCTATTACGGATGATGGATGGATAAATAAATAGATAGATAGAGTTAGAAATCATCATTCTTATGGTCTTATACAGTCAGTATTTATTTAGATTTTCACACTCGTTGTGCTTCCAATTCTCATTCCTTCCTGCACCACTGAGATTCCATCTGGGATTGTTTCCTTCTGTCTGAAAAACACACTTTAGAAACAGAAGGTTAAAAATGACACTTCTTACAAAATCAAAATCCCTAAGAGAAATTTCCATGAAAGGAGCACTCATAGAAAACTCATTTTAATGAATTATGCATAGCCTTGTAGTTTTTATATTTTTATATCTATATTCAAAATGAGAGTATAATGCTGATTAAACATAGTGACTGTATGTCTTTCTTTCTCTACTCAGTATGTAGTGTGCAGAAGTAATAAGCTGTTTATTACTATTACATCTCTGTATTTCCTGGCTCTTACTAAGCTTTATAGAGTTATCTCAAATATAGAATTTTTATACTTATAATACACCTATATGATACCCTCATTAGCATCCCTGTCTTAAATTGGAGGAAATTGAGCCTCTGCAAGGCAAAGTAAATTAAGACAGAGAACTCAGCATTAAAGTCTATATAACTCAAAACTCTGCTCTCTTTCCATTTATCTTTTCTGCCTTTTATGTGTTAAATGTTCAATAAAGTCTTTAAATTGAATTTAAACAGAGAAATAGTGTTTTGTTGAACAAAAAATATGATGTAGGATACTCTTCCTACCTTTCAGTTATGACACATTTCGTGGAAAAAGGAAATTCTCTCATTGTTCTAGAAACTTCAAATAATGAAAATGACACTTTCCTTGTTAACTGGAAACTGAAGGTAATCGAGTTGGATTGCATGAGATATATAGAAAGCAAGTGGAAAAGGAATTGAACATAATTTTCCCATTGTGTTACCTACTATTTAACTTTTTACTAAATATTTTTCCTTAATGGACTATCTTAATCCATATCGAACAAATAAACATGTGTGTCTCATATATTTAAGAAGGGCTCACTATAACATAAACACTTCCTAAAACACCTCTTTCGAATGCATGAGCTGAGTCCTGCTAGGAATGAAGTCCCCTCTATAAGGGTTAACTGATAGCTAGTCATTACATGCTCTATGAACTTGAGTGAAAGCTATCTATAGGCACACATGGAATGATGGAAAATGTGACAACCTATGATAAATGCTAAGTCAGTAACCTTCAGAGATGAAGGTTACTTCCTTCTCCCTTCAGTTCCTCATATGTGAAGACTTAATCTCTTCATGTCTCTTTGCTCTTGGTCCAAAGTTATGATGTACCAAAACTCATGTAAAGCAATTACATAATGTAATAAAAAGCACATTTTTGTTTAATGTAGATCCAAGCTAACTGGCATTTCTACAGTCTATACATTTCCTTTGACAATATGTTCATGCTGAATTGGAAGTCATTGATAATATTTCTAAAGGCTATTTCTAAAGGATCCATTGTGATCCATTTTTGGACCAAGTAACTCATGAAAGCAACTTGTCCATGCTGACCAAGTTCAGTGTGCCAGAAAACAGTAAACTTGCATAACACGTTGCTGTCTTATAAACTGGCTTTGAAAATAATAGAGCTGGTCTACATTCTTAAGTGTTGTAAATATTAGCAGATGTAGCCTACGATCACATCTTATTTTCCTTTTATCTATCATATCATAATGCATGACATGTTGCAACTAATCTTAACTCATTCCAGTTAATACCCAGACTATTTTATCATTACTGATAGAGTCACACTTCTCTTGTCCTGAAATTTGCAGTGACTTATGTAATTTAGTTGAACATTTTTATATTATTACCAATTAATTCAATTACACTGAATTTAACCCATGCTTCAAATTTATTAAAATATTGATAACGAGACAATTAATTTGTCTCCATTTTATTTAGAGTAGAAGCCAAAATTCCTACTGTGGTCTATACACCGTCTATAATCTGAGTCCCAGGTTAACTCCACAATCTCTTCCTTCGTAACTCCACCCTTGATCTTCCTGGTGGTTCTGACCCCCTTGCAGCTTCTTGACCACGTGGATGTAATCAATCTCTTAGGTCTTATATTCTAGCTAATTTATTGCCCTGAAATGACATCCTATTGACCAGCTCCCTCACGTTCCTCAAGTCTGTACTCAAGTCTCACATTCCCAGTGGGACCTATTCTGTACACCCTATTCAACATTGCAAACTGCCTCTCTTATTCAACACTCGAGTGGCTCTTACCCTGCTCTGTGTTTCCTTTCTATTTTAACAGCTTTGCTGAGATACAGACACATATCACACAGTTCATACATTTGAAGTGTACAAGTCAATGGTTTTTAACATAGTCACAGATAAGTGCAACCATCACTAGTCAATTTCAGAACATTTTCATTACCTCCACAAGAAACCCCAATACATTGGCTATCAACAATTTATGTACCCATCCTCCACCCATACCCCACAATCACAATCCACTTTCTAGCTCTATAGATTTCCTTATTCTGGACATTTCCACACATATGAAATCATGTAATATGTGGTATCTTGTGTGTGGTTTCTTTCAGTTAACCTAATGTTTTCAAGGTTCATCCATAATGAATGAATCCACATGTTCTCATTCAAACAAATGTTTCAAGGTTGTACCTGGTATCAGTGTTTCATTCCTTTTATGGTTCAATAATATACCATTGTGTGTATATAACACATTTGTTTATCCATTCATCTCTTGATTGACATTAGGGTTGTATCCATCTACTTGCTATTGTGAATATTACTGCTATGAACATTTGTGTACAACTCTTTTTTTGAATGCATGTTTTCAATACTTTTAGGCGTATACCTACAAGTGGATTACTGGATCATATAGCAATTTTATATTTAACATATTAAGGAACCACTAAACTCTTTTCCACAGTTGCTGATTTTAGCCATCCCAGTGGGTATTGTGGTTTTGAGTTGCAGTTCCCTGATGACTAAAAATGTTGAGTATCTCTTCATGGGCTTATTGAATACTGTTATATCTTCCTGAGCCAAATGTCTTTTCGATCCTTTGCTGAATTTTAACTTGGATTTGTCTTTTTGTTATTGAGTTATGAGTCCTTTTTATATTTAGGATATATATACAGATATAAAATGTGTACAATAAGTATACAATATATTTTTTCTCCCATTTTGTGAGACATCTTTTCATTTGCTTGATGGTTTCCTTTTGAAGCACAGATGTCTTTAAGAAATCTGAGATATCTAATTTTCATTTTGTCTTTCATGTTTTTGGTGTCATACATAAGAATTTATTGACAAATCTGAAGTCATGAAGACCTGGACCTGGAATTTTCTTTGTGCAATGTTTTTTTAATTGATAATTTGATATTTTTACTTGGTATAGGGTTTTTCATATTGCCTATATTGTTGAATCAGCTTTGGTAGCTTTTGCCTTTCTAGAATTTAACCGTTTCATCTCAGTTATCTAATTTATTGGCATACAATTGTCCATAGATTTTCTTTATAATTATTTTTATTTCTGTAAGGTCAGTAGCAATTTTCCTCTTTTAAATGCTGATTATGGTAATTTGAGTTCTCTCTCTCACTGATCAATCTAGCATAAAGTTTTGTCAGTTTTGTTGCTCTTTTCAAGAAAACTATCTTTTGTTGTCTATGATATTCCATATTATATTAGATATATAATTTAATTTCATTAATTTCTGCTGTAATATTTATTATTTTCTTCCTTCTGCTTGTTTTAGGTTTAGTTTGTTTCATTTTTCCAGTGTCTTAATGACAAAGGTCATTATCTCACAGTCTGTGGCTTCTCTTTTCATTCCCTTAACAGTGCTTTTTGAAGAGCAAAAATGTAGTTTTTTTCTTAATATAGACACTTAGAACAATAAGTTTCCCTCTAAGCACTTCCTTATCTGCATCCCTGTTTTGGTATGTTGTATCTTCTTTTTCAATAATCTAAAGGTATTTTCTGATTTTCATTTTTATTTCTTCTTTGGTCTATTGTTTTGGGGAGTGTGGTATAATTTGTAAATTTCTCAAATGACTTTTTATTTCTTATCGATTTATACTTGTTTCCATTGTTCACATATTAGAAAAACTCAGACATCATGATGTTTCTGAAACTCTGTGAATGATAACTGAAATCTCATCCAATGGCTATGGAGTGTCTTCCAATTTATTATGCAAATGCCTCATTTTCTTAACTTTTAAATTACAAGTTAATTGTAGACTCACTCGGAGTTGTAAAAAAGACACAGATAGATGCCATATATTCTATGCCTACTTTCCCACAACAGTAATACTTGCATAACTGTAATATATCACGAGTTGGAAATAGATACTGATGCAATCGATCCATTTTTTCAACTCATCCATTATAAATGCAGTCATTTTTATGGGTGTTTGTTTAGCTTTATGCAATTTGATCACATATCTAGATCTTAAAAAAATAAAGTTAAACGGTATGTATTTTTTTTCTTTTCCCTCCTTTTTTTAAGTATTGCTGCTGTACATTATTATAGAAGTTACAGAAGTTACAAGTATACAGTAGAGTGATTCTCAATATTATCCTTGCCATGATGACTTTTTAATTGAAGTATAGTTGGTTTACAATGTTGTGTTATGTATTTTTCTTACTTAAACTTACCTATACTGTTGTAACTTGAAGTGTTTCCTTAAGATAGCACATTGATGAGTCATGCTATATTTTTTTCAATGCTGTCAGTCTCTGTCTTTCAATTGGGGTATGTTAAACTATTTATGTAATTTGAGGTAATTATGGATACGTCAGGTCTTTCTTAAGTCTTTAATTTTATTTTTTCTGTTTGCTTCCTCTGTATCTTGATTGAACAACTTTTCTGGCCTTCCTGTGGGTTACCTAAACATTTTAAAAAATATTTCATCTTGATTTATTTTTATTACTTAGTGTTATTCAGTATATCAGTTTGAATATTTTCTTTGTGGTTGCTCTCTTCCACTAGATAGATAGATTAGATAGATAGATGGATGTAGATATATGAAAGACAAAGAGACAAAATGATACATATATATCCATTCACAGTGTAATTGTGTCTCTATTTTATCCTTTCAAGTAATGTGTAGAAACTTATTTCCATTTTAGCCCTTGTACCCTGACAACTTTTTAAATATATTTATTTTTATACACACATTGAGCACTACATTAGATGTTATAATTTTTGTTTCAACTATAAATTACATTTTAAGAAACTCATGAGAATAGAGTTTAATATCTTTTTCCCTATTCTTGCTCTTTCTTATGTTCTTTTTTTTCCTCCTGAAGTTTTAAGCTTTCTATTTTCATTTCCATTTTGTTTAAAAAAATTTCCATTAGTTATTATTTAAAAGTAGGTTTGTTGCTGACAAACTTCCTGAGTTTTCCTTTGTCTGTGCAAATCTTTATTCCCCTTATTTCTGAAGGATATAAAATTTTCAGTTAACAATGGTTTTCTTTTTTGTTGTCTTTTGTTTTTTATTTTTCTAGTACTTGAAGCAATGCTGTGCTAATTCCTCAGTCTTTCATGCTTTCAGGTGAGAAATCTGGTGTCATTTGATTTCGTGTTTCTTCATATAGTAATGTGCCATTTCTCACTAACTTCTTTCAAAGTTTTGGTTTGTCTTTTGTTTTCAGAAATTTATTTATGATATACCCTGGCATGGATTTATTGGGGTTTATTATTTTTGGGGTCTGCTCACATTCTGGATTCTGTAAGTTTATGTCTTTTATCACATTTGGTACATTTTCACTATTATTTCTTTGAATACCTTTTTTTAGTTCCACTGCCTCTCTGCTGTCTTCTGGGATTCCAATTTACAAATATTAGATGTTTTTATTGCCCCATAAGTCCCTGAACTCTATTCATTTGAGGTTTTTTTTGCTCCATTTTGTCTGTTTTCAGTTTGATTAAATGTATTTATCCTCAAATTCACTAACACTTTCATCTGTCTTCTTCACACTACTGATCAACCTATCAAGCAATTTTTTATTCTGGTTATAATTTTAAGTTCTACAATATCCTTTTGGTTTTTTCTCATAACTCCCTCTTCATTTCTATTTCATTGCTGTTTTCTTGCTATTTTTTATCTGTTTTAATCATATTCTTCATTTCTCTTTGAAGCATTTTTATGATGGATTTTGAAAATTCTTGTCAGATAATTCTAACATCTGATTCATCTCTTTAATAAAGTATTCACATATTTTGCTTTGCTTATTCATTTTTTAATTTCCCTTGTTCTTGGTATGGTAAGTGATGTTTTACTGGATAATAGATATTCAGATAATATATTATGAGACATTTGCTCCCTAGCAAAGCTCAGAAGGAAAACACCTTCCTTTCCAATTGGGTGACACTGGCAAGAAAATTGGAGCACTGTAGCTTGATTCCTTGGGACATAGGGTGGTGTGAAGCACCAGCTCTCTGCTCTTCCCTGCTGAAACTGTGAGGGATACTTGCCCCATCTTTAAATATTTTCTTGATTTGTAGAAATAGCTTGTGTAATAAAGAATTTGGCCTTGCCCAAAGAGAGGTCTGGCCTTCATCTCCAGCTTCTGGAATTTAATTTCTAAACCCTTGGCACTTTTCAAGCTAAAACAGTATGTCTGTTATTCATAGTGGAGCCCTTGGACCACATCTGATGTTTTACTCTAACATGGTGATTCATGGCATCAGGCTGGCCTTTAAGGGATGAGGGTGGAGATTGAGTTCAACCACAAGGCAATGTGTCAGTCAACCATGCCTATGTAATTAATCCCCCACAAAATCTCTGAAGCTCCAGTGAGCTTCCTAGATTAGTAATAATAATCCATGTATATTGCCACACATCAGGGTCAAGAGGGTAATGCTCCCTGAAGACAAAGGAAGCCTAATACCTGGAATCCACCTAGACTTGACTCTATGAGTCTCCTCCTTTACATGGTTATAATTTGGGTCCTGGAACTGTAATAGACTCTATCTGTGGCTATAACAACTTTCAGTGAGTTCTGTGAATCTTGATAGTGAATTATTGAAACTGAGTTTGTCTTGGGAAACCCTCAAACTTGCAGTTGATTTCAGAAGAGGGATCGGTTGTAGATGGTCTTGCCACTTGAACTTTGCCATTGTATTCTAACTGTCGTTTGGGTCAGAAGCTTGGGCAGCCTTGCCTAGTCTGGAGTATTGTACTCTTAACTTCCCCCTTTGGCTAACTCTGGTACATCTGATTTCATTAAATCTTTGAAGCCTTCCCCCCAGTTACCATGTTCTTCCCCTTAGGAGTCAAAATTGGGAGACTTAGTCAGCTGACTGCAACATGTGAATGTGTGACAAGTGGCCCGTGTAGGCTCTTGTTGGCCATCTCACTCATCTTGCTTCCACTAAACCTCAGCAACTTCACCAACCACTGTCAGACAGGACTGCTGTCTAGCTTGCTATTTAGAGGAGCCTATGAGTAGTAACTAAAATCTAACAAAGATATATTTTGAAAACCACTCCCTACTTCCATTTGGTACATTCCCAGCAAACAGACCCATATTTTAACACGGTGCAAGTGGCCCGTATTTGGGAGGTTAACAGGTTTTTCTGGTGGAGAGTGATAAAATCAGCCCACAGAAGCCAGGACGTCCTCCTTACCATGAATCTCTGGGTTTGCAAATATGAGCAGGCCGTGCGAAAGGGATTTATATTTCACAGCAAGACAATCTCAGGGAAGGCTTTGATACTTAGATTATTTTAGTATATAACAAAAATAAAACAGTAAACAATAAAAACACACAAGCACACACATATTATTGATTTTGTTTATAACCATACAAATATTTTAAAAATGAATATCATGCAGTGTCAGAATTTATAAATAATAATAAAAAATTCAAAAGTAAAGTGGATATTAGTAGCATTTCTAATGCTCAGTTCAGTAACAATGTATTTCTTCTTATATTTTAGATAGGTACATAATATATATTTCACTTGTTCACCAGCACATATCATCAACCTGCTGACTCATATTGTAATATCAGTTAAAATCAATTAGTAAATTTATATCTATACATACACAAACATACATATATATCTGTGAGTGTGTGTGCATGTGTATGTATATGTAAAATGTGATTGTGTGCATCTTAACATCTGCCCTTGCCTACAATACTGTAGTATTTCATTTCATATCTTCAGATGATGTGTATATAAAGCATTTATCTAATAAATATACAATAGTAGAAAATATCCAGGCATTATTAAACTCACCTTTTGCACATATCTTTGCTTTCTCTAACTTTGTTTCTTGCAAAACCTGCAATGGTGCCTACATACAAAGTAAACTTCTAGATAAAAAACATTTTTCTCAATCCCTAACCTTTAACCGGGATTCTGAAACTCTTACATGTTGTGAGCATTTTGACTGGAACATTTTCTGAAGATATTGACATTTATTAATGTTATCCAACAATTATTGACTTTTAAAAAAAAATTAAATACCACATACATTCTGAATCACAAGGGTGTTTTGGGTTCTGATTTGATCAAACCACTCATCACCAATACTTTAATTCCTGAAAGGGCACTTTTCTTTTTGTGAGAAAGATCCAGTGGATCACTGTGCTTTCCCCATCCCATAACATATACTATTGATTACTCCACAGACAAGTTAATGCCAACAGTAGGGACAATAAGAAAAATGACTGAATGACCTTAATAAGATAGAGATGCGAAAAGACAATAAATTTATACAACTAGTAGGGCCATCTACCTTGACAACGAGGATTAAATCATTAGATGTTGGTCCAGTTTATAACCCTACTGTGAAATAGAGAGTGAATGATTAAAATTTTGTGTTAATTTTTTTTATAAATGCAAATACCACAATTTTATTAAGATGAACATGTTAATAATTTATCAAGTCAGGTCATCCTAAAGTGAAATAGTGGGTATAAGATAATAAAACAGAAGTAAAAATCATAAACATTTTATAAATAGTTTTCTTGTCCTGTTCTTTAATATTTATTTTATTAATAATCATCCAAATTAAAATATACAGTATCTTAACAAATGACAGCAAAAAGTTAACTAATTTATAATTTATAGTAATAGGTTTTAGAATGCATAATTATATTCTTTCATTATATAGGCTAACATATAAAGTATCCATAGTATATATATTTTACATGTTCAAAATATCATAATCTATCTGCACTTTTGGATATGATTTTAGATAAAATTAATTAATAAGTACATTATTTCTTTATTTTCAATTTAAATGATGCATATGGTACTTGTTGTTGTTGACAAAACATACATTGATTGTTAATAAAATGCAAATCTTTGAAGATTTTACAGGCATATAAAAATGTCATTGAATATTCACTAATTTGTAATGTTTTATATAACAAGGGCACATTTAACTGAAGATTACTTTTAAATTATATCCAAAATGAGACAAAAAATAGTTATTTGTGTAAGTCTTTAATTGAATATCTGCACTATTTAAGAGTTCCCCAGGTACTCAAACTTATTTCAAAGTGCTATAAAATATTTATATAATACTAGTATTTAATCATTACTGTTTATAGACTTGCTATATATTTGTTAATATAGGTGACATCTCAAGTGTCTCTACTTAGTAACTTTGATTACTCATTAATTTTAATGATTGTGCTGGAGCAGTGTATATCAATTTCAGTAAATTTTAGTTTAATTAAATTCTGATTCTTCTTTTTAATGAGGAAAACTATGTCCTTTGTTTGAGGGAGTATTTAAAAAAAAAACAAACCTAATATGAAATTCAATTCCTAGAGCCCAGATATTCTTGGTTCTGCAGTTTTGCTATTTTATATAGCAATATAATAATAATAATAACAATAATAATAATAATAAAGATGGGGGCAGAAATGTAGACTCTATTTTAATCCAGCATTGTTTGTAAAATTTCAATGACCTAAGCCAAAGATGAAATTAAAAATCTGTTAGATTTAGTTAATTCCAAAAAACTAGGCTGTGAGAGACTATTTGGTGCTCCCTACCACACAGCCTCACCAATGCTGACAAAAGCAAGCATTAAGCATCACACTTCTCTGCAGATGATATGGGATCAGTTAATTTGAAAGAGTGCTTTCCAAAACTGAGGTGACACCTGAGAGCAGTGTAATTTACTCCTCTCTCCTAAACTCAATTTCTCAATTTGTGTTCTTTTAATTTATAGGAGGAAGGGGAGGTAGTCCTTTAAAACAAATCTCCAGCATGATGGCAGAGTCATGTACAGGAAAAGATGGGAAAACCACTGACATCATTCCCAGCAACTACTTCTGCTTTTTCCAGGTTCTGCCCTCCCCTGGTGAAATCACCCCTGCTTAAAACACGTCTTTGCTACATTCTCTATGCCGGCAACTCTCAAAACAGTTTCCTCAAATTGATGGAATAAATAAAAATAAACCAAATGGTTTTTTTGTTTGTTTATTTTCTGCAGCATTTCTAGGTCTTCTGAATTCTAAAATGCAATGTGAATCACCACAAAGAGGATAAGGATATAGATGTATTTGTAGCAGATGTTCCAATGGCCTGCCCTGGATCTGCTCACCTGCAGCTGCTGGGGAGAAAAGGATTCCTGACACCCTGGTAGCGTCACCTCCAGCATGTGCACTTCTAGTTCTACCCAGTAACTCTCTGCAGCGGAAGCAGAGCTTGCTGCTGGGCACGGGGAGGGGAGAATGGATGAGCTGACATCTTAAGGGCACCTCACAACTAACGAGGGGTAACTAGCCCAGTCCCCTGCCCTTTGGTGGGACAGTTCCAACTGGATTGAGTCCAGGTCTCTACTACAAGAACTTACTCACTAACATATGCGTTATTAGCTTTTGTACCTTCCCTGTTTTATTTTTTCTCTCTTCCTTGTGCTACTTTCACGATGCTTTCTCTGCTTTTGAGATCACATTCCAAACAAACGCGTTCATTTCTTTTTTTGAACTCCCCGTACAAATATACGACACTTGAAAACCATAATCTTCTACCATACCTACCTTGGATGTTGTAATACACTAAGGCGGTGACTCCATGATGTCAAATTAATTAAGATAAATTTTAAAATGTATATTCAAATTTAAAGTTTTTAAAAACAAAGCCAGTCATTGTTTTCCTTTAAGTTAACATGAGTTCTTGAACACCCATGATTATTTCAAATAAAGCTTTGCCTCTAGGAAAAATTGTAACATACAGAATAAATTATTAATACAGTTTCCAGAGAAAATACTGCATATTTGAAGATTTTTACACATATATCCTTGAATTGAAAAACTCATCATGGGCTCATTTTATAAGCATCTCTTTATATAACACTGTTTTATTTATAACAGAAAACTGAAGGATTGAAGTTTAAGCCGACTGTTCTATTTAAAGAATAAAAAATAATTATTTCACAAGGGACACATGTAAAAGTTGACAAGATATATGCAGATTTTTAAAAAATCCATATACTTTTGAGTCAATTAAAATGTTCTTATAATCTGCTACAGTTTTTACATCTATCAAATTGTGCTCGAACTAAAAATGAGTACCTTAAACAATTTTGAAATTTATTATTCCTCTGAGAGGGATCAAAATAATTATGGTATGGTGAAATATTCTGATTGACACAGTTTGGGACAGGAATAATTCTCCAGAGTTCAACTCCTGCCAAGATAGTTTACAATGACATGAAGACTTTTGGATGTAAAAAAATTATGAAAAAGAAATAGATCACTAAGAAGGAATAATGGATAGTGCATAGTTTTTAACTGAAAACGTACTAAAACTAGAGGTCTAAAAAAATTGGATAAGTATGTTGTACACATTTTATTTGTGTATTTTATTCTTAGGTGATGTTTTTGCTTTAGTTTATAAAGGCTTATTTTTTATGACAGATATAGTATATGCTAAATAAAGGGAAATTAGAACATAGAAAATGAACAAAAATATTAGCTTTGTCAACCAAAGACAATAATCACATGATCTATTAACACATAAACTATGTCTTATTTACACAGCATATCTAATATTTATGCTTAGCAGGGTGAGAAAGAGACTACAAAGAAATTAAACTGGGACAAAGAAGCAAAATTAGGAAACTTTTGCAGTATACTAGTATCATAGAAAAATTTGGAACTGAGTTAGCTTGGAAAATAAAAGCAGTGAGATATTAGAGTATTTAAGTAGATCTAGAAAATTGAATATGCGCTCTGATGGGTGAGAAGCTTGTGAATAATTAAAGTAATGCTTTGTGCTTCTGCACAGGCAATGATAATGTTGGTTGAGACTAGGAATATAGCAAAAGTGAGGGAACAAATTTTTAAATTTGAGTTCTATACCTGGAAGTTCACAGAATAAATTTTGTTAACATCAAAGCTTGAAACATAAGTGTGTACAAAACTCCTTAAGTGTATATCTGTGGAGAAGAATAAACTAACAGAAACAGAGGGGCAGAAGTAGCCAAAAAATGCAAAGAAATTTTATATCTAAAAGCCAATTAGGGTAAGAAAATATGGGATTTTGTGTTTTATCAAAATGTCTCTATCTATCTAATTCTGATAATATAGTTGACCCTATAGCTGAAAACACACACACACACACACACAAACACACACACACACATTTTTAAAAAGCACTGATATTCTCCCAAGAATTTTAAACCAAAACTATGCAAATGCAAGGATGCAGAGAAAAATGTCTTACACTGTAACTGGTTTTGCTGTAAGAACTAAATATACTGAAATGCACAACCTTGGGTTTATTTAGTGTCTCAGTACATAGGATAGTAAACAAACACCAGGTCTTTCCCAAGATAGGGGTTATATAAGATATCTTGCCCCATAAAGCTGATACCCTCAGGGTAATGAATCAGAGTAAATCTACTCTATCCCACACAGCCAGAAATTGTGAATAAGTTGATTTGAGACTGAGCAGATTTAAAGAGAAACCAATCATTAAGAATTAACAGCAGCAATTTAGCATTTTTTAAATGCTTAGCCCAAATCTATACCACTGGGAAGTCCAAAACACTCACAGGCCAAGAATTAATACAATGTGGTCCCAGATTGCTAGTTCCTTTAGGAGACTCTCATAAGCAAATTCAAATCTTTTTTGGTCAATCGTCTTCACACTAATCCTCAAAATGCACACAAAAAATTTTCTAAGGAAAATGAGCATTTGCCATTCAAAAATATCTAAATGCACAAGGAAATAATGCTCCACCATTAAGAAAAAGAGCAAATAAAAAAGCATTAAAAGATCCACAAAGACTTCAGTTACTAAAAATAGCATTATTAGATTGTAAAGTAAGTCTGCTTTAAAAAGTAAAAGAAAAACATAAATATATCTTTAGGTGACTAAAAAATGACCTAGCAAATTTGAAAAATAACTTGTATAAAAGATAGTATTTTAAGTTAAAAAGGCAATGATGGTTTAGCAGATTAGGCATAGCCAAGGTGAGAATTAATAAATTGCAATGAAAACCAAAATAAATATTTCAGAACACATTACAGATAATTTTCAAAGATGCAAAATGTGGATAAAATCATAAGAGATATACTGGATGAAGTGAAAAATATAGCATGCATTTAATGGATGTTCTAATAGGACCGGAAAAAAATGTGAAAGGACAATATTCAAAGATATTCTGACTGAAAGTTCTCCAGACTTTTGAAAAACACTAATTCACATATTCAAAAATCCATTCAATTGCAAGCAAGATATATGAAGATAAACCTACATCTAAATATTTCATAGTGAAACTGAAAGTGACCAGGAAGAAAGAAGATATTTTTATTAGGGCTAGTAAAAAATCAAATTACCTTTAATATATTGAAACTTAACTTTCTAACTGAAAGAATGGAAGGTAAAAGACACAAATGCCATTCTAGAATTCTCCACTAAGCAAAATATACATCAACCTAGGACCAAATAAAAACATTTGTAGACAAACCAAATGGCTCCAGCAGGAGCCCACTAAAGAAATTTCAAAGTAACTGAAAAAATACACTTCAAAGAGGTGGAGGTTCTGAAATAAAAGAATGAATAAAGATCAAAACAAAATATGTTATGATATATGGATAAATCTTAATAAAAATTATTTTTTTTAATTATTTGTTTTAATTTAAAACATTTAAAATAAATAAGCACTACACTATGCAAGTTTGGAGGAGAATTAATAGAGGTAAAATGTTTAAAGATCCCTTCATTGTCTGAGAAGAAGATAACATTATGTAGGACTTTGGAACTTTGGTAAGTTAAGTTACACATTGTGTATTTTTCTACTATATCCATGAAAAAGGTAGGAAAAAATAAAAGTAATAATTTAAAAACAAGAAGAGAGGAAATAATATGTAGAAATGAGATAAAATAAGACATAATAGATGCAAGAAATAGAAAAATGAAAAATAATTTAAGTATAAACATTTACTATCAAAGATTATTTTAAATATAGGCAATTAGTTTTCATTAAAATACAAAGATTGGCAGAAGAGGGTTTGTGTGTGTGTGTTTTTAATCTATCTCTATGATGGTCACAAGTGACACAATTAAAATACAGGAATACAGAAAGCTTGACATTCATGCAATAGAAGACATACTATAGAAATACAATTTTGTAAAAAGCTGATTTTCTTATAGCAATAATAAAACAGACTTAAAGTTGAAAACATTTATTGAAAGAAGGAAGTCTACTCTGTATGAGAAAAGTTTATTAGGAAGATGTGCATTAGTCTGACTTATATATATGAAGGAAAGTTTCAGAACTGCAATGGGAAAGGGATAAGCCTTCAAATAATTGTTTCAAACATGCTTCTTTCAATAATAGAAGAAAAAATTAAGACAGCAAGTGCTAAAAGAAGCTATTTAATTAACAAAATTAATGAAGTATCATATAGAGAACATGAATGGTGTGGTGTGATTCATGTTATTCTCATGTTCATAAGGAATACTTACAAAAATGATTATTTTTCTAGATCATATGGTAAATCGCAATAATTTTCAAAGAAATAAAGTAATACAGAGTATGTTTCCTGAACAAATAGCAATCAGCCAGAAATCAATAATAAAAAGGAAAGCTAGAAAACACAAGTCTAAATAATATGGGTCAAAAGGTTCGATAATAAATATTACAATTTTGGTAACAAATATTATATTTTAAGGTGAATAATTAATATATGAAAAATGAAACAAACAATTGTTTAATGAAGCTAAAATATAAAATGAATTAATGAGAGAGAGAGAGAGAGAAAACTGGTAAAATGAACGCAAAGAATGAAGGAAATAATCTAGAATAAGGCAGAAATTAGAGACAAATATATTTAAAAATCCAAAAGTTGGTTCTTTGAGAAGAAGAATAAAACAAACCTGTAGGGAGACTGATGAAGAAAAATAAAGAGACTACGCATCCATTATCTGGAATAGAAACAGAGAGCAACCACAATCGGCTATATACATTAATGATAATGGCTTTCAGTCCTTCCATGATGGAGTAGCATATATATTAGAATAACTCTCCCAGAAAACAAAAGTGTTGTAAAGCTATGTGTTAGACATTAAGCAATAATAAAGCCCTTCCATTCTGGCAGTCATAAAATTACGTATATTAGGCCAACCCTCTTGATGAAACCAACTATAAAACCTGAACAAAGTAAATAAAATGACTGCAGGCAGAGGAGGGTAACAAAGCAAGCAGGACTTGAGGTGCTACACTCTCTTTGTCACCCACGTAACATTACATACTCTTCCCACCCTCAGTTCTCCAGTTAATCTTAGATCTGCTGTTAAATATATTCAGTACTACAATCCATTACTTTGCCAAAATTTCCCTACTCACATGTTGCTTGAGGAACTTCTAATAGACCTTTTAGGAAAATCAAATGAGTAGAGAATGCTTCAAATACTTGCATGTTTAAAACTACATTTTTTAGCCCTGGTGCTTGAAATGTAGCTTGCCCTGCAGGTTGTGTTCAAACATAATTCAAGATGCAAGATGTTTATCTGGGATCAATATCTGTGAAAAGAAATAGGGAAGCAGGATTAAGAAGAGGAAGAGGAAGGAAGGAGATATAAACCCACAAGTCCTCAGAAAACAGAGCAGATCCTGTCAGTCTTGTGAGTATGACTCACCAGGGTTGTCCTAATGCCAGCCTCTTTTAACCTACCTTGTCAGTCTCTGGGTGTAGGTGGCACCAGGAAAGGTATGACCTTGCACTTGGTGACTGCATTAGCTGAAGAAGGTGACAACAGGAAGCACCTGCTGACTATGCTCTTTACCTGTGCAGAAAGTTTTTCCTTGAAAGAGATTCAGATGATGCATCTCCATGTATAAGGCAGGTGAACATAGCGTTTTTGGTTCATGCTTTTCTTCTCATAGATCTTAAGATGTTCCCCCTCACTTATTTTGTATCTCACCAACCTTTGATATGATCAGTCTTTTTAGTTTTAGCTCTTCTAGTCTATGTAGTAATATTTGTGTGCTTTTAATTTTTTTATTTCTCCAATGACCAGTTATTTTGAGAATTTTTTTCTTGAAAATATTGACCCTTAGTACATCTTTGTGAGGAGTTTATTCAAAATGTTTTCTATTTATGTTTGTGTTGTTTATAGTTTTTAATTTTTTGACTTGAAAGTGTTCTTTATATATTCTGGACATGAGTCATTTATCAGATATATGTTTTGTCATATTTTATTCTGTTCTGTGTCTGTCTCATTCATTTTCTTAACATTTTCATCTGAAGATTCAAATTTTTCATTTGTACAAATAAAATTTATCATTTTTTCTTAATGACTTCTGAGATGTGCCTCATGTCATTTTGTCTCTCCTCATGCATGTGTATATTTTGGTCTTAAAGTTTTATCATTTTAGGTTTACATTTTTCAATGATCTATCATAAACTTAAATTTGTTTTTTCTGTATAGTAAGAAATAAAGCTATTTTCCTCATTCTTGAAATCTTTTCTCTCCTAGTTGAATTGTATTTGTTGATTTTGGACATTAGTTGATGGTATATGTGTGGACTGATCATTTATGTGGCATCTTTAGTCAATTTCATTAGTCTGTTTCTCTAAACTCTCCATACTGATTTGAATAACTTTGGAGTAAATGTTGAATTCAGATCATGTAAGCATTCCTGTTCTTCTATGTTAAAATTATTTTGGCTCTGTTAAGTCCTTTGAATTTCCATTTTAGAATCAGTGTGTGTCTGCTTGTGTTACCCATCCCCGCTCTTCATGCAGTCTGAAATGTGCTGCAGGAAGCAATTCCGGGTGACCTTAGGGCTCACCTTACTTATTTCCTCTCAGTCATCACCGTCTTGCACCACTTACCCTTCAACTTCCTAAAATATGTGTCTCATATTTTTTACCATTTTCTAGTTCTTTATAAAGAAATGTCAAACCTGTTACCAGTTAGTCCATCACAGCAATAATCACACATCACATGTGTAAAGTTCTTGAATTTATCAATATTTTTTTCCTATGCATACATACCTATGATCAAGTTTAATCTATAAATTAGGCACAGTAAGAAAATGTCTGAATTGCCAGCATAACTACTCCTGTGCCTTGGGGCCGTTATTAAGTAAAACAAGGGTTACTTGAACACAAGCACCCTGTTGTCACAACTGCCTAGCTTATAACCAAAACAGCTAAGGGACTAAAGGGCATAGGATGCTGGACCAAGGGATGAGTCCTAGGCGGGAGGGAATGGGACATGGAGAGATTTCATTATGCTACTCATAAAACTCATAAATGGCATGCAGTTTAAAACTTATGATTTATTTATTTCTGGAATTTTCCATTTAATATTTTTAGCCCACAGTTGACCACAGGTAACTAAAACCACAGAAAGTAAAACCACAGATAAAGGGGAGACTACTGTATTTTCTTCCTTCTACTTAATTTGGGTTTGATTATTTTCTTCATTTTCCAGTTTCTGAAGGTGAAAGCTTAGATAATAACACTAAACTTTTTATGTCTAATAAATATATGTAATGTTCTACATGTTTTCCTGAAGTACTGTTTTAATATCATCATGAAAAATATTGAAATATTGTGGTCCCATTACTATTTACTCCCAAATATTTTTCAATGTCCTTTCTTTTTTTTGTTGTTGTTATTTATTTATTTTTTTAAACATCTTTATTGGAGTATAATTGCTCTACAATGGTGTGTTAGTTTCTGCTCTACAACAAAGTGAATCAGCACACGTATACATACGTTCCCATGTCTCCTCCCTCCCGCATCTCCCTCCCTCCAATGTAATTTCTTACTTCTCGTATCCTTAGACTATTTACAAAATGTTAATTAATTCCCAAATATTTGGGAAATTTGCTGGCATTTTTTTAATGATCATTTACATTTATTAGGATTTGTTTCAGAGCCCAGCATAAGGCCTAAATGGTAAATGTTTTCTGTGTGCTTGAAAAGCTTTGAATTTTATGGTTTTTGCTATTGTGCTTTATAAATGTTCTATAGACTAATTTGGATGATTACACTGTTCAAATTTTCTGTAATTTTATATTATATATTTAGTCTATCACTGAGTACAGTGTTCAAATCTCCAGCAATAATTGGTATTTCTTTTTTTCTTTTTGAACATTTATCTCATTTTCTGTTAATATATTTAGAAAATCTATTATTTGGTATATATGCATTAAAGATGTGTCATATATTATTGAAACACTACCTGTCTTATTGATGAATTAACTATTTTAATCATCTGTCTACTTTGTTTACATTTTTTTTGCAAGTTTAATTTCTCTTATACTGGTATGTCCCTCTATCTTTTTTATGATAAATAATTGCGTGTTTTATTTATTTTAAAAAATTTTGTAACTAATGATTGTCTGTAGATTGAATGACCCTCTAGTGGAGAGCATAGAAATTAGTCTTCCCAGAAATAAACCCACACATATATGATCAATTAGTTTGCAACAAAGGAGGCAAGGATATACAAACGAGAAAGAACAGTCTCTTCAATAAATGGTGTTGGGAAAAAAGGACACCCTCAAACAAAAGAAAGAAATTGGACCCCTATTGTCAGTGCAAAATGGATTAAAGACTTGAACATAATACCTGAAGCCATAAAACTGCTAAGAGAAAATGTAGGTAGTACAACACCAGACTTGGCAATGATTTTTTTGGATATGTCACCAAAAAGCAAGGGCACAAAGCCAATGATAGACAAATGGAACTATATTAAACAGCACAGCAAAGGGAACCATCAACAAAGTGAAAAGGCAACCTATGAAATAGGATAAAATATTTGCAAATGGTATGTCTAATAAGGGGTTAATATCTAAAATATATCAAGAGCTCATACAACCAACAGCAAAAAACTAAGCAATCTGATTAGAAAATGGGTAGAGGATCTGAACAGATATTTTTCCAAAGAAAACATACAGATGGCTAACAGACAAATGTTGGTGAGGATGTGAAGAAAAGGGAACCCTCCTACACTGTTGGTGGGAATGTAAATTTGTACAGCCACTGTGGAAAACAGTATGGAGAGTTCTCAAAAAAAAAAAAAAAATAGAACTATCATATGACTCAGCAAGTCCACTCCTGGTTATATATCTAAAAAAACAAAAGGACTAATTTGAAAATGTATGCACCCCAATGTTCATAGGAGCATTATTTACAATTGCCTAGATATGGAAGCAACTTAAGTGTCCATCAACAGATGGATGGATACAGATGTGATATATAAACACAGTGACTACTACTCAGCCATTAAAAGAACAAAAAACAGAAAAAAAAAAAAAAAAGAAATTCTTCCATTTGCAACAACATGGATGGACCTAGAGGGTATTATGCTTAGTAAAATAAGTCACACAGAGAAAGACAAATGCTCTGTGTTATCACTTACATGTGGACTCTAAAAAATGAAACAATCAAATGAATATAAGAAAACAGAAACAGACTCACAGTATTGAAAGGAAACTAGTGGTTACCAGCGGGGAGAGGGAAAGGGGAGAGGCAAGATAGGGTTATGGAATTAAGAGGTCCAAATAAATAAGCTACAAGGATATGTTGTACAGCACAGGGAATATAGCCAACATTTTATAAATTTAAATGAAATATAATTTATGAAAATTTTGAATCATTATGCTGTACACCTGAAACTAAAATAATATTGTCAGTCAACAACAGTAAAAATAAAAAACTATATATATAAGGAACTCATCAAGTAACAAAACAAAACATAACAAAAAGCAAATAAACTGATTAAAAAATAGGCAAATGACCTGAATACACATTTTTCCAAAAAGACATACCAACAGCAACGGGAATATGAAAAGGTGCTCAATATTACTATTCATCAGGGAAATGCAAGTCAAAACTATGTCATAGCACCTCACTCCCATTAGGATGTTTATTATAAAAGGACTAGAGATAAGCAATGTTGGTGAGGGTCTGGAGAAAAAGGAATCCTGGACACTAATAGTGGGAATGGAAACTGGTGCAGCTATTATGGAAAACAGTGTGGCAGTTCCCCCCCAAATTAGAAACAGACTACTGTATGATCCAACAATCTCACTTCTGGGTATATATCCAAAGAAAATGAAATCACTATCTCAAATAGGTATCTGCACTCTTGTGTTCATTACAGCATTATTCACAATGGTCAAGTTATAGAATACATCCTAAAAGTCCATCAGTGGATGAATGAATAAAGAAGAAAGATATATGTATATGTGTTATATATATATATATATATAATAATATTTGTAGTATAAAAATTATAACAATATAGTTAGAAAATGAAGAGCTAAATTCAAGCCCATATCTACCTGTCCCCCAAGTTAATGACATTCTTTTCCTTATACAGTTAGGAAAACAATGTCTTCATGTTTCCTTTAGTTTTCTAAGCAGTTACCATCACATTGAAAACCAGCAAAACAAATAACAACTGTGCGCATACACACACACACAACTGTTTTCAAAAAATATTAGAGTATTTCAAACAATTTATTTTCCAAACCTTAATGTTGAATTAATAACCTCAGCTATTTATTTCAAACTGTATATAGAAAATTCCTTTATCTTTAATATAAAATATATTATGTGAAATCAGCATAATTTTTTATCACTGCAGATTCTCAATACTTGCAAAGTTTCTATATAATTCTTCAATAAGTCCCTATGTCTAGAAAAGGTTAAAATTTTAATTCAACATCAATGATTAAACACCTATGAAATCAAGACACTGCAATTCAGTGGAACCTGGCTGGATATTCTGTAAGAGCTGCTATTATTATAAGCCTATGCTTTCAGAAAATTGTATCATATTACTTAAAACCAGCCCTTTATAGTCTATTCCTACTTTACTGTTTTAGAATAAAGTATTTTCAAACACTTGAATTCATAAGGAGAATCTTTTTTAAATGTCAATGAAATGCCATTTCTTCATGTTGAACAACTCAAAATTGGCTAAAATTATTCTCTTCAAACTTTCTGAAATATTTTTATCTAAATTCTAGAACAATCAATAGGTTTCAACAGCAAGTGTGAGAATATTGCAAATGTCAAGGTGGATGAATTTCAAAATTAATTTTATAACCACTTTTTTCATCATAATAAAATTGTGCTAAATCTTAGAAAATAAATTTTACTGTAGACTTTCATTTTGATCAAGATTCAGTTGAGTTGCACTTTTAAAGTCTGTAATTTACTTTCACATGCAATGCTATACATCTATATGCTTATAAAATTAATATATATGCCCATTTTATCAAATATGTGAGAATCTGTTATATCAAAACCACTTTATTATACAAAATACTGATTATTTTATGCATATTTATGGTTCAAATAATCGAAAAATCGTTCCACTTGGTCCTACTTTCTTTTACTGTAGGGATTTATATGCACATAATATTATGAACTGCATGGTGTTTAGGTAAGTTTTATCTCATATGATCCCAAGTCCAAAACAAGAAAATCTTATTTCTGAAAGGACAAAAGAAAATTCCATATATGTTTATGAAAATCTTATCTTTTAACAGCAAAGATGACAATTAGAATAAAAATACACAAAAATGTCCTGTTCCCAGCAGTATAAATATGGTGATAACACATCAAAGCATGTGGTTGCATGCATTTTTATATTGCAAGATGCAGCAAAACCTACCTCTCTTCTCTGCTCTTTCTAGATGATACACTTCCTCATGGATCTAAGTGCAGTCATGGGATAGAATAAGAGGTTCTACTATTTGTATGCAACTGCTCTTCTCTTTAGCTCTTGAGGTAACTAAGGCAAAAATATAATTTAAGCATAGAATTTCAAATTACAGTGCCAACTAGCATGTTTTCACCAATTTTGTTTGTCCCAACTTTTCCAACATAGAAAAAATAGACTGTAGTGTGATTTTTGACAATAATTTTTCAAAGAGAGACACAAAATGGTGCACCAAGAAATTTAAATTGTTCTATACTTTGAATGCACATACCAAGGAAAGGATCTTTTTTTTTTGCTTGTTGGAATGGAAATAGCATCTATATCCATTGAATAGCAATGTATTTCTGGAAATTAATCTTACAGAAACATTATCAGAAATATGCCTAGAAAAAAATACAAAGATCTTCAATGCATCCATGTTGTTATTTCCACAAAACAGACTCAACTATAGGTTCGGTCATGACAATGCTATGCAGTTAATGCAGTAAATAAAAAGGATTATTACATGGACTGGAAAAGAAAGTTGCCTGTAAACTATATTAAATGTATATTGACATGACTTAAATAAATGTATTTTTCTGACTGAAAAATTAGAGGTTATTATTTATATTAACCATAAAAAGATAAAAGTAATAAAATAAATGTCACATTTAATTCCAGATTCCACTATACACAATCACTGTCCTTAAATTGGTATTTCTCTTATTACTTGTTATTTTTCTATTCCCATATGTATGTGGATTTCTTTTTTTATTAATGTTTAGTTGACATACAATATTATGTTAATTTCATATGTAAAATACAGTGATCTGACAATGAAATACATTGTGAAGTGACGACAATGACAAGTCCAGCAAACCTGTCATCATACAAAATTATTAGAATATTAGTAACTATGTTTCTGATGCTGCATATTACATCCCCATGACCTATGTATTTTATAACTGGAAGTTTGAACCTATTAATGCCTTTCACCCATTTCACTCACTCGTCCCCCAACCCCCTCCCCTTAAGCAACCACCCTTTTATTCTCTGTATCTGTATATCTGTTTGTTTTGCTTTGTTTGTTCCTATGTTTTGTTTTTTAGATTCCTTATATAAGTGAGATAATATGGTATTTGTTTTTCTCCATCTGACCTACTTTATTTAGTATAATACCCTCAAGGTTCATCCATGTCATCACAAGTGGCAAGATCTCATTCTTTCTTATGTCTAAGTAATATTCTATGGTATGTCTTCTATCTATTCTATTCTATTCTATTCATCTATGTATTCTATCTATCACATTTTCCTTAACCTCTCATGTGCCTATGGATGCTTAGGTTGCTTCCATATCTTGGCTGTTGTAAATAATGCTGCAAAGAACGTTGGGATGCATATATCTTTTTGAATTAGTCCTTTTGGTTTAGGTAAGTACTCAGAAGTGGAATTGCTGGATCATATAATAGTCCTATTTTTAATTTTTTTGAGGAATCTCCTACTGTTTGCCATGAAGCCTGCCTCAATTTTTATTCCAATCAACAGTGCAGGAGGAAATCCTTTTTCTCCACATCCTTGCCAACACCTGTTATTTGTTGTCTTTTTGGTAGTAGCCATTCTGACAGGTGTAAGGTGTTGGCAAGGATGTGGAGATTTCCCTGATGATTAGTCATGTTGAGCATCTTTTCATGTGTCTGTTGGCCAGTTGCATGTCTTTTTTGGAAAAATGTTTATTCAGATTCTCTGCCCATTTTTAATCAGATTTTTGGGGGTTTATCTTGAGATCAAGTTGTAAAATTTCTTTATATAATTTGAATATAACCCTTTATCAGATATACCATTGAAAATACTTTCTCCCATTTATGTAGGTTGCCTTTTTGTTGCATTGATGACTCCTTTACTGTGCAAAAGCTTTTTAGTTTGGTGTAGTCACATTTGTTTATTTTTACTTTTACTGCCCTTGCCTGAGGAGACAGTTCCAAAAAATTATTGCTAGGGCAATATCAAAGAGCATACTTACAATGTTTCTTCCGGGAGATTAATGGTTTCTGGACTCATATTTAAGTCTTTAATCCATTTTGAGTTTATATTTGTATATGGTGTAAGAATATACTTCAGTTTTATTTTTTTTTGCATGCAGCTGTCCAGTATTCCCAACACCATTTATTGAAGAGACTGTCTTTTCCCCATTGTATATTCTTGCCCCCTTTGTGGTAGATTAATTGACTATATAAAAGTGGATTTATTTCTGGGTCTTCTATTCTGTTCCATTGATCTCTGTGTCTGTTTTTGTGCCAGTACCAAACGCTTTTGCTTACTGTAGCTTTGTAATATAGTTTGAAAACTGAGGGTAAGGTACCTACAGTTTTGTTCTTCCTTCTCAAGAATGTTTTGGCTATGTGGAGTCTTTTGTGTTTATACACCAATTTTAGAATTATTTGCTTCACTTTTGTGAAAAATACCATTTGTATTTTAATAGGTCTTGCACTGAATCTGTAGATTGCTTTGGGTAGTATGGGCATTTTAACAGTATTAATTATTCCAATCCATGAGAACAATCTTTTCATTTATTTGTATCATTTTCCAAGTCTTTCATCAATGTCTTATAGTTTTCAGAGTACATGCCTTTTACTCCTTTGGTTAGAAGTATTCCTAGGTATTTTATTCTTTTTGATGAATTGTAAATGAGATTGTTTTCTCAATTTCTCTTTCTGAAAGGTTGATTACTTTATAAAATGCTACATATATTTGTATATTAAGTTTGTATCCTGCAACTTTACTATGTTTCTTAGTTCTAATAGTTTTTTTTTTTTTCAGTGGGGTCTGTAGTGTTTTCTCTGTATAGTGTCATGATATCTCCAAACAGTGACAGTTTTCATCCTTCTTTTCTAATTTGGGTTCCTTTTATTTCTCTTTCTTGCCTGATTGCTGTGGTCAGGACTCCCAATACTATGTTAAACAAAAGTAGTGAGAGTGGGCATCCTTGTCTCATTTCTGATCATAGAGGAAATTCTTTAATCTCTTCACCATTGAATATGATGTTAGCTGTGGTTTTGTCACATACGGCCTTTGTTATCTTGAGTTAATATCCCTCTATACCCATTTTGTTGAGAGTTTTTTTATTTTTTTTTTTATAAATGGATGTTGAGTTTTGGCAAATATTTTTGTGTATCAATTGAGATGATTACATGATTTTTATTTTTCATGTTGTTAATGTACTGCATCACACTGATTGATTTGCAAATATTGAATCATCCTTGCATCCCTGAGATAAAACTCACTTAATCATGATGTATGATTCTTTCAGTGTATTGTTGAATTTGGCTAATATTGTGTTGAGGAATTTTGCATCTATGTTCAATAGGGATGTAGGCTTGTAATTTTTCTTTTTTGTAGTGTCTGGTTTTGATATCAGGATAATGTTGGCCTTGTAGTAGGAAGAGTCTGAAAGTGTTTCTTCCTCTTCAAATTTTGGAAATTATTAGGGAAGAATATGTATTAAGGTTTTTTTTTTTTTATAAATGTTTGGTAGAATTCACCTGTTTGTTGGGAGTCTTTTGATTACTTATTCAATATCACTATGTCGACTTAAAAAATACACAACGTGAGAGTTGTGAGTTTAGTTTTATTTGGGGCAAAATGAGAACTGTAGCCCAGAAAACAGCATTTCAGATAACTCTGAGAAACTGCTCCAAAGAGGTAGGGGGAAAGGTCAGTATATATGTGATTTTGGTGAAGGGGGAGTACATGAAATCGAGCACATATTTTTTTGAGAAGGTTTCTGCTAGTCACAAGGAGCAGTTGTCAGCATGAAGGATTTTAGTGTCTTTCTAGATATGAAGAGATGTAATAATTGGACTCATAAAATCAGCTCCTGAAAATATCTAAATATCTGAAGACCTGTTCTGCCAGTTTTTCCCAGAGCACAGAGTGCCTCATTTCTGCTCTCCACCCTGAACTCCTTTCAGGGGGTGTTGAAAATCAGAAGCTGCAGCAGCACATGATTTAATCCTTGTAGAGGTAGATGACAAGTGCCAATGGCAAGTGCCAATTTGTAGTTGACAACTATTAGTAATGGGTCTGTCAGTTTTCTATCTTCCTGATTCAGTCTTGAAAGATTATGTAAGGTCCAGTCACAACTGTTGTGGGTGCTCTGGTGTGCAGGGCTGACCCCCAGGTTGAGAGCCTCTTTGGGGGAATGCTGATGCTGGCTGATGGTGTCCACCAGGTCTAGTGGGTTGGGGGTCACTGCTTTAGAGGGTCTCTGCTGCTGGCTGACAGTGGCTACCAGGAATGGTGGAGGGGGAAGGGGGCTGGCTGCTGAAACTGAGCAGGACACTATGGGGCTCCTGTGCACAAAAGCTTTTCTGTGTCCCCCATTTCTTGATTACAGGAAATAAGCTTCATTCAGCCTCCATGCCCTTCCCTGAATTCCAAAGGGCAGGTTCAAACAGTTGCTATTCAGGGAAGGGAGGGGATGCGGAGACAAGGGAGGAGCAGTCAAGAAACAATAGTGCAGCCTGGAGGCAGGGTCCTGGTTCCCACTCAAGGGATACATACACATAACAGTATCTTTGAGCTCTTTTGCAGAGGCCGAAACCCCCACCAGGTAGGAGAAGTTAACTGTGTGCTGATCACAAGCATGTAGACCCCAGATTGGTTGGAACCAGATGGTTGATGATGCCGACTCCCATTTACCTCACCACCAACCAATCAGAAGAATGTCCATGAGCTGATCGTGCCCTCTTTGAACCGTTCCTATAAAACTCCTCACTACCCCCTCCAGGTCGGGACACACAGTTTTGAGGGCATTAACCTGGTGGCTCCCTTTGCCTGGCAAAGGAATAAAGCTATTCGTTTCTACTTCACCCAAAACTCTGTCTCCGAGATTTAATTCAGTGTCAGTGTACAGAGGCTGGATTCGGCATCACTGTGTCGGGTCCACAAGTGAACCCAGGATAAGGTGAGCAGTGCTAATATGTTAGATGGGGAGAGTCATAGATGCTGCTACCAATGCCGGGCCAGCTGGGTAGAGTGTGAGCCACAAACAAAAAACAAACAAACAAAAACTGACACCCACCAGCTCATCCATATGCAAAGGAATTTCCAACGGATCCCTGCCCCTCGGCCACATAATGTAAAATTAGTCAATAAATCTCCTTCACGTAAGACAGAGGTGCTTTTCAAGCTGCTGCCTAAGTGCTGGGATTTGGATCAAGTGAGTTTCTCTTCTGTCCTTTAAGAGCAGAGGCTTAATTTCCTACAGCCCTCTGGCTCTCTTGGATATAAGTCGCACTGGTTTTCAAAGCCAGATGTTCTGGTGGCTCACCTTCCCAGTGCAGGACTCTCAGGCTGGGGAGTCTGAGGTGGGGTTTGGAGCCCTTGGTTCTCAGGGGAACCTCTGATGGTTGTGCTATCCCTCCTTATGTGGGTCACAGTGTCAAGGGTGGATGTCCCGGCCAGACCGTGTCTCCATCCCTCCTACTTATCTCAATGTGGCTTTCCTTTTTATCTCTAGTTGTGAAAAATGTTCTCTGCTAGTCGTCAGGTCATTATCAGAAATAGTTTTTCTACACGTAGCTGTAATTTTGGTGTACATGGGAGGAGTTGAGCCCCGATCCTCCTACTCTAACAACTTGTCCCCCATGTGGATTTCACCATCCCCAACATTCTCCTTTGTCTTTAGCTGAAGACGGTATTTAAGGTGAGGGCTTCAGCCATTTGGGGAGTTACTTCGTTTTCCTGGGTCTCTTCCATGTGTACAGTGTTATTAAACTTCTGTTTGATTTTCTCCTGTTAATCTGTTTCATGTCAAATTAAATTCTTAGACCAGCCAGAATAACCTAGAAGGATAGAGGAAAATTTCTTCCTCCCCAACATCGTAAATGTACAGTAAGCATGAGAGTATGGTTTTGCCGTAAAGAGAGATATATTGATCAATGAAACAGAATACCGTGTTCAGAAATAGACTCAGAGAGAGATGGCCAATTGATTTTCAACCAAGGTGCTAAGGGAATGCAATATGAAAAGAACGCATTCTTATCAAGAAGTTCTGCAGAGAGAGTTGATATGGGAAAAAAATGAACTGCTTTTTAATCATCATCCCATATACAAATATTTAATCAAAGTGAATCATAGACTAAAATTCAAGAGCAAAAACTATTAAACTCAAAGGAAACATAGGAAAAAAAGTTAGTGACATTTGCCTAGGCAAATATTTCTTAAAGAAGCCACCAAAATCTCATGGAATGTGAGTAACGCAACGAAGATAAATTGAATTTTGTCAAAATGGGAACAAACCAACCCTGGAAGTGAAGATTAACTGTACTTAAAACAATCAAGATGATGCTGGTCAGACCACCGCATGACCAACTTCAAGATGACTGTCACAGCTGATGGTGCTATTTCTGCACGTAGCCCTCTGCCTATAAAAGCTCTTGCCCAATGATTATCAGTAGGGGTAGTAAGCCTTTAGACAGGCATCCGCCATCCCCTCCCTCGACCCTACCACCTGTTGCTGGCATCTGAAATAAAGCAGACTCCCTTCCACCAATCTTGCCTCTTTATTGGTTTCTGAGCTGCGAGCAGCCGGACCCCACTTTCAGTAACAGTGCTTGCAGTCAAAAATTTTGCATTTATTTTTTTCTTCTTTTTCATTCAAACCCTACACTCGCCAATATCAAATCTTCTTTTGATTTTGATAACACATAACTCTTTTAAGTATCTATACACACCTAACACTCTGTTTTCCCTTACTGAAAATTCTCACTCAAAGAGAACAGTGTTATCTGCTTTGCTCACTGATGTATCCCCAGCAACCGGCATATGGTAGACAGTCAATAAATGTTTATTGAATTAAGCCCACATGGACTTTAATTGATGGTAAGTGAATTAAAATAGTGTTTATATATTAAAAATATAATTATAATGGAGCACAATGCAGAAATGGAATAACATTTTAAAATAAACTATGAGAGTTTAAAGAACATTCCCTTTGTAACATAGTGCTTTATGTAAACATCCCCTGTGAGTATTGATTCCCTGTAATCTGCCCATAGGATAAATAAAGGTAAGTGTGAAAAGTACTAGTCTGACCACACAGTGGAAAGCAAGCATCAAGGAAGCTTAAATAGAATTCAAAAAAAAAAAAAAAATCAAATGAACTTATTTATAAAACAGAAGCAGACTCACAGGATTAGAGAAGGAACTAATGGTTATCAGGAGGTTAGGGTAGGGAGAGGGATAGATTGGCAGTTTGCAGCTGACATGCACACATGGCTATATTTAAAATAGATAACCAACAATGACCTACTATATAGTGGCAGGGAACTCTGCTCGGTATTCCGTAATAATCTAAACGGGAAAAGAATTTGAAAAAGAATAGATATATGTATATGTATAATTGTATCACTTTGCTGTACATCTGAAACTAACACAACACTGTTAATCAACTATACTCCAATATAAAATTTAAAACATTTTTAATTAAAAAAATTAAGGGCCAGTTTTTATGCCCATTCATTCATTCATTCATTCATGAAATACTAATTGAGAATTTACCATGAGCAAGACTTTAGAAAAACAGGATAAACATATCAACTAAATCTCTTCCCACATGGTCCCTATGTTCTGATGGAGACAGACACACAAATGTTGATGAGTGCTAAGAAGAAAAGTTCAGTAGAAAAAAAAGATTGGGAGTGGCGACGTGGGGCCACTAGGGAAGGCTCGCTGAGAATGCTGCTTGGGAGTAAAGGCTTGACAGTGGTGTGAGAGACCGCTTGGAGAAAGCTGAGTGATGCGTATCCCAGGCCCAGGGAAGAGTGAATGGAAGGGCGATGGGAACAGATCTTCCCATAAGTAATTAAAGAATAGCAGAGGGGAGTGTCCCTGAAGGGAGAGTCAGAGAGGAAGATGGACCAGAGACAGATTGCAAAGGGCCCATGGGAGACTGGTCACAAAACTGAGCATCAAGGAGGGATCACTTTTAAGAATGATAGGATTAATAATTATGACTGGAAACCAAGTGTGAACCTGGTTGCCCCAAACAAACTGGGACATACATTCATCCTATTTGCAGGTCACTCTAGGAGTGGTAACACTTACACTGAGTGAAATGAAAGCCACTGGAGAGGGTTGAGCAGAGAGATGACATGATCTGACTTCCATAATAAAGGACCCACTGATTTCAAGTCAAGAACAGAATCAACAGTAGGAAAAGGAGAAGCAGAGGCAGCAGCTAGAGAAAAGCTGCTGCAAGAAGGCGAGGGTGGGTTAGACCAGGGTAGGACAGACGCAGTGGAAGGGGAAAGCAATTGGGATATATATCTATACATCTCTATCTCTATCTATCTATCTATCTGTCTATCTATCTATCTGTCATCTACCTATCTATGTATCTATCTATCTATCTAAACAGTTAAGGATATATCCATCAGCAATAAATCAAGAATTTTTGGTCTGAACTTTGAAAATGATGAAATTATAGAGAATAATAGGGATTGATATTTATTCTATTGTAGCACCACTTCTATTGACCCTGAGGAAGATTTTTTTTTCCTCTGTATCGACTTCAAAGGAGAATCTTTTAAAGTTATATTATACTGCCACTATTATATAATATTTTAATTTGTTTTTTACTTTTCTGAGCAAAGAGCCACCAAAGTGAATGTTTCTACTTAATTTTAGCATTCAATTCTTTGTCTATAAATAAGTCATCATTTGAAATGAGTGCCTGTGTGTCAGAGAAAGTTAAAAGCCAAATTTGTTTTCATTTACCTGATTAACATAGGGATATTATAAATGCACACCATATATATCAAAGATTTAACCAAGCTTGATATTTCCAGAAATTAGATTTTGGATGCAGGGCTAATGGCATGAGAGTGTAATATAATCTGTTTCCCTGGATCTGTTCAGAGCATTAGATAGTTCAGAATAAAAGCAGTGACAAAGGGGACAACGATTTTACACTTGCCATTTAACCTTTCCTGGTGATTTGGTGACTAGTCTCACTCACAAACTATAGAAAACAGACATGGGAGGTACAAAATACAACTGAGCTGCACAAATCCTTCCTGCAGGTTCATGGTGGTTTTGAAAGGTTACATGATTTGTCTGAGGGAAGTCTCTGCAAGGGAACTCTTTTTAATACCGTGGAGTCCTTGGAGTTGCCCTTCTGCTTTACCCAGGTCTCTCAGCATCTTCAATTTTTTACATTTATTTATTTTTTTCTCAAAGCTAATAAAGCTAGTTGCCTACTCACATTATTTTCCTACTAAAAGTGAGTTTGAAATATTTCCCTATGTCTAGAAATCATAATTATGTACAAGAAGAGCTCAAGACATGGATAAATTAGATTGTCACTCTTATGGGGGCATTTTAGAAAGAGATGAATATTGTTAAATAATTTTAGTCTCAGGGTTTCATATTCTTTGCTGTAGCCTTATATTTCTTGTTTAGTCTTTGCTTATTTGAACAACAGACCGATTGGGAGTTTAATGCTAGTATCTGGCTGCCACTGTCAATCTATTTAAATTTAAATGTTAAAGATATGTTGTAATCACGTTAAACGACTGTGTTGTTTTAGTATGTCACAAGTTTTAGGCAGTATTTTTTGGCTGGTCAAAAGCAGCATAGGTTTTCAATTAGTTTTAGAATCTAGTGAGCAGATTAGTTTGTTATTTACATTTTTGAATTTTCAAGATGAGGCGTCATAATCTTTTTTTTCCTTATAAAGTGTATTATTATTTTTCAGTAGTTTTGACCGTGTTGATCCACGCGTGAATTTGTGTTCACACAATTACCCTTCAACGCAAATATACGTTGGGCCATGAAAATTGTAAAAGTACAGATAAAATGAACCAGTAAATAAAATAAACTTCAAATTTGCTGTACAGTATGTTTTGTACAGTTTAGAGGATATTTTAAATAAAAAAATATACACTTAAGTCTGTTCAGATATTTGTATTAATTTTTAATTTTATATAAATCTGTTAGGTTTTCTTCCTCTTTGTATGACTATCATGATACAAGATGATTAATTCACATCTGTTGTTTCCCTCAACTAATCCGTCCCCCGCTCCTTTTGAGTTTATGTCATGTCCTGGCTCTAGAAGTTTCACTGCTGTATTTTAATATCATTTGCTGTATTTATTCATTAATTCAGTAGGTCCATAGTTCTGTCAATTATTCAGTCCTTTGACCAAGATTTATCTGCTAAGCACTGTTTCATCAGTAGCCCTTGCAAATGACTTGTATAAAAACTTGAATACGTTATTAAGAAATGTATTTTGAATTATTTATTAGAGAGATATCTGTAGAACCATCATGAGTCAGGCAGAGTGAGAGTGAGTAAATACTATACCAAACCCTTTGCCTTCAATGCAGTAGCTGGTTAGAAAGAGATTTTTACATGAGACAGACAAGCTTCTCTTCTTTTTAGAAAAAAATTCATAGTATACACATTATGATATCCAATTTCCCTTACCAGACCTTTTGTACCATCTCCTCTATATATTTATCTTTTTGGAATACTTTTGTCAAGGGTGCTTCCAGTATCTTTGAATATAGGTCCTACAATGTCCTATGTCATGGTATGGCAAATTTTTGGAGACATTTTCTGTCTGAGGATAATATTATTTCCTCACATTGGAATGACACTTACCTGGATATCACATTATAGGGTTAGGTTTTTTAGTGTCTAAAGAACATTTCCTAGTTGTCTTCTTATTTCTAAAGTATCTGTTGAGTAGACTGGTATTGGTCTGACCAGGCTCTTTGATTGCTATTTTGCTCTTTTTCTCTATAAACTTTAGACAATTTTTTTTTTCAATGAGATTCTTAATTTTTAACTTTGAATCTAAGATTTTTATTTTTTATTAAATTCTACAAAATTTATCTGCATTGTCTTCATTATTTATTAACAGAATGTCTCCTCACCATGAACACACATCCTCCAAAAGGGAATTTCATTGCAAGACATTGTCTCATCTCCTCCAGCCCTCCTCTGAGGTCTTCTTCCCCACCCCAACAGTTTATTATGAACATTTACAATCCAATTAAGAGTTGAAATCATCATACAGTGTGATTGCATGTGCCTCCATTTAGATTCTAAAATTAAAACATTGCTGTAGTTGCCTTAGCACATCTTTTCTATCAATCCTTTCCATTAAGCTTGATTTTGTTTTTTATAGATATATAGTTTACATTGTATTGACTTTTTTTGCTGTCTCTAGAAGAGTTTTTCAATCTGACCTTTCTACATTCTACCTCATTTATTTTTACCTCACCTATTAAAAAAATCAAAAAAAAAAAAAAGGGGAGAAATCCAGTATAGTAAATTATAAGGAAAATGCAGCATCAAAATTTGAAATCAAGGAGAAAATGGTAAATAATTTTATAAAGCAAGCATGCCAGCATATGTATCAAACCTGGAATAATATTATTTTCTCAACTAAATACAGGGGCTTGATGGTACTATTATTCAGCTTGATCTATCCTATTGTATTTTCTATTTTAACTTTTATGTACTTATGAGTAATAGTCTGTATTTTTTCCTGTTAAGAACTTGTCATGTGGCAGATCACTAATATCACACCTTTTTAATACTGTTGGTCTCTCCATTCTAATAATTCTGAATCAGAGGTTATATTTTATTCAGTTAATTTTCTTTCAGGGAATTTTTACTTCTCAGATATTTGATTATTTTGGCCCATGGATTGATGCTCGCTTGTGTATCAGCTACTCTGCCTGGTCACGTGTACCTTTGGAAGTGCTGAGACCTATATCATAATTTGTGCCAGTCCTGGTTGTGTTAGGAATTGGACAGGGGTGCCTCAGGGCAGAGAGCCTTAGGCACCAGAAGCCCACTACCTGTCACTCCAATTTGCTGCTGTGACCCTGGACAGAGTTTCACTTTGGGGGAGACAATTTTGCTCTCTATCTACAAATTCTGGATACTTGGGGAAGGAGAAAAGAAAATCTGAATCATATGTGTAAATCTCACTGTACAGAGGTGGCATGTATCAAATCTTGTGTGAACATGAACTATTGTAAACTGTTTCCACTACTGTTGAATTAAACAGATGATAAATCTAAGTCTTAATAAATACAAAATTATTCTGATTAAAATTCTTATGTTGAGTCTATTTTTCGCATCATTCACAGATATTTCTGATAACCTTCACAAAGACTTCTGACAAAGGAAAACAAGTTTATACGTGATAAGTAAACTTAAGTACTAAAAAGTTCATTGGAATATAAGGAAAGTAAATGTCTTTGTTGCAACTTATAAAATTGGAATTTTATATATATATATGTATAAGTATACATGTATATATGTATATATATATTTTTTACTTTATTATCTTTATAATTTTGAAAACTATCAGTGCTACTTAAAGGTAGTAAAGAAACACTTTCAGAAGAATGTATACAATTCAAAGAAGAGATGAATGAGTAAACATTTAAGAAGTTAGCAATAAAAAATTTTCTGTTGATTTATTAAGTATCTAATATTTAAGTCTTAAAATTCATGACTGCTATCATAAATAATTTAGACAAAGACATGATTTATGATTATTTTCTCACTTCATCTAACTTTTTTTTTTTAATAGGAAGAAATCCCAATTTGTCTTGGTGCAAATATTATAAGGAAAATGCAGAATCGAAATTTGAAATCAAGGGGAAATTTATAAAACAAGCACATCGGTAGTTGCATCAAAATCTGGAATGATATTATATTCTCAATAAAAAAGAGGGCCTAATTGTAGGATTCCACATAGCCAAGTAAATACAGAAAGATCAATGCTTGTATGGTATCAAACTTCAAAAGCAGCATGACTTATGACAAGAGCTGAATTCCCCACTGGAATTATATCTGAAAATTTTTATTTGATATAATTATTTCAGAAATTTTGGATGATGGAAAACTCTATATCTATGACTATATCTAGTTTTATAACTTCTGCAAAATAACTATCACATTCATCTTCAATTATATTAGTCAACACTATAATAGTATATCAACATATACTATATATAATATGTAATAGTATAGTTAATAGTGTATTATAGGGGTCCTGAACCAAGAAGGTGGAGTAGAAGGACGTGCTTTCACTCCCTCTTGCAAGAACACCAGAATCACAACTAACTGCTGGACAATCATCGACAGGAAGACACTGGAACTCACCAAAAAAGATACCCCACATCAAAAGACAAAGGAGAAGCCACAGAGAGACAGTAGGAGGGGCGCAATCAGAGTAAAATCAAATCCCATAACTGCTGGGTGGGTGACTCACAGACTGGAGAACACTTATACCACAGAAGTCCACCCACTGGAGTGAAGGTTCTGAACCCCACATCAGGCTTCCCAACCTGGGGGTCTGGAAACAGGAGGAGGAATTCCTAGAGAATCAGACTTTGAAGCCTAGTGGGATTTGATTGCAGGACTTCAACAGGACTGGGGGAAACAGAGACTCCACTCTTGGAGAGCACACATAAAGTAGTGTGTGCATCGGGACCAAGGGGAAGGAGCTGTGACCTCATAGGAGACTGAACCAGACCTACCTGCTAGTGTTGGGGGGTTTCCTGCAGAGGTGGGGGGTGGCTATGGCTCACCATGGGGACAAGGACACTGGCAGCAGAAGTTCTGGGAAGTACTCCTTGGTGTGAGCCCTCCCAGAGTAGGCCATTAGCCCTAACAAAGACCACAGGTAGGCTCCAGTGTTGGGTTGCCTCACACCAAACAACCAACAGGGAGGGAACCCAGCCACACCCATCAGCAGTCAAGCAGACTAAAGTTTTACTGAGCTCTGCCCACCAGAGCAACACACAGCTCTACCCACCACCAGTCCCTCCCATCAGGAAACTTGCACAAGCCTCTTAGATATCCTCATCAAACAGAGGGCAGACAGGAGAAGCAAGAAGAACTACAATCCTGCAGCCTGTGAAACAAAAACCACATTCACAGAAAGGTAGACAAGTTGAAAAGGCAGAGGGCTATGTACCAGATGAAGGAACAAGATAAAACCCCAGAAAAGCAACTAAATGAAGTGGAGATAGGAAACCTTCCAGAAAAAGAAATCAGAATAATGATAGCGAAGATGATCCAGGACCTCGGAAAAAGAATGGAGGCAAAGATTGAGAAGATGCAAGAAATATTTAACAAAGACCTAGAAGAATTAAAGAACAAACACACAGAGATGAACAATACAATAACTGAAATGAAAACCACACTAGAATGAATCAATAGCATAATAACTGAGGCAGAAGAACAGATAAGTGACCTGGAAGACAGAATGGTGGAATTCACTGCTGCAGAACAGAATAAAAAAAAAGAATGAAAAGTAACGAAGACAACCTAAGAGATCTCTGAGACAACATTAAACACACCAACATTCGCATTATAGGGGTCCCAGAAGGAGAAGAGAGAGAGAAAGGACCAGAGAAAATATTTGAAGAGATTATAGTCAAAAACTTCCCTAACATGGGAGAGGAAATAGCCACCCAAGTGCGGGAGGTGCAACAAGTCTCATACAGGATAAACCCAAGGAGAAACTTGCTGAGACACATAGTAATCAAATTGGCAAAAATTAAAGGCAAAGAAAAATTATTGAAAGCAGCCAAGGAAAAACGACAAATAACATACAAGGGAACTCCCATAAGGTTAACAGCAGATTTCTCAGCAGAAACTCTACAAACTTTACAGACAATCAAAAGCTAAGAGAATTCAGCACCACCAAACCAGCTCTACAACAAATGCCAAAGGAACTTCTCTAAGTGGGAAACACAAGAGAAGAAAAGGACCTACAAAAACAAACCCAAACCATTAAGAAAATGGTCATAGGAACATACATATCGATAACTACCTTAAATGTGAATGGATTAAATGCTCCAACCAAAAGGCACAGGCTTGCTGAATGGATACAAAAACAAGACCCATATATATGCTGTCTACAACAGACCCACTACAGACCTAGGGACACATACAAACTGAAAGTGAGGGGATGGAAAAGGATATTACATGCAAATGGAAATCAAAAGAAAGCTGGAGTAGCAATACTCATATCAAATAAAATAAACTTTAAAATAAAGAATGTTACAAAAGACAAGGAAGGACACTACATAATGATGAAGGGATCAATCCAAGAAGAAGATATAACAATTATAAATATACATGCGCCCAACATAGGAGCACCTCAATACATAAGGCAACTGCTAACAACTATAAAAGAGGAAATCAACAGTAACACAATAATAGTGGGGGACTTTAACACCTCATTTACACCAATGGAGAGATCAGCCAAAATGAAAATTAATAAGGAAACACAAGCTTTAATGACACAATAGACCAGATAGATTTAGTTGATATTTTTAGGACATTCCATCCCAAAACAGCAGATTACACTTTCTTCTCAAGTGCACATGGAAAATTCTTCAGGATAGATAACATCTTGGGTCACAAATCAAGCCTCAGTAAATTTAAGAAAATCGAAATCATATCAAGCATCTTTTCTGACCACAATGCTATGAGATTAGAAATGATTTACAGGGAAAAAAACGTAAAAAACACAAATACGTGGAGGCTAAAGAATATGAAGAGATCACTGAATAAATCAAAGAGGAAATCAAATAATACCTAGAGACAAATGACAATGAAAACATGACAACCCAAAACCTATGGGATGCAGCAAAAGCAGTTCTAAGAGGGAAGTTTATAGTTATACAAGCCTACCTCAAGAAATAAGAAAAATCTCAAATAAACAATCTAACGTTACACATAAAGGAACTAGAGAAAGAAGAACAAACAAAACCCAAAGTTAGCAGAAGGAAAGAAATCATAAAGATCAGAGCAGAAATAAATGAAATAGAAACAAAGAAAACAATAACAAAGATCAATAAAACTAAAAGCTGGTTCTTTGAGAAGATAAACAAAATTGACAAACCATTAGCCAGACTCATCAAGAAAAAGAGGGAGAGGACTCAAATCAATAAAATTGGAAATGAAAAAGGAGAAGTTACAACAGACACCGCAGAAATACAAAGTATCCTAAGAGACTACTACAAGCAACTGTATGCCAATAAAATGACAACCTGGAAGAAATGGACAAATTCTTAGAAAGGTATAACCTTCCAAGATTGAACCAGGAAGAAATAGAAAATATGAACAGACCAATCACAAGTAATGAAATTGAAACTGTGGTTAAAAATCTTCCAGCAAACAAAAGTCCAGCACCAGATGGCTTCACAGGTGAATTCTATCAAACATTTAGAGAAGAGCTAACACCCATTCTTCTCAAACTCTTCCAAAAAATTTCGGAGGAAGGAATACTCCCAAACTCATTCTATGAGGCCACCATCACTCTGATACGAAAACCAGACAAAGATACTACAAAAAAAGAAAATTACAGATTAATATCACTCATGAATATAGGTACAAATATCCTCAACAAAATACTAGCAAACAGAATCCAACAACACATTAAAAGGATCATACACCATGATCAAGTGGGATTTATCCCAGGGATGCAAGGATTCTTCAATATATGCAAATTAATCAATGTGATACACCATATTAACAAATTGAAGAATAAAAACCACATGATCATCTCAATAGATGCAGAAAAAGCTTTTGACAAAATCCAACACCCATTTATGATAAACACTCTCTAGAAAGTGGGTATAGAGGGAACTTACCTCAAAATAATAAAGGCCATATACTGCAAACCAACAGCAAACATCATTCTCAATGGTGAAAACCTGAAAGCATTTCCTCTAAGATCAGGAACAAGACAAGGATGCCCACTCTCACCACTATTATTCAACATAGTTTTGGAAGTCCTAGCCATGGCAATCAGAGATGAAAAAGAAATAAAAGGAATACAAGTTGGAAAAGAAGAAGTAAAACTGTCACTGTTTGCAGATGACATGATACTATACATAGAGAATTCTAAAGATGCTACCAGAAAACTACTAGAGCTAATCAATGAATTTGGTAAAGTTGCAGGATACAAAATTAATGCACAGAAATCTCTTGCATTCCTATACACTAATGATGAAAAATATGAAAGAGAAATTAAGGAAACACTCCCATTTACCATTGCAACAAAAAGAATAAAATACCTAGGAATAAACCTACCTAGGGGGACAAAAGACCTGTATGCAGAAAACTATAAGACACTGATGAAAGAAATTAAAGATGATACCAACAGATGGAGAGATATACCATGTTCTTGGATTGGAAGACTTAATATTGTGAAAATGACTATACTACCCAAAGCAATCTACCGATTCAATGTAATCCCTATCAAATTACCAATGGCATTGTATGGAGACACAAAAGACCCCGAATAGACAAAGCAGTCTTGAGGGAAAAAAACGGAGCTGTAGGAATCAGACTCCCTGACTTCAGACTATACTACAAAGCTACAGTAATCAAGACAATATGGTTCTGGCACAAAAACAGAAACATAGATCAATGGAGCAAGATAGAAAGCCCAGAGATAAACCCACGCACGTATGGTCAACTAATCTATGACAAAGGAGGCAAGGATATACAATGGAGAAAAGACAGTCTCTTCAATAAGTGGTGCTGGGAAAACTGGACAGCTACATGTAAAAGAATGAAATTAGAACACTCCCTGACACCATACACAAAAATAAACTCAAAATGGATTCGAGACCTAAATGTAAGACCGGACACTATAAAACTCTTAGAGGAAAACATAGGAAGAACACTCTTTGACATAAATCACAGCAAGATCTTTTTTGAGCCACCTCCTAGAGTAATGGAAATAAAAACAAAAATAAACAAATGTGACCTAATGAAACTTCAAAGTTTTGGCACAGCAAAGGAAACCATAAACAAGATGAAAAGACAACCCTCAGAATGGGGAAAATATTTGCAAACGAATCAATGGACAAAGGATTAATCTCCAATATATATAAACAGCTCATGCAGCTCAATATTAAAAAAACAAACAACCTAATCCAAAAATGGGCAGAAGACCTAAATAGACATTTCTCCAAAGAAGACATACAGATGGCCAAGAAGCACATGAAAAGCTGCTCAACATCACTAATTATTAGAGAAATGCAAATCAAAACTACAATGAGGTATCACTTCACATCAGTTAGAATGGGCATCATCAGAAAATCTACAAACAACGATGCTGGAGAGGGTGTGGAGAAAAGGGAACCCTCTTGCACTGTTGGTGGGAATGTAAATTGATACAGCCACTATGGAGACCAGTATGGAGATTCCTTAAAAACTAAAAATAGAATTACCATATGATCAGGCAATCCCACTACTGGGCATATACTCAGAGAAAACCATAATTCAAAAAGACACATGTACCCCTATGTTCATTGCAGCACTATTTACAATAGCCAAGTCATGGAAGCAACCTAAATGCCCATTGACAGACGAATAGATAAAGAAGATGTGGCATATATATACAATGGAATATTACTCAGCCATAAAAAGGAACAAAATTGGGTCATTTGTTGAGACGTGGATGGATCTAGAGACTGTCATACAGAGTAAAGTAAGTCAGAAAGAGAAAAACAAATATCGTATATTAATGCATATATGTGAAACCTAGAAAAATGATACAGATGAACCGGATTGCAGGGCAGAAATAGAGACACAGATGTAGAGAACAAAAGTATGGACACCAAGGGGGGAAAGCTTCAGGGGGGTGGGTGTGGGAGTGTGATGAATTAGGCAATTGGGATTGACATGTATACACTGATGTGTATTAAATTGATGACTAATAAGAACCTGCTGTATAAAAAAATAGATAAAATTTAATTTAATTTTTTTAAAAGAAATTAATGTAAAAGAATAGTGTATTATATATTAGTCAATAGTATATTAACATTTAAGACCAGACACTATAAAACTCTTAGAGGAAAACATAGGAAGAACACTCTTTGACATAAATCACAGCAAGATGTTTTTTGATCCACCACCTAGAGTAATGGAAATAAAAACAAAAATAAGCAAATGGGACCTAATGAAACTTAAAAGCTTTTGCACAGCAAAGGAAACCATAAACAAGATGAAAAGACATAGATCATGAAACATAGATCAATGGAGCAAGATAGAAAGCCCAGAGATAAACCCACACACCTATGGTCAACTAATCTATGACAAAGGAGGCAAGGATATACAATGGAGAAAAGACAGTCTTGTTTGCAAATTCAATAAATTTCCTCAAAATATTCATTTCTGGAAATATTCCACTTTTAAATTTGGCTAAATAAATTTGTGACTACAATTCTATTTTTCATGTGTGAACAAAATAAATGCATTTTGTAGCTATTTAATTATGTTTCAACTTTAATAATTAGCTAAAGCTATTAAAAAGGTTAAGGAAAAATCAATTAATGAAGAAAATTTTAAAAGTTTGTATTGTATTTAAAAGTTGTATTTTATGATATGAAACTAACAGAAAATTGATAAGTTTCCTTACTAAGAATTTTCTTCACTGACAGAAAGTTAAAAGAACCAATATGGATGAAATTGGGAGCCAAATTTTATAAAATTTTGAGTCAAATAAGCCAGTGAATAGAGGCAATTATTCAGGTTATTTTAAGGAAAATGCCTACATTATCTCAATAGGTTGTTTTTCGCTTTTTCTTTTTTTCTCTGGAAAATTGTCTCAATTTAAGATTATATTTGGCTTTGAGAAAAACGTGTTAGAGCACAGCAATTCTAGCGCATGTGAAATTGCAGCACTCTTTCTAACAGTCTGATTCTGAGATGTTTCCTCCAAATGGTACAGCAACATGCATGTAAGCACAGCAAGTAAGGTGGGAAGCCCTTTCTAAAGGCAAATCCCATTAGGAAGACAAAACAGTGATGACCCTGCTTTACATTTTCACGACGATGTGGGATGTGGATGGATATCCAATTATAAGCATCATGCTATTTACAAAATGAAAACCTAGGTAGAGTTAGAAAAAAAAAAACGAAAAGCTAAAAGGGAGGAAATAATCCCCAGTACTGAAGATAATTCTTTACCCCTTTGTTCAAAATATCGGAAAATATTGTTCATATGTAATAAAATGAAAGTTTATAATAGCAAAATACTAAATACCAATGTAATGTGCAGTACTTAGTTGTATGTTAGGTAACTTCTCTAAAATGATACTTCTCTTAAAAGATGTTCTATATTTTTCAAAAAAGAACAATAGTATAAAATCTGACTGGAGTATCAAGGTAGAAGAGTATTTAGTGTTTAGGAAAAGCAGAACTTATTATTTCATTTGTTAATAATAGTCTTTGATTCTGTATTCTCACATTTCCTGTTGAAATATGTATGATAGAAATATACATATTCACACCTTAGGTAAGAACGGCATATAATTTATGCATTTAATTAAAAGTGTAATTTTACTGATATGAAATAAGAAAAATACTATCAGCATCACGGAGTATTTCCACCCCCTGGAAGAAATATAAAAAAGCTTAATACCACTATGACATGCTTAAGGAACCACAAATCTGTCCAACTAACAAACTAAGCAGTTGTTACAATTTCCAACAATTACTTAAATGTAACTCTCTGTACCTAACTGGCATCAGTGCTTATCAGAGTCCTCTTACAGTGAGTTTCAACAAAGGTTGATTTTTTATTAATTTTTCAGAATAGATGTACATGTTCAAATGGTTTAACTCAGGGTTTAACATTTGCAATGGACTGAATGTTTACAACCACCCCCTAAATCCAGATGTTGAAACCTACTGCCCAATAGGATGGTATTAAAAGATGAAGCCTTTGGGAGATGCTTAGGTCAGTGAGAGTGGAGCCCTCACCAATGGGATTAACACTCATAAAAGAGATCCCACGGAGTTCCCACAGGTCCTTCCACCAAGTGAGTTTACAGGAAAAGGGTTTCTAGAAAAATACTTTATAAACCAGAAAACTCTCACCAGACACTGACTCTGCTGGCACCTTGGTCTTGGACTTCTCAGCCTTTAGAACTGTGAGAAATACATTTTTGTTGTTCATAAACCACTCAGCCTATGGTATTATGTTATAGCAGCCTGAACAGACTGAGACAGCAATCCACGTTCCTGACTTGAAAACAAGTGTGTGATGGGTCAGGCTTTATGTTCCATATTAAGTTTACATCACTGCTAACTTCAGTTCTTTGTTTCAGTTTTTGCCTTAAAATCAAGTATTTGTAGCTTTACTTGAACCTATGCAATAAGTTTTTCATACAAATGAAATGAGTCTTTAAGGAAAGGTATAATAATAATATATTTTTGTGTCCTTGAGTATTGGAGAAATATATTCTGCCATCTTTATACATAAATAGCTTTTGACTGATTATAGAGTTTTTCAGGTAGTCTGCTTTCTTGCCAAAATTCTGTAGACATTGCTCCATGGACTTTGAGCAAGCAGCACTGCAAAGGAGAAAAGACAGTGGTGTCCGCATTTGTGAAATTCATTACTTTAGCCTGGAAATAATAACTGATAACTCAATCCTGCCCATCAAAACCACCATTTTTTTTTTTTCCTATTTCAGTAAGCTCCTTGTTTTTGTTTTGTTTCTCAGTCAAAACTGAGATAGTTTCCTTTCTAGTATATCCTTGTAACCTTCAATTCTTATTGTTAATATTTATGGAATATGTAATACAGACATTTTCTAAAAAATATTCTGTTTTCTATAAGCATGTGTGTCAAAGAAAAATGAAAATGCTTTTGACACAAATAAACTAAAAATATTTAAAGGCTATAAACAAAGTACAAGGAAACACCTATAGGTTCAGGCTACACAAATGAGGAAACAGGGCTACAGGATCACAGACTGGCTTTCCTGTTTTCCTTCTTCTCCGCAGGATGGATAGAAGTTGATGGCCAGAAGCTCATGCAGTGAGGGTTCTGACCCTTTCTCAAGATTTTTTTCTCCTGCCTCCACTTCTGTTTTTGTTTTGTTTTGATATGTTTTGTTTTTTTCAATGTGCAAGATAAACCAATTGATTTTATTTAATTTTAATTTAATTTTATTTTGTATTGAAGGATACTTGATTTACAACATTACATTAGTTTCAAGCGTACAACATAGTGATTCAGTATTTTTATAGATTATACTCCATTTAAGTGATAACATACTGTATTCATCTTTCTTGGTATGACTTGTTTCAATAAGTATAATACACCCTAGGTCCATTCACATTATTGCAAATGGCAGAATTTCATTTCAGTAATATTCCATTGTATATATATGTATTGCCAAATCACTTTATCCATTCATCCATTGATGGGCACTTAGGTTGCTTCCATATCTTGACTACTGTAAATAATGCTGCATTACTTGAACACTGGGGTGAGTGTATCTTTTAAAATTAGTGTTTTTATTTTCTTTGGACATATTCCCAGCAGTGGAATTGCTGGATCCTATGGAAGTTCTATTTTTAGTTTTTTGAGGAAACTACATACTGTTTTCTAGAGTGGCTGCACCAATTTACATTCCCACCAAATGTGTAGGAGTGTTCCCTTTTCTCCACATCCTCTCCCATATTTGTTATTTGTAGACATTTGGTAGTCATTCTGACAGATGTGAGATGATAACTCATTGTAGTTTTGATTTGCATTTCCCTAGTAATTAGCCATGTTGAACACTTTTTCTTGTGCCCATTTGCCATTTGTATGTCTTCTTTGGAATGAGGTCTATTCAGTTCTTCCGCCCAGTTTTTAATTGGGTTCATTGTTTTCTTGATATTGAGTTGTATGAGCTGTTTATAAACTTTAGATATTAGTCCTTTATTGGTAATATCTTGCAAAGCTTCTCTCACATTCAGTAGATTTTGTTTTCATTTTGTTGATGGTTTCCTTTGCTGTGCAAAATCTTTTAAGTTTAATTAGGTCTCATTTGTTAATTTTTGCTTTTATTTTTTTGCCTTAGGAGAGCTATCCAAAAGAATATTCCTATGATTTATGTCAAGGAGTGTTCTGCCTATGTTCTCTTCTAGGAGTTTTATGGTTTCAGGTCTTACATTTAGGTCTTTAATCCATTTGAGTTTATTTTGGCATATGATGTGAGAAAATGTTCTAATCTCACTCTTTTATATGTAGCTGTCCAGTTTTCCTAGCCCCTTATGGAAGAGACTGCCTTTTCCTCATTGTATAGTCTTGCCTCCTTTGTTATAGATTAATTGACCATAAATGTGTGGGTTTGTTCTGGGCTCTCTATTCTGTTCCATTGATTTTTGTGGCTGTTTTTGTGTGGGTACCATACTATGTTGATTATTGTAGCTTTGTAGTATAGTCTGAAGTCAGGGAGTGTGATACCTCCAGCTTTGTTTTTTCTTCTCAAGATTCCTTTGGTAATTCAGAGTCTTTTGTAATTCCACATAAATTTTAGGGTATATCTTTTAGTTCTGTGAAAAATGTCATGGATATTTGGATAGGTATTGCATTAAATCTGTAGATTGCTTTGGGTGAGTGTGGACATTTTAAAAATATTAATCCTTCCAATCCAAGAACAGAAAATATTTTTCCATTTCTTCATTTCATTTTCAAATTCCTTCATCAATGTTTTATAGTTCTTAGACTATAGGTCTCTCACCTCCTTGGTAAAGTTTATACCTCCTAGGTATTTTATTCTTTTTGATGTGATATTAATTGGGTTTGTTCACTTACTTTCTCTTTCTGATAGTTTATTAGTAATGTATAGAAAAGCAACTGATTTATGCATATAATTCTTGTATCCTGCAACTTTACTGAATTCATTTATTACTTCTAATTTTTTTTTTTTTTTGTTAGATCCACCAGCCCTCCAACCAGCCAATGGAGATCATCTTCCCTGTGTAGGACCCGAGGTTAAGGCACCCAGTGTGTGCCTCTAAACACTCACATCCCAAGGAAGATCTCTGCCCATGTAATCTTCTTTTTCCTCTGAGTCCCCTCCCAGGGCCACAGGTTCTGACCTGATCTCTTCTCTTCCCTTCCTAATCAATTCCCCATAGTCTTTCTTACAGCCTTGGTTGTACAGGAGTCTTTCTGCTACTCTCCAGTTAGTTTTCAGTGAGAATTGTTCCACATGTGCATGTAATTTTGATATGTTAATTGGGGGGAGGTGAGTTCTGCACCCTCCCACTCCACCTTCTTTATTCGAGTCTGGTGCCTCCACTTTTGTACCATAACCCTTTGATCTGCAAATTTTTGCCACATGCCTGTGTACCAATCAGGGGCATCTAAATGGTACCAAATATCATTTTCAGAACATTTATATCATGACTGGGTGAATCAGCTGCCTTAGTATAGTGTGGTCCATTCCATCAATGCTACACAGTCATCTGAGAAACGAACATACAATGCTTTGTTCACAAGTGCTGGGATTTTTGCATCCCTGTTTATAGCCCTTCTTCATTTGCTTTGTTTACACTTTTTTAATGAGGAAAACAATAAATACAGACATAGTACTTGCTAGTAAGAAAATCGCATCTTCTTCTTTTTGTCATGCTCTTAACATACTTGATACTAAAATCTCCCTTTCTTATTTAAGGCTGGTGAACATCTCCTAATCTGGTTAGCTGTCTGTAGAAGGCATTCAGCTATAGTTTCACCTGTGCCATGTACCATCCCAGCTGGCTCCAGAAAGCCATTCAACACCGTAAATGTGGGAGAAAATCAGTGGCTTTAGGGGAGAATCCTAGACCGCCTTCCACTTTATTTAAATTTATATACCTCAGGCTACGCTTGAAAAAAGAGGAAGAAGAACTTCTCCATCAGCACTAGAAATTGTAAAAGGTCATGCCGAAGCTCTTAGTCAAACTTTGATGAAAGCAGTGCAAATGGTGCTAGTTGTGAAAATAGCATACAGGAAGCACTGAAATTCACCTCTCCAAGAAAACAAAGAATTAGTAGCCAAAATATACACATACCTCTTATAAATCAGAGAAATGCGAATGAAGATCACAATTAGATATGCAGTTCTACAGTGATAATATTGCCAAAATTAAAGAGGTTTTACAGTCTAAGTGTTGACATATATGTGGAATAAGTATGCACTTATATACTTCTGATAGGAGTAAAAAGTGATAAATTACTTCAGAAATATTTTGACATTATTGTGTAAAGCCAACCTTTTGAAATTCCAAGATCTCACACTTTACTCTTAGGTTTAAAAATCTGTACATGTGTGATCATCACTTTTTATAAGCAAAATCGGGAAAGAATTAAAAATTTTTATTCACACACCATAATTGTATACTAAAAGAGCATATTGAAAGAGCAATATAATTGATAAATCTTTTCTCAACTGATCAAAAAATTAGAAAGCACTAATTGGAAATAACAATAGAGAAAAATGTGTGATCCCTACAGATCCTTGGGACATTAAAAAAATCATGCACAGAGGGGAGTCCCAGTTTTACCTTCAACATTTAAAGAGCTTGGAAGTCATCAGTCAGATCCATACAACAAGAGAAAATAAAACTGAACAAACTGAAAAGTTAACGTCTTCTCCTAGACCCATCAGAGAATTGAGGTCACAGGGCAAAATGCCACCCTTCACTCTGTTGTGATCATCTTGCCTCAGTGAGAAACTGCTAGTGCCATAAACATGTGGGAGCACTAAAATTATAAATTTTATGAATTTCTGGAGGGTGGGTGCAGACTAGGTTGAGAATGAGAAGCTCCTAGGTATTTAGAAGTCATGGGAAGTTCCCACATTTTCATGGGTTATACTTCCAGTTTCTCATTGATGAAAAAATATTCTCATGTTTTGCACAGGGGAGGGGAAGAGTAACTATTTTGAAATATTCCTAGAAAACTGGCACACTAAAGTCAAGAATAAAACACAGTCAGAAAATACAAAACAGGCATCAGGACCAGACTCAGATAAGACTTAGATTTTGGAATTATCCAATAGGGAATTTGATATTACTATGATTAGTATGTTAAGGACTCTAATGGGAAAAGTAGACAATGTGGATAAACAGATGGATAATGTAAGCAGAGATGGAAATAAAGAACATTGTAATAGGAAAGAAGAATGACTTCGATGATCTCACCAGTGTACTGGACATGGCTCTCTTTCACCACTGCTGTCCATCATCATACCAAAAGTCAGTCAGTGAATAAGACAATAAAATAAAGGTATACAGATATGAAAGTAATAATTAAAACTATCTTTATTTGCAGATGACTTGACTGTAATCCAAAACGATCACCAATAACAACAGCAGTGTCCTGGAGCAAATAAGTGAGGATAGCAAGGTTTCAAGATATAAGGTTCATATTCAAAGGACACTTGCTAATCTTGTAGCAAGGAAAAAACAGAATTTAATTTTTAAAAAAATCAATTTCAATAGCACCAAATTATAGGAAAAAAGAGTTATCAAGCTATGAAAAGACATGGAGGAAACAAATGCATACTTCTGAGTGAAGGATGACAATCTGAAAAGGCTGCATGCTGAATGAGTCAAGTTATATGACATTCTGGAAAAGGTAAAATTAAAGCAACAGTAAGAAGTCCTTGATCACCAGGGTTTTGAGGAGGAAATTTGAAAGTGAGAAGTACAGGGTATTTTTTAAGGTAGTGAAGCTATTCAGTGTTACATGGTAATCATGATACATGACATTATTCATTTGTCAAAAAACCCACTGAAATTCACAGCACAAAGATTGAAACTTGATGTATGTAAATTAAAAAAAAAAAAGTCTTTGAGGAGTTTGGGCCATCCCAGGAAAGAAGGCAGACTGACAACAAAATTTCTCTGTTTTACAAATATATGAAACTACCTCAGTGAAGCATGTAGGAGGAAAAGTAGCTGACCTAAGTAACTTTGGAAATGAGTGAAACACAAAACTAAAGGCAAAATGGAACTGGGTATAAGCACTGCACTCTAGTTGGGAAAGTTTTTCCTACAGGGGTATGGGCTTATCCCACTAAATATGTTTACTGGAATTGCATAGTTAAGTAGTTGGTTGGTGGATGATGGGAGACAGGTTTCTCACTGTTGGAGTGGCGGTTTACAGAAAAGCAAAGGGAAAAGCTAGAATGGCCCGTGTGGAAGCTAGACTAGTCTCCAGAATTGGAGACTTCAGCATAAACCTATATTTAATATAAAATGGATACATATGGTAAAATATAGAAATATTTATAGAAATGTGTTATATATGTGGGTTTGTATACAAACACCTATTTATTTTCCTTCCAAGCGGAGAGGACCTTAAAGAAATGACATCTCAGTAGTAAGGAGCAATATTAGCACCCAGTTCTTGGTTTTTAATACCCTTCTCCAATAAGATGAACCAGAATTCCTTGAAGAGATGGTTGCTTTTAGGACTGTGGTAAGAATTATACAAGATGAACCTGGAGAATCTCATAGCACCAGAAAGTAAGGGAGTGCTCAAACAAACCATGAGATAAACCTACGTTGATATGAATGTATGCAAGGGACACAAAAGCAAACTGAAGGTCCAAACAAGTTGAGCAACAAAATAAATGAGGTATTATTGGATTTAAATCTAAAATTTACAATAAATATCCATGGGCTCATACAAGTTATGATAAATGGTTTTATAAATTAATAAATAAGAGATAAGATGAATATCCTGTGCAGAAAAATTCTAAATGAATTATGTAGATACTCCACTCTAAAAGACACAGTGCACAATATTTTATTCCTTAAATGTCAGCTTTGAATAGGACTTCCTTCCAAAAAGTGTAGAATGGAAAAAGGTGGAAAAAGTGTAAATTTACAGAGAAGAAACCTGACAAACGCTCCCTCAGCTGAGTGAGTCAGGTCAACATCAGTGGTCACAAATCATGTTGATAGTATGGCCCTTGATATGATGTGATGAAAAGGGCACTTTACCTCTGTGACCTTTCTAACCAAAACCTATAACCCCAGTGTAATCATAAGAAAAGCACGAGAAAAATTACAATTGAGAGGCTTCCTAAAATACACCTGACTGGTATTCCTCAAAATTTTTGAGGTCTTCAAAAACATGGAAAGTCTGAGAAACTGTCACATCTAAGAGGAGCCTAAATAGACATGACAACTAAATGTCATAAGGTATCCTGAATTAGTTCCTAGGACAGGAAAATGACATTAGGTACAAACTTAGGAAAGCTAAATAAACTGTGGACTTTGTGTATCAAAATTGGTTCATTAACCATAACAAAGGAACCATATTTATACAACTCGTTAATAATAGTGAAAATTGTGTGCAGGGGCTATATGGGAACTCTGCATTATCTTCATTTTTTTGTGCAAATGTAAAAGTGTTCTACAAAATAAAGTCTCTTAGCAAATAAATAAATCAATAAATAAAATAATTATTTCACCGAGTGTTAAGTTAAAAAAAAAAGTAATGTGAAGGGGTAAGAAGACTATGATACCTGAGTTAGGAAGAGAGTTTTGGGGTAAAGATGGAGGGGAACTCTTGCAGAGGAGAAATATCATGTCCTGAGGTGCATGTGAGACCCTGGGACAGACTGCCAAGCGAGGGTCCTTGGCCTCACACAGGAAAGAACTCAAGAGCGAGCCATAGTAAAGTGAAAGCGAGTTTATTTAGAGAGATACACATTCCATAGGCAGTGAAGACCATCTTAGAAAGTGAGAGCAGCCCCAGGGCGTATGTGGTTGTTAGTTTTTAACATATTAGTTTTGAATATGTGAATGAGTGGAAGGACTATTTTTCCTATTTTGTGGAAGAGGTGGGGATTTCCAGGAATTGGGCAACCACCCACTTTTGGCCTTTTATGGTCAGTCCTGGAATTGGCATAGCGCCTGTCATGGCCCAATGGGAGTGATTTCCAGTATTAAATGAAGGTATAATGAGCTAATGATCAGGCCATCCTAGATGCCATATTGGTTTTAGCTGGTTCCAGCTGGATTTTGTCATATCTTGTTTTACTCAATGGCTGTGTCCCCCTCATTTTTTTTTACCAGTTGTGCCCTGACCCCTTCCTTCCTGTCTCAAAACCAGTGTGGAGAGAATCCCAGTTCATCCCGTGAGCTCGCAGTGGAGTGGTGCACAATGTAACAGAAAAATGAATGAAGAGTTTTAGTATATGTCTGTAACATGTATATGTTTAAGTGATCAGGCAATGATAAGAACTCTCTTTTTTATTTTAATAAACTCTTACCTAGCCAGAGTTTAGGAGATAGGAAAAAAATAAGTGTATGAGAAGAGAAGGAGGGGAGAAGGGTGTGGGCAGTTAGCTCAGGGCATGCTGAGCAATCATTCAAATGCAAAGAGTTATCCGCTGGCTAATTTGTTGCAGGGAGGTTTGCATTCTTTTGGACTCAAGTCTCTTTTCTCACTGAAGTAAGCAGGAAGCAGCACTTGACAGGCACCCTCAGGCCACTGGACTGGGAAATACAATTTCTTTCACATCCAATTAGGCATCTTTGCTGCCACAGGCCTTTGGTACTCTCTACTGCAGGTGCTGCTCTCAGCATCAGTACAGAGATTAGAGCCATCCCTGCAGTCTTGCCTGGCTGGAAGGTGAGGAAATGTTTTATCACAGCATCAACAGGAACGCTCTGTTGAATCATACCTGGGAAACTTCCCTTGAAAACAATGACTAATATATTTGTTAATTCACTTGTCATCCTTAAAAATGGAACTTTAATGTGAAATATGCAGTTGCTTGATTTTTTATCATCCTTGATGAAAAGTTATTTTTTTTTCTTTTTTTTTTTTTTTTTTGTATTTAGGCCATAAATTTGAAGACCCAACTATGAAGAAACAAAAAAGAAGGAAAAATCCATTTAATGAGTAACACTGTGTCATTAATGAGCTAGGCATTTTGACACTCAATTTCTTAGTCAATATTCCCCCAACCTGATTCCTAATTATAAATTACCCCTAGTTTTACACAGATAAGAGTCTTTCCAAGTTAACAGGTTAGAAAATGGCAGAGTAATGTCTGTTTGAAGACTGTAAAGCCCACAGGAGTTCCAACACGTTTTTCTGTAAAATGGTTGACTCTTTATTTCCCAGAAAGGAAGTTTATTATCACCTTCACCAAACCAAAATAGAGAATTGTTTAATTACTGTCTTCTAATACAGCAGTCCCCAACCTTTTTGGCACCAGGGACTGGTTTCGTGGAAGACAAATTTTCCATGGACTGGGGGATGGGCGGGGGTTGGTTTGGGGATGATTCAAGTGCATTACACTTATTGTGCTCTTTATTTCTATTATTATTACATTGTAATATATAATGAAATAATTATACAACTCACTATAATGCTGACAGGAGGCAGAGCTCAGGAGGTAATGCGAGTGATGGGGAGCGGCTGTAAATACAGATGAAGCTGTGCTTGCTCACCCACCACTCACTTTCTGCTATGCGACCCAGTTCCTAACAGGCCAGTACCAGTCCGTGGCACAGGGGTTGGGGACCCCTGTTCTAATAGACTGTGACAAGTGAATTGAGCTGTGAAAAGAGGTTTTAGCAAGACTGGGGCATAGGGAATGCTCAAATGTCTCTGGATCCTGGCTTATTGTGTGTGGTGCCATAGAAACTGAGAGAGATTTCCAAAATGTTTGGTTGAATCAGACCTCGGAGATGCTTTGTGAAACAGAGATTTCATTGTCAATTATGTTTGAAAAATCTTGCAAACTGTTCTTACTTATTGATGACTTATATTAGGGTATGAAAAGCTCTCTTAGGTGGAGTGAAATTGCCTGTTTAATTAGGATGACCTACATTTTGCTTATTTATCACAGAAGTCATTTTCTGAGGAGTATTAGCAGCAGCCCTGAAGAGTCAGCATTCCCTCCTAAACTACTTTAAGAAACACAGAACTAGTCTACCCTCTAACTGGAGGCTGGAATCACGTTTCTTGAGTTTGGAGAACATTATGAGTGACAGTATCAGGGCTCTGCTTAGAGTCCTGTGTATTTGTTTTTATCTCTTGTGACTTTTAACTCATCTTCCAGAAGAGAGGAAACCCCTTTAGCATGTGTTTTTAAAGAACTCAAAATTAACAGATTACGTTTTTTAAAGTTTTGCACAGTGAATGAACAAGTTGCATAGTGAGACCCACTTCCTCCTGCTTCGTTGCTAGCTTGTGAGCTCAGGGAGCCTCGTTTAATATTACATCTTAGTCGCAGGTTAACTTCCTGCTTCTTCCCACCTGCACAGTGAATATTGACTAGAAAAACGAATATGAGAACTACTTCCATGAATTTTCTGAATTCTTTTCTAACTTGTTTCAAAACTCATCTTCATTGAAGATAATATTTCAGGGAGGAAAAAAAGATACCAATAGCTTCTCATTCAGTATATATCATAATGAATTAGCTACATTAATCACTGCATACCTTATTTAATTGTGATACTGTCTAAATCTTCAGATTTAGAGGAAAACCATTTTAAAAATTAATATTTAGAAATATTTTCTTAGAATAGCTGCAACCATAAGACCATTAAAAGTCACTTATTATATTTTTTTAAAAAATGCTAAAAAATACATTGCCAAGTAATTTAAAAACAATATTTAAAAAATCTGATATCCTTTAAGAATGAATGGTATTTTAAAGGATATTTAAAAATTATGCATTGCTATTTATTTATTTGAAGAGTTATTTAGAAGCAAGAAAAACCAAATATATTCAGTAACCATTTCAAGCACTCCAGAAGACTAATATTTGGCTGAGTAGTTTAACTTCCCCAATTTGATCAACTAATCAGCTAAAAATGAGCAAAGGTTAATGCAATTTATAAGTATAAACTTATTTGTGAAATTATTGAACACAGGCTTGAAGCATTAATTTTCATTTTTATCTATTTTATGATTATTTGATATGGTTTATTTTTAAACTATAAAACCAAGTACGTGATAGTGAAATTATTTTTGAAAGATAAGTCATATTACATTAATTGGTATCTCACTTATATATTTTTTTTAAATTTAAAAATTTAATTATGGTAAAAATCACTTAACATAAAATTTATCATCTCAACTATTTTTAATTGTACAGTTTAGTGGTGTGAATTATATTCACATTGTTTTGCAACAGACCATGAAAACATTTTCATGTTGCAAAAATGAAATTCTCTACCGATTGAACAACAATTCCCCATTTTCTAACTCCCCCAACTTTTGGCAACCACCATTCTACTTTCTGTTTCTATGAGTTTGACTACTTCCAATACCTCATATAAGGGGAATCACACAGCATTTGTCTATTTGTGACTGGCTTATTTTACTTAGCACAAGGTTAATCCATGTTGCTGAATGTGACAGGATTTCCATGTTTTAAGGCTGAATAATGTTCTATTGTAAGTATATATGCCATGTTTTCTTTAATCTTTCATCTGTCAATCGACATGAGAATAGCATCTACATCTTCGTTATTATGAATAGTGCTACAATAAATATGGGTTTGCAAATATATCAAGATCCTGCTTTCATTTCTATTGGATATATACTCAGAAGTGGGACTATTGGATCATGTGGTAGTTCTATTTTTAGTTTTCTGAGGAACCTCCATATTGTTTTCCATAGTGATTGTACCATTTTAAATTTCCACCAGGAGTGGTCACGGGTTTTAATTTCTCCACATCCTCTACAAGGCTTATTTTCAGTTTTTTTGATAGTGGTCATGCTAATGTTTGTGAGGTGATATGTGATTGTGGTTTAATTTGTATTTTTCTATTCATTTGTGATATCGAGTTTCTTTTCCTATGCTTCTTGGCCATTGTTATATCTTTTTTTGGACAAATATCTATTCAAGTACTTTGCCCAATTTTTAATCAGGTTATATTTGTTTTTGTCATTGAGTTATAGAAGTCCTTTATATATTAGAGATATTTATCCCTATATGGTTTGCAAATATTTTCTCCTTTTTGATAGATTTCCTTTATACTCACTTTGCTTCCTTTGATAGGTAGAAGATTTGAAGTTTGATGTAGTTCCATTTTTGCTTTTGTTGCCTGTGCTTTTTGTGTCATATCCAAGAAATCATTGCCAAATCCAATGTCATGAAGCTTTTCTCCTATGCTTTCTTCCAGTGGTTTTAAAGTTTTAGGTCTTATGTTTATATCTTTAATACATTTTGAGTTAGTTTTTCTGTATGGTAGTTTAGTTTTATTCTCCTGCATTTCAATATCCTGTTTTCCCAACATTTGTTGAAGAAACTGTTCTTTTCATGTTGAATGTCTCCCATCATAACAAATACCTAAAACTGTGGAAGTGGCTATGTAATTGGGTAATGAGTAGAAACTGGAACACTTTTGAGGGGTGTACTAGAAAAAGCCTACATTTCAGTGAGCAGAATGTAAAGGGGGATTCTGGTGAGAGCTCAGGAAGAAAAGAGGAGAGCTGTAGAGAAACCTCAATCTTCTTAGAGAACACCTAAATAATCCTGAACAAAATGTGGTTAGAAATATGAATGGTAAAGACCATCCTGATGAGGTGTCAGACAGAAATAAGAAATGTATTACTGCAAACTGGAAGAAGGGCAATTCTTGCTATAAAACACCAGAGAACTTAGCTGAATTGTGTTCATATATTAGTATTTTGTGGAAATTAGAACTTTCATGTGTTGAAATTGTATCCTTAGCTGATGTTCTTTTTAGGCAAAGCATTAAAGATGAGGTTTGGCTCATGTTGACTGCTTATGGTAAAATGCTAGAAGAGATAAATGATTTAAAAATGGAATTGTTAAGCAAAAAGGAAGCAGAACTTAAAGATCAGGAAAAAACTCAGCCTATTTATATTGTAAAAAATGAGAAAGTTTGTGTCGAGGGCGTGGCCAAGGTACCTTTGATAGGATTATATGAGTCAGCCATCTCAACAGAAGCCAGGAGCTGTTCTCCAAGACAATGGAAGGATGACCCTAAAAGCAATTCAGAGATCATCAGAGCTGACACTCTATATATTGCAGAATAACTCCATCTGTTAAATTTTATTCTCTCAGGTCTCGTGCCAAGGCATTCCGAAAATATGCAGGCTATCCCTAAAACCTTGGGGGAGTGGAGTCCAAGTAATTGTGAGGTTTCTTTTATATCTGTGTCTGTCCACTCGACGGCAAAAAAAAAACAAAAACAAAAACAAAAAACTGAGATTCTTTGGCCAATGGAATGCAGAAGAAATCATCCTTTAAATCTAATAGAGTAAACCAATTGGCCTCCCCTGGTGTCTGAGTCAGGATAGTATAAGGGTTAGGCACAATAGGATAGATGGGTTCCACTGCTTCTTTAACAGCCCTTAGATCTTGTACAAATCGATATTCTCCAGTGGGTTTAAGAATGGCTAATATCGGCGTATTACATGGTGACTTACAGGGTACCAATAAACCATGCAAAAGGTATCTCTTTACTAGGGAGAGATTCCTCTCTGAGCCTCTGATTTTAGGGAGTATTTCTTTTTGCAGGGATATTCTCGCCCAGGTCTTAATTTAATAACCACCGGTTGGATATCTTTGGCCAAGCCTGGAACCTCGATATTCTACACTCCACGGCCTACTAAAGCTTCTCTCTCAGCTTCAGATTCAATCTCTTCCTTTCTGCTTTCTGTTACAACCATTTGGTGATGAGGGTGGTTCCCTTGCCCTTCGAGAAACAAAGTGGCCCTTAACTTAGTTAATAAATCTCTTCCCATTAAAGGTATGGGAAAATCAGGCACAAACAGAAAGCAATGTAAAAATAGCTGGCCATTGATGTTGCATAAAAGGGGCTCCAGGGAAGTGTGCCCTTGTCTCTTTCCTGAAAACCCCATTATGTATTCCTTACGATTGCTAACGTTTCCAGTCCTTTGGGTTAAGACCGAGAAGTTTGCACCAATGTCTATAAGAAATTCTATCAAGTGGCCTGCCACATCGTTGACCACCCGAGGCTCGAGGCTCGACATTAGTTATGTAGATGGTATCTCTAGGCAGATCCGCTTTCTGCCTCAGGCCCTGTCAGTCTTCTGATTGTGATACCATAAATGGCTGAGGGACCCCTGTTGCTCTCTGGCATCTGGGGCATTCCCTCTTCCAATGCCCTGGCTGTTTGCAAAGGGCACCTCGACAGCAATTCTCCTCCAGTGTTCCTTTTGTCCACACAGGGTACACTGGCCTTGTATGGGTACCCATGGGCCTGTGGTCTGCCAGGGCCAGATTAGCCCAGAAAAGCCAGCCTCCCAATTGGTGGTCTTTGAGCGGGCAATGCCACTGCAATCATTTGGGCATTTTTGTATATTTCTCTGGGTGTGTTCAGCCTTTTCACCCACATCCCTATTATTGAAAACCGAATAAGCCAATTGAAGCAAATTGTTCACTGGCGTCTGAACGCCAGCAGTTGCTTTCTGAATTTTGCGCCTGATGTCTGCGGCAGACTGGGCTATGAAATGCATAGGCAGAAGGGTCTGTCCTCCGGGGAAAGAGGGATCCACTTTTATATACTTCCTAAAAGCCTCCGCTAGCCTCCTTTGGAAGATTGCAGGATTTTCATCCTGTCCCTGTTGGACCTCTTTCACCTTTTCATAATTGACAGATTTTACTGTAAGTTTCTTCATACCCTCTATTAAACAATTAAAAATATGGTCCCATCCACCTCTATCAATAGAATTAAGCTGGTAGTTCCATTGTGGGTCTGCCTCAAGGACAGCGTCTTCCCTCCGCCCTGAACCCCACCCCCACCCCCGATGCACTTCATGACCCTGTTGGGCTCAGGCTGCCAGTTTGTCTGCATGGGCTCTGGCTGCCAGTATTATACACTGTTTTTCCTCAGGGGTGCAGCAATGGGATAGTAAGACCTGTAAATCTCCCCAGGTGAGATCTCACTAGTTGGGTCAACCCCTCTGTAAAAATTTCATGATCCTCAGAAAAACTTTCCAACTTGTCCTCTGCCATACTTAGATCAGACATTGAGAAATGTACATAGGCTCTTATTGTTCCTTGATTTCCATCAGGAACTTCTCTCAGAGACAAAACCGTAAGGGCAATTAGTTTGTAACTTATACTGCTGTGAGTGCTAGCTGGGCTAAGGATGGGCCCCTTGGGTAACTCAGGGTACAAAGAAGAGGTTCCTGAATATGGGTGGGGCCTCTTTTCATCCCTAGCTGTGTCTTCCTTTGGGGCAATAGCCTTGGCTGGAGGCTGGGCTCCAGCCTGCAGGGTGGCCCTTATTAGAACCACAGCTGCTGCTGGTACGGTGGTTTCCTCCCAGACAATAGCTCCTCCCTGTGGTCGGGGAGTAGCTCTGGCTGGAGCAGTGGCTCCTCCTTGCAGAGGGTTTTACCTTCGGATAGCCCCGTAGGGTAGATCAGTTAAAATATCTCCTGTGTCCTTACTAGAATTATCTCTCCAAGCTACACATGTCTTAAATTCTTTTTGAGTCTCATTGCCTAAATACAAGGCAGTGAACATTTGAATGTATGGAAGCTCACTCCATTTAAATTTCCTTCTACTATGTAAATTCAACTGCAATATAGTATCATAACTCAGGGACCCATTTAGTGGCCACTTTTCTTGGCTTCCTAACTCATATTGTGTTCAAACCTGATTACATAACCTAATAAGTTTTTTCTCTTAATTCTTGTGTCTGATTTTTTTTCCAATCCTGGAGGATATGGTCCAGAGGGATATTGGTTGGGATTAATGCAACCTGACCCATTTCAGACCCAAACCTGAGATGATGTCTCTAAATCCTGTGCTAGCCAAGATTCCACTCTTTTTTTTTTTTTTTAACATCTTTATTGGAGTATAATTGCTCTACAATGGTATGCTAGTCTCTGCTTTACAACAAAGTGAACCAGCTATACATATACATATGTTCCCATATTTCTTCCCTCTTGCGTCTCCTTCCCTCCCAGCCTCCCTATCCCACCCCTCTAGGTGGTCACAAACCACCAAGTTGAAAAGATTCCACTCTTAAGTGAAAATCCACCACACAATTTGGTCAAGATTTTCTCTTCCGATTTTAGATGTTATCCTTTCCAAGGTAGTCTCCCAACAAGGTCTTAGTCTAAAAAGTTGTCACAAAGAAACCTCACAGAAGATGTCCCCAACAGTGTTGACAATGAGTGGGAGTTGGTCTAGGTATAAGTTGGGAATAAAGGGTCAGCCCTTGTAAGGGTCAGAGGGAGGGGAGTAAAAGCAAAAAGAAGACCTTGGTGGTCACACAGGTCTTCTGGGGTTAACAGAAGAAAGAAAGAAAGAAATAGAGCAGGAATGAACAAGAATGCAAGAATGTAGGAGAAAAACCTCAGAGTCAAGAAGAGTATAGAGATTAACAATTCTGTCCTGGACCTGCTGTTGCATGTGCATAAGTATACTGGGTTGAACTGCTGGTCAAAAATGAGCAGACAGTGGCAGAATGTCCTCCCCAGTATACCTGTCTCATGGTGTCCCATGGGCCTCTTTTGGACCAAGACCTAACTCTCAACATTTTCTTACATTATCACTGTCCCTTCATGGTCGCCAGCTGAAACCGTGGACCTCAGATTGGGACTCAAACTCATGTGTTGGGACTTGAATCTGGCCAAAACCCTGACTGGGCCTTGAACCCATGCAGCTGGGACTTGAACCCAATGAAAACCTAGATTGGGACTTGAACACATGGTCTTTTCATTAGAATCACTCACCTGGTGTCTGGACTTACTGAGGCTCAGGTTCTTTGTGTCTCAGCACAGAAGGAATTCAGTGAAAGACAAAGTGATAGGCAAGAAATAGATTTATTAATATAGGACACTTTTGAGAGGTGCAAGTGGGCAGGCGAGGAGGCTCTGCACCAAGGATTAAGTGAAATACAATTTTATAATCAAAGGAAAATGGGGAGGGGAAAAGACTGCTTTCTTCAAGTAGAAGTCAGGCTTACATCACTAGCTCCCCCTTCATATCATGCAGGAGAGTGTCTGACACTATGAGGTCAAACTAGGACTGTCATAGCATTTATTCAATCAGTAGAAGGGTGGTAACATTTTTCTTTCACCTAATGACCTGAGGTGCATATCTTACTTTTATTTATGGCTTTGTATTTAAGCAAGGCTGCTTCATTCCACAATGTTCCAATAGTTTTCTTGAACAATCATTAACTTACAGTGGTCTCCCAAAGTTTCCTAGGTTTCCCTCTCTATCTATAATCCCCTACTGGGACTTCTACAACTACCTGTGTAACTACCCTATTCTATCCCTATCAACACCAGCTTAAATGTTTAAATTTTAGTACAGTAAATTTGTTTCATGTGATGTTTCCATAATTTTTTTGTTTTATTTACTTCTCCATTTTCTTTCTTTCTTATTTACAATTTCCATTACTTTTTTCCACTTTAATGTTAAGTTTTCTTCCATTTTTCCCAATTTTGTCTTGTTTTTAATATATAAATGTTAACAAATTTTGAATAGCAAAAGTATACTGCATTTGTTGTTTTATTATTTAAAAAACTGACTTTTTGTTGAGTTCCAAGTTAGCAATCATATTGCCATTTTAAATATTCATTTCAATTTTTATAATTCTTAGAGCTTCCTCTTCCCTAATTCCATTGACTAGTATCTCCAGAATACTGTTAAAGTTTTCAAGATCTCTTGGATTTAATGGGATAATAATTTCTTGGACTGAATATAATGCTGGTTAAGAATGAACAGAAAAAGAGATTGGTATATACCCTCTTCTTTCTATTATATCTTTGCATGTCTTTCCTTTAAACAAAACTGGGGTTTGACTTTTGTCAACTATCTTCTCAACATTTATGGAGAAAAAAATGCATGTATTAGTAACACAAAGAATATTGATATATTTTACAATATTGGCTTGTCCATATATTCCTGGAATGATCTTGCTTGATCATGGTGCATCTTTTTAATATTCTAATAGCACCATTTGCTAATATTTTACTTAGGACTTTTACATCCATATACTTAAGCTACATCCATCTGCAGTATTGTTTGTCTTAAGTATATTTTGGGTTTATTACCAATGTTATAACTGATTCATAAAAATAATTTGGAAATTTTATATTTGTCGATATGTTGTGGAACACTGTAATAACAGTGTCATAAGCAGTTTTATGAAGATTTGGAAAACTTTTTCTGGAAAAATTTCAGGATATAAACTGTGGCTTGGGAGAGATATATTAGACATTTGCCTTCTGGGTAATTTCTCTATTTCACTCAGATCCATTAGAAGATTTATATCTTACCATAACATTATCATTTGATCCACACTTTCAAATGTACTTGTGATGCTGAAAGCTCACCCTCTCTGCACGGGTGCCAAATTGAATCATGGAGACAGAGTTTTGGGTGAAGTAGAAAATGATAGCTTTATTTCTTTGCCAGGCAAAGGGGGACACAGCAGGTTCCTGCCCTCAAAAACTATGTGTCCCAACCTGGAAGGATTTGATGAGGAATTTTATAGCAATAGTTCAAGAGTGGGGTTGCTGACAAGATTAGGGTGTGTGCAGGGTCTTAGGTGGTAGGTCTCCTAATCTTGATGAGCTTCTCTGGTCCCTTTAATCTTGCCTCAGGTGGTTTCTTTGTTGCTCCTCCCTTGATTAGCAACCCTCCAAATCTGCCCTTTGGAACTTAGAGAATGTCATGGAGGCTGGAGTATTGCCTATAAGAAATGGGGGACAAAAAGACTTCCATGCCCAGGAGCCCCACAGGGCCCTTCTTGGTTTCACTTGTACACATAAGAAATCCATTTACTATTTGCATTAATTTCTCCTTCAATTCTTTTACTTTTCTTCTATAGCTCTTTTCTCATTCCCCATTAATATTTTGAATTAAATTAGTTCATTTTTATTCATTTTTATCAATATATGAAATAAGACAATACATTTTCCTCTGGGGAAAGCTTTACCTGCTTTCTATAGGGTCTTTCATGTGGGATTATTGTTATTATTACTATTATTAACATTTTATACAAATTTCACAATTTGTTTTGATTTCTTCTTTGACCCTACAGACTATTGAGAAAAGTTTTTTATGGTATATGTAATTTATGTGGTAGAGATATTTTTGTTCCTAGTTTTGTTATTAAGTTTAGTTAATTTTATAGTAAACATGGGAAATTTTCTGAAGCATTTTACTTACTGTCCATATATTTATGTTATCCTCAATGTCAATTTTTGTGACTGTTTTGTTGTATAATCTAGGATTGAAACCGAGCAGGACCCTGTGGGGATCCTGGGCCTGGAGGCCTTTCTGTACCCTGTTTCTTGACTCCAGCCTCCATGACTTTCCCTGAGTTCCAAAGGGCACATTTGAACAGTTGTTAATCCAGGAAGGGAGAGGATGCAGAGACAAAGGAGGGACAGCCAAAAAGCAATAGTGCATCCTTGGGGCAGGTCCTGGTTCCCCCTCAAGGGATACACATAACAATGTCTTTAAGCTCTTTACAGAACTAAAACCCAGCAAATGGAAGGTGTCAGCATTCTTCATTCCAGAGAAAGACCACCTGAGGCCAGACTAAAGGAACCACAGAAGCTCATCAAGAAGATTACCTGAGACCAGATTAAAGGAGTGGAGGCCCTACACACACCATAATCTTATCAGCCACCCCACCCCTGAATCCTTACTATAAGGCCAAACTCACTTGGGTTGGGACACATAGTTTCTGAGGGCAAGAACCCACTGAGTCCCCCTTTGTCTGGCAAAGCAATAAAGCTCTTCTTTTCTACTTCACCCAAAACTCTGTCTCCAAGATCTGATTCAGTACCAGTGTACAGAAGCTGAGCTTTTGGCATCAGGATTTCAGAATACAGAGTTTGTTCATGTGTTCTTGTATATCATACTATTTCTAAGATCTAATTTATTCTTATTAGTTTTCTCCTTATCATTAAATAGAAAAATAATAATCTATTATCAAATAGACTGGGAGAGATCAATAACATTTTCCAACTGCTAAAATATTGTCATAATTATTATTATTTTTTTTTTTAAAGGTGTTTCTACTTTTTTTTTTTTTTTAATTTTATTTATTTATTTATTTATTTATTTATTTATTTATGGCTGTGTTGGGTCTTCGTTTCTGTGCGAGGGCTTTCTCTAGTTGCGGCAAGTGGGGGCCACTCTTCATCGCGGTGCGCGGGCCTCTCACTATCGCGGCCTCTCTTGTTGCGGAGCACAGGCTCCAGACGCGCAGGCTCAGCAATTGTGGCTCACGGGCCTAGTTGCTCCGCGGCATGTGGGATCTTCCCAGACCAGGGCTCGAACCCGTGTCCCCTGCATTGGCAGGCAGATTCTCAACCACTGTGCCACCAGGGAAGCCCTGTCATAATTATTTTTAACTTAACTATAGTTTGCAGTTTGATGAATACTTACAGTATTTATTTCTCACTGTTAAATTTGTGTTACTTTGGTCATTACAGATTACTCTTTTTTATTTCATTTAATATATTTCCTGACATCAGAATGAAGCTAACTATTACTTGTTCCAGAGTACTACAGATTTGCCCTTTTAAATACTTGAGATTAGCCCTTTAAATTGCGTTGCTATAATAGCTATGCTTTGTTTAATTCCCTTATCATATTTTATGCTATGGTTTTTGTTTTTATAGCTAGATTATTTTAAAACTTTTACTATGATACTTTTATTTATTTATTTATTTTGGGCTGCTTTAATTTTCATTTTTTAATCTGGTAATTGGAAAGTTTGTTCAAACCAAATACGTGAAAATGTTCAAATGCTTTAAACTATGTAACCTTGAGATCATTGACAGTAATTTCCTATTGTAAACTGAAGCAACTTCATGATTTTGGAAATAAAGTTTAAATATTTTCTCAAGGATTGGTGTTAATTTTTGAATAGTTACAAAGGGACTAAGTATTATAAATAGACTTGAAAAGGGGAGAGTGATAGAATAAGACAAAAATAGAATGTGCAAAAGAAAATTAAAACAGGTAATTATTATACAGAAAATTATAAAGAAATAGATTCATATTCCCGCCTCTCAAATAACGAATAAAAGGTAAACTTTTAAAATAGCAATAGTAAATTTCTGCCTGTACTGGCAGGATTTAAAGCATATAATAATAACAATTATATTGGAATCATTGTGTAATATAATTTTATATTGGCGTGTGAGGGAGCCAAAAGAAAAAATAAATCACTCAATAGAGTAGAATTTCTAAAATAGTTTTCTATTTCTGTGCAACAAATTGCCACAAACTTGGCAGCTAAAAAATATTATTTTAGTTTCTGTAGGTCAGCAATCTAGGCACAGTGTTGCTGGATTCTTTGTTTAGAGTCTCACTGGGCTGAAATCAAAGTATCAGTTGGGGCTGCAGTTCCTACTGGGACTCAAGATCCTTTGCCTAAGCTGACTGATTTTTGAGAGAATGTATTTTCTTGCAGGTGTTAAGACTGAGATTTCTGGTTTCCTGCTAGCTATTGGTCAGGGACTATCTCAGCTCCTAGGGGCCACCTACATGACACTTGACCCCATAGACAACTCACTACATGGGTGTATGCTATCTTCTAAGTTAGCCAGGGTATGTCTCTTTGAATTCTTTTTTGTAATCATGGAGAAAACACTGCTTTTAAAGTGATCACCTGATTAGGTTACATCTACCCAGCATAATCTCCTTTCTGCCATATTACATGATATAATCAAGGGAGTGATGTCTCATCGTATTCACAGATTTCCACTCACACTCAAAGGGAAGAGGACAGTACAAGGGGGACAGTACAAGGTTGTCTCAATTTTTCCCATGGGATTTTAATTTACTGTGGTGACTGAGGTCAATACCATTGAAAGAAAAATCTATTACTTACAGTTTCCAAGAGAAGAGAAGCATACCATGCCACACAGGGCCACATGGGAAGCACCATCTTTGGCCAGGAGGCAGATGGGGTGAGTGGAAAAACAGCCCAGGGTCTTTATTGTGTTTTCTGTGGGAAAGAAGAGGTGAGGCTGGCTAAGCAGGTGAGTAGGTTTAGGATTAGATAGTCTGAATAATTCTGATGGGCTCTGGAATATAGAGATGGTCTCTGTGTCTTTAGTACCTGGCCTTGAGGTGATTAAGCTTAGGGGAAATAATGGCTTGGAGTGTGAGTTAGACAATGGAGGTGGTTGAAGATAGGGCTTTGGATTGTTTGATTAGATGTTAAAGCATGTCCTCAGGCAAGCTGTTTATTATCTCTAAGAATTAACTAACCCTAGGAGGGGCAGCCTCTCCTCAGTCAGCAAGGTTCCCAAGACAGCAAACTACCATAATATACAGAAAATTAAAAAAAAAAAAAAAGATTAATACAAGGGTCATAGAAATCATCTTAGAATTCCATCTATCAAAATTTCAGATTAAATTTACAGTAGCTTGTTATGATAATTGAAGCAAAGCAATACTGTTCACTGGAAAGATTATGAACAAGAACATTTATCAGTGTGTACTCCTGAGCAACAGTCTTTATTAATCTGAGGTTTAATTTCTTTATCTGTAAAATAAGTCTAACTGAACATGTATCATAAATTTGCTGGCATAAAAGGAAAAGCAATGTTTCAAGTTTTTACCATAGTATTTGGCACATAATTTGGCTACAAAATTGTAAATATCATTATCATTATACTTATTTTATTATGTAAATTTGGTTATTTTAAAAAGATCCTTTTTTTCCCTTACTATCCAGAAATTCCTAAATTAAGAAAACAGTTGGTTTTATTACAGAGATGCCTGGACTTGTACCCTTTCTGATTTTTGAAGTCAATATTGTGGTTTCCTGAAGGTCACACTAAGCCATATTATTTTCAAAAACACCTAAAATAGGTGATGTTGCTTTATCAGGAGGGCAGCGGGCACCAGAAGACAGATAGACCAGACAGAATGAGTAGAGATTCATATGCTGGGCAAAACTTCTGGATTTGCATTTGGCAAGATAATAGAGGAAAGATTTGGGCAGAGGAAAGAAATGTCTGTTTTCCAGGCTAGAATGAAAGGGAACAGAGTTCAGAATTCATGGCTTTGAAGAGTTGAAAAGGCTACCTGATTTTGGTAACCTCCATTAAACTGAGAAGGAGGGAGAAACAGAAACAGACAATGCCACACATTGAGGTAAAGAAAAAAAAGGGTAAAATCATGGACTGTAATTATGTCTTCAAAGAACACGGTTATGTTTACCAACACCAGTAGTAAATATGGAGTTAAATATGACAAGAGGCTTGACTAAAAAGTCTTTGCTTTTTCAAGTTTGAAACAGCCTTCTAGCTAGTAGCTGTGGCAGGAAAACAGTTGTGAAGCTGTAGAGCTCTGCAGAAAGCATGTATATCAATGACCAGTTGAGAAAAGCCCAGGGTGGTCAGCAGATGAGCAAGGGCTTCCCAAGGGAACTGTGCAAGGTAACATCAGGGACTAATCAAAGACTTTTCCCCAGTCTCCTACAGAGGCTTTCATTATATCTAAGCAATAGCGTTTGTGGGATCCCTAGATGGCTATTTAATGAGTAAGAAATAAATGTTTATTTTAATAAACCATTGTGGTTTGGGTATTCTTATAGCAGTAGACTGTATGTAATTCAATGGTTTATAAAAACAAAACAAAATAGAGCTTTAACATGAGTTATTACTATTTTATGAAGGCAAATGTCAAAGCACTGTGTAGAACTCTTGGGGTTTCATGGATGTGAAGTTTCCTGTGGGTTCCAAAGGTAGATTGCAGTAGTAGGTAAAAGAAACTATAAGAAATTGAAAGAGACCTTGATTCTCTGCCATCCCAACTTCTTTAAGCAAAGAAGTTTAGATACTCTTTCTCATATTGAGCATTCAAAATGTATTTAAATGAAGAGTACACACTCAAGAGAATAGAATAGTATTATAATTGCACTCATGAAAAATTATGCATCAAAGATGCAATAAAAACAGTTAAATTAGGAAATTAGAAGGAAAAGGTATGTCCAGTGATTTCTATCTATAGAGTTGTAAATCCCTGCTAATAATGAGATTGATTGATGTCTCACTATATAAAATAAGAAACATCACTTTGAATTTAGCACAATCTTGCTTGGAAATATGAGTAAGTTCAGTGTCAGCAAAATCTCTGATCCAGGAGAGACCACAGCAATGCAAAGTCTAATTACAGCAGAAATCTTGGAAAGATGATGAACTTCACACAGAGTAAGGGATGGAATAACCAAGCTGATTTCATTTAATCACAAATTTCAGTATAATGTAAACTGACTTCTGGATTATACTTGGTAGAAAACGTACATTTAGAAGGCTTAAATTAAACCAAATTCTGTTATTTTACACTATAGTTTAACGCCTCTTCAGACAGATTATAAAGAAAATTAGTTTTCCAGAAAGTTTCTGTTTTTAGTACTCTCTTTACATGTACACTTAAACTATCAGGATGTCATACAAATTCCAATCTTTTGTGACAGTTCTCCATTCTTTAACTTGCAACCTGGAGAAGGAAAGAATATGTGTTTGACATTCCACAACCACTGCTTTTTAACTCACATATATTGATCACTGATGCTAAAATATGTCAGGTTTATTGAGAAATCCATCCCTCTCAAGTAGCTGAAGAAAGATATAAGAATTAGTTGGATATTAATTACCTGTCTACGTCAATCAAATTAATCAAAAGGCTTCTATTTAGCCACTCATTTTATGCTCTATTCATGCAGTTGAAATTTCCAAGGCAGAAAAATATATAAATCAACAAAGGAAAAGAAGATTTAAAATATGTGATAGATAATACAATCTAAAATATATTCTAATCCCTATAGATTATAAACATTGCCGGAAATCATCTGATAAGTGGATAAATGTAATTTTGTGTTTAACCATCTTTAAGTATGTAGTATAAGGTAACCATGAGGAGCACAGAACTGGTACCTTGGCATCCAGATTTGGGTTTCAGTTGTAGCTCTGACACTTAGCATTTTCATGATTTCAATAATCACCACTTCTGGGAAATTCAGCTTACCCATCTATAATATGTGAATAATTATGCCAAACATGCATAGTATTTATTAGAAGAGAAACAGAATATCTGAAGATCATGAATAATCAAAGATCTTAAGAATATAAAATTTAAAGTATTTTCTCATAAAATCAAATCAAATTTTGTTAAGGATTTATTGAGTGAGTAAAAATTTTAGCAGAACTTTATATCTGATATATGTTTTATGGAAATGACAGCTATTCTTGAAAATAAAGAAAAAGCAACTAAACATTGTCAGGTATATAATAAAATAATTTTTCTCTAAGATGTTAATGATTTGACCTAAATGTAGAGTTCACCATTTTCTAAGTAATCGAGAAAATGAAATATACAGCTAATCAAGGACCAGTAAAATTATTAAATAATAAAGATAAATAAAATTCACCTGGAAAAATCAAGTTGCCCATTATCAAAACCAAGATTATTTCAGAAACTCTAGGATGTACTCAATATTTAGCTAAAAATATGCCAAAAAGGTATTGAATGTAGTCACTATTTATTCTTTAAGCAGACATTATTGAAAGCCACATATCTGCCCAAGTAATTGCGATCTAATGGTGAAAAAGCACAGTTCCTGCTATACATTTAGGAGAGACGATATATAAGCAAACAATAATTTCAAAACCATGTGATAAGTGGATAATTTCAAAACATTGTGCTGTGTATAAGATTTTTATAAGACCAAAAATTTTTTTGAGATTAGGAAATAAATTTTTCCCATCTACTTAAATAGGAATCGAATTAATAAAAGTAACTTTATAGGTCATCTTAATATTCCCAGCATTTTAAACTGGCAACATAATTCTTTCTCCAATACAAATTTCCTTTAGTTTTATTTTCAAAACTATTCTAAGGGGTATAAATTATATTTGAAATACCCCAAGTTACAGTTAAGCATTCCATAAAATAAGCATACTGAATTTTTTTGTTTGTTTTTATTAGTTGAAGAACTAAATCACCGACAGAAAGCATGACCAATATCCCCAATATGCAGGAAACCTATTCCACTAGCAAATCTATCTATCTATCTGTCTATCTATCTATCTATCTATCTATCTATCTATCTATCTATCTATTATCTATCATCTATCTTATCTCTGTGCCATGGTGTTCACTTAGATGGCAACAAATAAATGTGTTCAGCAAATTTATTTTGATAGAAGCAAAAAATAAAATAATATACTGAATTGTGTTAGAAGATAGAAATACTAGAGCATTTTTTAATTTTAGGTGGTTTATTTTAGTCCTGACAGTTTAATTTCACCCTTTAAAGGAATAAAGAATGAATAGTTTTTTGCTTTCATCCTGCAGGTTTATAGAAAAGGAATAATTTTAGAAATATAATAAACATTCAAATAAAACTAATTAATATAGTGCTTCACATAATGTGATCAATTCCTTTAAATTTACAAAACTCCAGTTTATTACTGCAAATTTAATTACATTGAAGTTAATTTTACTGACTACTTTACATTTGTTTAGTTCTAGAGAGTTACTGTTGATGCTCTGAATACACAAAAGAAAAAATATGCTTTACATATGAGATGAAAGTAAAGAATGCTAATTTTTTTAATGTGTGATTGTAAACTTTTTTTTTTCCTTTGAAATTTGAATGTATTACAGATTGGGAGTTAGTAGTTTAGCTTGTTAGAATTATTCCTATCATTTTTATATTTCATGATTCTGTTAACCATTATAAAGGAATAAGTAACTGTAATATAATACAAATAAAAAGCAGTACTCTGCTGTGATTTTTTTTCCCTGAAAATATATTTAAATAGTATTTATTCTAATAAACACTTAGGTCCTTTTTTTTTTTACTTTCATGAAAGCAAAGTTAAACATACTATGACAACATTTTTCTAGTTGAAATTCTAGATTTCAAACATATATTTTCTTAAATATTAATAGCACTACATAAATTTCTGTTTATTAAAATAAAGCAAACTCTGATGTTAAGCAAGTTCATTTTTCTCCTCAAAACTAATGAAAAATATAGATCCTCAACCCTACAGAGAAAAATAGCATTTGAAATTAAAATAATAAAAAAATGACATTTGAGGATCTGGCCAAGTAAGAAACTAAGATTTATTATATTCAACTAAGATTCTTATACATCTTCTGTGTTATGCCAAATTTAATGTGGTAATTGGAATAGATTATAAGATTCTTCCCATTTTAGTAAGGAGGTTCCATTACCATCTTTGTGTGAATTTTTTTGCCTCTCTTTTACTCTACTCAAATGCCTGGAGTGTCATGCCAGTTTCACTGGACTTGGTGTTTGCACTTTTATCTTTTAACAGCTTTATGGAAATAAAATTAACATAACATTAATAAAATTAAATGGATTTTTTCATTTAAGTGTAAAATTCATTGCTGTTTTTAGTATATAAATAGAGTTCTACAACCATTACCACAATCAGTTTTAGAATATTTAACACCTTCCCCCCAAAGAAACCCTATAACCAATTTTTATGGCTACCTCTCAGTCTTGACTCTAGGCAGCTACTAATGTAAATTCTGCCTCTATAAGTTTGTTCATCGTGGACATTTTATATAATTTACATACATGAGGTGTTGAGTTTTGTCAACTGATTTTTATGTCTGAGTGATCATATTTTTTTCTCTTCCTCATTATTATGATATGCCAATTAATTTTCAGATGTCATAGTGACTTCGTATTCCTGAAAAAATTCCCACTTAGTCATTGTGTATACTCTTTTTGTATGTTTCTGAATTTAGTTTTCTAATATCTTCCTAAAGATTCAGTGTTTATGAGATGTATTGAGCACTAGTTTTCTTTTTCTGCAATATTTTGTCTGATTTTGATACAGTGTAATAGTGGTCTGATTGAATGAGTTGGGAAGTGTTACATTCTCTTCTATTTTTTTGGAAGAGTTTGCAAAGAGTTTATATTAATTCTTCAGACTGAGCATTTCTTTGTGAAAATCTTTAAATTTGTTAAACCTCTTGCTGTAAATTTATTTTGATTGTATATTTATTTTATGAGTCAATTTTCATACTAAGATTTTATTTTCATTTCAGCTAAGTTATCTAATTTGGGCAAAATATTGTTTGTATAATGTTTGTATAACACTTATGAACATTTATAATCTTCTTTATAATATTCCATAATATTGGTAGCAATGTCCACTCTCCTGCCACTCCTTAGTAAATTGTGTCTTTCTTTTCTTCTTTGTATACACAAACAAAAAACAGAGGGGAAAGTCAAATGAATCATCCAGCCAATGGAAATCTTTAAGTAGTTATTAAGAAATGGAATGAATAAAGCAGATGCTAATGGAATCAAAAGAATTACCATAGTGCAACATTCTCAGGGCTTGGATGGACCTATAGGAGTCCCTGCTGGTCCTCCAACTTTGAAGGGTCCTAAACACATCTTAGAATAAGTCCTGGGGATCTAATGTACAGCATGGTAACTATAGTTAATAATATTGTATTATATACTTGAAATTTGCTGGAAGAGTAAATCTTAAATGTTCTCACCACAAAAAAGAAAGGGTAATTATGTGATGTGGTGCAGGATTTAGCTAACACTATGGTGGTAACCATTTTGCAATGTAAGGGTATCAAATCAACATGTTGTACACTTTAATCTTATACAATTTAATTTTTTTTTTAATTTTTAAATATTTTTTTTAATTTTTAATTTTTTAGTTCTTTAATTCGAAAAAAACTTCTTAAAAGGCAGACAGTAATTTTTATTTTTATGAAATTATTTTGCTGTGTGGAGTTTGATGGTCAAATGATCTACAGAGAAGCTTCATTAGTAAGATTCTTAAAAGGTCCTATTCTTGGAGAAAATTAAATTTATGCTTAAGGCTAAAAAAAATAATAATAAATAAAAATAAATAAAATAGGTACACACTTTCAAAAAACTTCATTAAGAATCCAGAAGCAAATTTAAGATTGAAATGGACAAATTAAAGAATCCAAAGTAAACTACGAAAAGGGTGAAGGGTTTCTCAAAAACGTTGTAGTAAATGTTAGGGGGAACATTCCCCCCCATTGCGTTGGGGGAAGTAAAATCAGGGACAGAAATCAGGCTGTACCAGAGTCACTTTCAGTTCCTGTTAACAACGCAAATTGCTGGGATAATAAATTTTGATGACAAGGTCTGGGAAGCAGCATTTTAAAAAGATCTCCAGGTAATTCTTACTCATGCTAAACTGTCCCAACCTATGCTATAACTGGATAATTTGCAATATAGAATCTATTAGATAAAAATAAAGTAAATCTATGGAACTAGAAAATGAAAATACATGTCTCCCTTTAGTTCAACTAATGAACATATCTGGGATGGAGGATGGGGGACAGGCCTGTGGGATGCAGGAAAAAATGCCTTCAATGTCTTTACATAAATAAAATAGGTAACTTTTTCTTCTCTTAACCTTTGTTTTAAATAATGATTTTTCATTAATACCTGTATCATACTATCGAAAAAGGTTGACGTATATATGCCCCAATCTGGTTTGATCCATAGATAAAATTGGAGGCAACAATGAGGCATACCTTATATACTTCAGTTATGCATCAATATTATTTTTCATAGCAAAACATTTAGGTATTTTTTGTACTTATTAAGGCTTAAAGTCAGATCTATATACCCTGAAAGTCAATCAAGGGAAAAAAAGAATTGATTCACTTGTGAAAATAAGGGACATATGTCTCACTAAATTTCTACCCATACATGTGAGAGGATGTAGGGAATGAGGTGAATGTGCACGTTTCCCTTGTACATTTTGTTTGCATATAAATTATTTCTGGATTTTCACTAACACTTGTCCAAAGAGGGTGTGATCAAAGCTTTTAAATGATATCCAATTAACAAATACTAGGTAGCATTTTATTTTTAAATTATCAAAGAGAAAGTTGTTTGAGATGAAAATCAGTGGCTCTTATAAAGCTTTTCATTTCCTGTCCATTTTAATAAAATATTTTGAGGGAGGAAGTTTCTTGAAAATACAAAGTCCAATGAGTGTCATATATGTCTTTGGTCCCATACCTTGGAAAGAGGACACTTTTAAGATACTTATAAAACAATGTGTAAAAGTCACATCCTAAAGGTTTTATACTCTATTACTACAATTTCAAATCATTTAATTTTTTTTCTTTAGTCATTACCTTGAATTAATTGCCATTATTTAGAATCTTTAAAAATGTGCAGTTAGTCATTTTCTGTTTTAAAGTCACTCATTTATGAATAATTTACTTCATCTTATTCCCAGAATTCGTGTTCTTACAATTCTAGTTCAAGTTTGGGAAAATCAGAGGATTTTATACCTCACGTGGGAAGTTCTGTCTTATTTAGCTATATTATTGGGATATATAACAGAGTGTCCAGACCACAAATTAAAACCCAACCTTCCAAGAGGAAGGGCCAAACATCAAAGGGACTATTTGACAATACACTTAATTTCAGAATGGCAAGCATCTTATCAACACAGAGTGAACAATAATTTTGAATTAGCTTATCAGGTGGGAAGCACACTGTTAAACATTCCAGTAAATCCTCATGGAAATACTCTTTAAGCAAAAGGACAATGTATATACATATATATTTTGAAATGATGTTATTCATATATAAAGAAATATGGCAATGCTACATTGTTCCCAAAAGCTTTAAATAAAATATTATCACAGTAAAATCTCCCCATTATTCAGTTTTTTGCGGGCTTGGGTTTTCTGTCAACTGGAAATGAACAGTTTATTATCAAGTGTTAAAATGTCACATGTTCAGATGTACTTAGTGTGCTGACATGAAATTTCTGAATTAATATCCATGTTTACAAAGTAGTCCAAAAAAGCATTTACTTGCATCATTGACATTACATTTATGCTACTTATGCCTAATAAAGCTGTTTCTTAAAAGGCAATACACTAAATTTCCCAATATTTCCTTATACTTGGGTCCTACTGCTTAGTTTAGAAGACTGGCTAAAAAGTATGATGCACTTCAAAGTCCGTTATCCTTCCCTCTGCCCTCTTCCTTCTCCACATTCCAGCTTCAAAATCAAGACTTCTGATTGGGCCAGAGGAAGCTAGTCTGGGTGAGAGAAAACAAAACGTGATATTCTTTGTCTTCTGAATAGATGACCTTTAAAAATTTATTATATTTCCAAAAAATATCTTTTCACCTTTACCTTTAAATGCAAATGGGGCTTTTAAAATGGATAGTGTAGTACACAGAAGGAGCACAGACAAAAATAAATATGAAGGGAAGATTAAGTAAGCTGTGCTCTAGGTTTCACCAAATAGTAAACATTTTTCCTATTCTTTTGTTTCATTTTTAGTCTTTCGTGTCTTCATTTTTTGAGGGTCTAAATAGTGGAGATGGGACCACATTGAACAGTTGGCCACTAGGCTTGCATGAAGCGTGAACTAGACACACTCATTAATAAACAAAAGCAATACACTTTAGCAAGCACCCTATCTTTGCACATTTGTCTCAAGTATCCAATGTGACTGAAATCTGTGTAACTGTATCCCATCTATATATTCATTTCTATTATTAACTTGATACAGCTTGTCACTGATTGAGGACTTGGTTCTCTCTGAGCCCTGATTATCTCCTGATCTATGATCAGGTTCCTTATTCTCCAGAAATCATAATGGAAATAAATATATTTAAATTAAGCAATGAAGAAAGCCACATCTTCTGATTTGTTCACCTGTCTGTTTGAAATGTTATTATGACAATAGATTCAACTTCTATTCCTTTTTAAAATTCTCATCAGTTTATTAATTCTCTCATTTTACTTAGATTATTCTTATCATTAATTAGCATGTGGATTACCATTTTTATTATATTTTGATAGAAATCACTACTAAAAGATGTAAATGTCCAAATATATAAAATATTTTTGGACCTAGATACTTTTGTGCCTGTACATACCAATTGCAGGAAATTTTTAGGAAATAGAACCACTGTGATAACGTTGTAAATGAATTTTCTTTTAACATCTTTATTGGAGTATAATTGCTTTACAATGGTGTGTTACTTTCTGCTTTATAAAAAAGTGAATCAGGGGGCTTCCCTGGTGGCGCAGTGGTTGAGAATCTGCCTGCCAATGCAGGGGACACGGGTTCGAGCCCTGGTCTGGGATGATCCCACATGCTGTGTAGCAACTAGGCCCATGAGCCACAACTACTGAGCCTGCACATCTGTAGCCTGTGCTCCACAACAAGAGAGGCTGCGATAGTGAGAGGCCCGCGCACCTCGATGAAGAATGGCCCTCACTTGCCTCAGCTAGAGGAAGCCCTCGCACAGAAACGAACACTCAACATAGCCAAAAATAAATAAATTAATTTAAAAAAAAAGTGAATCAGTTATACATATACATATATACCCATATCACTTCCCTCTTGCGTCCCCCTCCCTCCCACCCTCCCTATCCCACCCCTCTAGGTGGTCACAAAGCACCAAGCTGATCTCCCTGTGTTATGCGGCTGCTTCCCACTAGCTATCTATTTTACATTTGATAGTGTATATATGTCCATGCCACTCTCTCACTTTGTCTCAGCTTACCCTTCCCCCTCCCCCAATCTAAAGTCCACCCTCTAGTAGGTCTGCATCTTTATTCCCGTCTTGCCCCTAGGTTCTTCATGACCATTTTTTTGTTGTTGTTTTTTAGATTCCATATATATGTGTTAGCATACGGTATTAGTTTTTCTCTTTCTGACTTACTTCACTCTGTATGACAGACTCTCGGTCCATCCACCTCACTACAAATGACTCAGTTTCGTTTCTTTTTATGGTTGAGTAATATTCTATTGTATATATGTGCCACATCTTCTTTATCCATTCATTTGTTGATGGACACTTAGGTTGCTTCCATTTCCTGGCTATTGTAAATAAAGCGGCAGTGAATATTGTGGTACATGACTCTTTTTGAATTATGGTTTTCTTAGGGAATATGCCCAGTAGTGGGATTGCTGGGTCGTGTGATAGTTCTATTTTTAGTTTTTTTTTTTTTTTTTAAAGTATCAGGAGCTGTTCAGATAAGAGGTCTTTTTTTTTTTTTTAAATTAATTAATTTATTTATTTTTGGCTGTGTTGGGTTTTCGTTTCTGTGCGCGGGCTTTCTCTAGTTGTGGCGAGCTGGGGCCACTCCTCATCGTGGTGCACAGGCCTCTCACTGTCGTGGCTTCTCCCGTTGCGGAGGACAGGCTCCAGACGTGCAGGCTCAGTAATTGTGGCTCACGGGCCCAGCTGCTCCGCGGCATGTGGGATCTTCCCAGACCAGGGCTCGAATCCGTGTCCCCTGCATTGTCAGGGAGATTCTCAACCACTGTGCCACCAGGGAAGCCCATATTTTTAGTTTTTTAAGGAACCTCCATACTGTTCTCCATAGTGGCTGTATCCATTTACATTCCCACCAACAGGGCAAGAGGGTCCCCTTTTCTCCACACCCTCTCCAGCATTTAGTGTTTGTAAATTTTTTGATGATGGCCATTCTGATTGGTGTGAGATGATACCTCATTGTAGTTTTGATTTGCATTTCTCTAATGATTAATGATGTTGAACATTCTTTCATGTGTTTGTTGGCAATCTGTATATTTTCTTTGGAGACATGTCTATTTAGGTCTTCTGCCCATTTTTGGATTGGGTTGTTTGCTTTTTTGATATTGAGCTGCATGTGCTGCTTGTAAATTTTAGAGATTAATCCTTTGTCAGTTGCTTCATTTGCAAATATTTTCTCCCATTCTGAGAGTTGTCTTTTCTTCTTGTTTATGATTTCCTTTGCTGTGCAAAAGCTTTTAAGTTTCATTAGGTCCCATTTGTTTATATTTGTTTTTATTTCCATTTCTCTAGGAGGTGGGTCAAAAAAGATCTTGCTGCGATTTATGTCATAGAGTGTTCTTCCTATGTTTTCCTCTAAGAGTTTGATAGTGTCTGGCCTTACATTTAGGTCTTTAATCCATTTTGAGTTTATTTTTCTGTATGGTGTTAGGGAGTGTTCTCATTTCATTCTTTTACATATAGCTGGCCAGTTTTACCAGCACCAGTTATTGAAGAGGCTGTCTTTTCTCCACTGTATATGCTTGCCTCATTTATCAATGATAAGGTGACCATATGTGCGTGGGTTTATCTCTGGGCTTTCTATCCTGTTCCATTGATCTATACTTTTGTTTTTGTGCCAGTACCATACAGTCTTGATTACTGTAGCTTTGTAGTATAGTCTGAAATCAGGGAGCCAGATACGTCCAGATCCGTTTTTCTTTCTCAGGATTGCTTTGGCTGTTCGATGTCTTTTGTGTTTCCATACAAATTGTGAATTTTTTTTTTCTAGTTCTGTGAAAAATACCAGTGGTATTTTGACAGGGATTGCATTGAATCTGTAGATTGTTTTGGGTAGTATAGTCATTTTCACAATGTTGATTCTTCCAATCCAAGAACATGGTATATCTCTCCATCTGTCTGTATCATCTTTAATTTCTTTCATCAGTGTCTTATAATTTTCTGCATACAGGTCTTTTGTCTCCTTAGGTAGGTTTATTCCTAGATATTTTATTCTTTTTGTTGCAATGGTAAACGGAACTGTTTTCTTAATTTCACTTTCAGATTTTTCATCATTAGTATATAGGAATGCAAGAGATTTCTGTGCATTAATTTTGTATCCTGCTACTTTACCAAATTCATTGATTAGCTCTAGTATTTTTCTGGTGGCAGTTTTAGGATTCTCTATGTATAGTATCATGTCATCTGCAAACATTGACAGCTTTACTTCTTCTTTTCCAATTTGGATTCCTTTTATTTCTTTTTCTTCTCTGATTGCTGTGGCTAAGACTTCCAAAACTTTGTTGAATAATAGTGGTGAGAGTGGGCAACCTTGTTTTGTTCCTGATCTTAGTGGAAATGGTTTCAGTTTTTCACCATTGAGGACAATGTTGGCTGTGGGTTTGTCATATATGGCCTTTATTATGTTGAGGAAAGTTCCCTCTATGCCTACTTTCTGCAGGGCTTTTATCATAAATGGGTGTTGAATTTTGTCGAAAGCTTTCTCTGAATCTATTGAGATGATCATATGGTTTTTCTCCTTCAATTTGTTAATATGATGTATCACGTTGATTGATTTGCGTATATTGAAGAATCCTTGCATTCCTGGAATAAACCCCACTTGATCATGGTGTATAATCCTTTTAATGTGCTGTTGGATTCTGTTTGCTAGTATTTTGTTGAGGATTTTTGCATCTATGTTCATCAGTGATATTGGCCTGTAGTTTTCTTTCTTTGTGACATCTTTGTCTGGTTTTGGTATCAGGGTGATGGTGGCTTCGTAGAACGAGTTTGGGAGTGTTCCTGCCTCTGCAATTTTTTGGAAGAGTTTGAGAAGGATAGGTGTTAGCTCTTCTCTAAATGTTTGGTAGAATTCATCTGTGAAGTCATCTGATCCTGGATTTTGTTTGTTGGAAGATTTTTAATCACAGTTTCTATTTTATTATTTGTGATTGGTCTGTTCATATTTTCTATTTCTTCCTGGTTCAGACTTGGAAGGTTATACCTTTCTAAGAATTTGTCCATTTCTTCCAGGTTGCCGATTTTATTGGCATAGACAATAAAATTTATTGCTTGTAGTAGTCTCTTAGGATGCTTTGTATTTCTTCGGTGTTCATTGTAATGTCTCTTTTTCCATTTTTAATTTTATTAATTTGAGTCATCTCCCTCTTTTTCTTGATTAGTCTGGCTAAAGCTTTATCAATTTTGTTTATCTTCTCAAAGAACCAGCTTTTAGTTTTATTGATCTTTGCTATTGTTTTTGGTTTCTATTTATTTCTGCCCTGATCTTTATGATTTCTTTCCTTCTACTAACTTTAGGTTTTGTTTGTTCTTCTTTCTCTAGTTCATTTAGGTGTAAGGTTAGATTGTTTATTTGAGATTTTTCTTGTTTTTTGAGGTAGGATTGCATTGCTGTAAACTTCCGTCTTAGAATTGCTTTTTCTGCATCCCATAGGTTTTGGATTGTCGTGTTTTCATTGTCCTTTGTCTCTAGGTGTTTTATTATTTCCTCCTTGATTTCTTAGGGGATCTCTTGGTTATTTAGTAACATATTGTTTAGCCTCCATGTGTTTTTTTTTTTTTTTACATTTTTTTCCCCTGTAACTCCTTTCTGGATAGAGTAATCTTGTTTGTAGGTTTTTCCCTTTCATCACTTTAAATATATCATGACACTCCCTTCTGGCTTGTTGAATTTCTGCTGAGAAATCACCTGTTAACCTTATGGGAGTCCCCTTGTATGTTATTTGTCATTTTTCCCTTGTTGCTTTTAAAATTTTTTCTTTGTCTTTAATTTTTGTCAGTTTGATTACTATGTATCTCGGCATGTTTCTCCTTGGATTTATCTTGCCTGGAATTCTCTGCACTTCCTGGACTTGGGTGGCTATTTCCTTTCCCATGTTAGGGAATTTTCGATTCTTCAAAAATCTCCTTGGGTCCTTTCTCTCTCTCTTCTCTTTCTGAGACCCCTATAATGCGAATGTTCGTGTGTTTAATGTTGTCCCAGATATCTCTTAGGCTGTCTACATTTCTTTTCATTCTTTTTTTCTTTATTCTGTTCTGCAGCAGTGAATTCCACCATTCTGTCTTCCAGGTCACTTGTCCTTTCCTCTGCCTCAGTTATTCTGCTATTGATTCCTTCTAGTATATTTTTCATTTCCATTATTGTATTGTTCATCTCTGTTTGTTTGTTCTTTAATTCTTCTAGGTCTTTGTTAAACACTTCTTTCATCTTCTCGATCTTTGCCTCCATTCTTTTCTGAAGTCCTGGTTCACCTTCACTATCATTATTCTGAATTCTTTTTCTGGAAGGTTGCCTATCTCCACTTCATTTAGTTGCATTTCTGGGGTTTTATCTTGTTCCTTCATCTGGTACATAGCCCTCTCCCTTTTCATTTTGTCTATCTTTCTGTGAATGTGTTTATCTTTCCACAGGCTGCAGGATTGTAGTTCTTCTTGCTTCTGTTGTCTGCCCTCTGGTTGATGAGGCTATCTAAGAGGCTTGTGCAAGCTTCCTGATGGGAAGTACTGGTGGTGGGTAGAGCTGGTTGTTGCTCTGTTGGGAAGAGCTCAGTAAAACTCTAATCCACTTGTCTGCTGATGGGTGGGGCTGAGTTCCCTCCCTGTTGGTTGTTTGGCCTGAGGTGATGCAGCACTGAAGCCTACAGGCTCTTTGGTGGGACTAAGGGTGGACTCCAGGAGGGCTCATGCCAAGGAGTACTTCCAACCAAATTTATTAACTCATCTGTAGTGTATGTTGTGATCTGCATTTTTTTTTTTTTACTGTCTTTCTCTGTGGGCTTGGTGTGCTTTCTTTTTTTTTTTTTTTTAACATCTTTATTGAAGTATAATAGCTTTACAATGGTGTGTTAGTTTCTGCTTTATAACAAAGTGAATCAGTTATACATATACATATGCCCCCATATCTCTTCCCTCTTGCATCTCCCTCTCTCCCACCCTCCCTATCCCACCCCTCTAGGTGTTCACAAAGCACCGAGCTGATCTCCGTGCTATGCAGCTGCTTCCCACTAGCTATCTATTTTACATTTGGTAGTGTATATATGTCCATGACACTATCTTACCCTGTCACATCTCACCCCACCCCCTCCCCATATCCTCAAGTCCATTCTTTAGTAGGTCTGTGTCTTTATTCCCATCTTGCCACTAGGTTCTTCATGACCTTTTTTTTTTTCCCCTTACATTCCATATATATGTGTTAGCATACTGTATTTGTTTTTCTCTTTCTGACTTACTTCACTCTGTATGACAGACTCTAACTCCATCCACCTCATTACAAATACCTCCATTTCATTTCTTTTTATGGCTGAGTAATATTCCATTGTATATATGTGCCACATCTTCTTTATCCATTCATCCGATGATGGACACTTTGGTTGCTTCCATGTCCTCGCTATTGTAAATAGAGCTGCAATGAACATTTTGGTACATGACTCTTTTTGAATTATGGTTTTCTCAGGGTATATGCCCAGTAGTGGGATTGCTGGGTCATATGGTAGTTCTTTTTGTAGTTTTTTAAGGAACCTCCATACTGTTCTCCATAGTGGCTGTATCCATTTACATTCCCACCAACAGTGCAAGAGTGTTCCCTTTTCTCCACACCCTCTCCAGCATTTATTGTTTCTAGATTTTTTGATGATGGCCATTCTGACCGGTGTGAGATGATACCTCATTGTAGTTTTGATTTGCATTTCTCTAATGATTAATGATGTTGAGCATTCTTTCATGTGTCTGTTGGCCATCTGTATATCTTCTTTGGAGAAATGTCTATTTAAGTCTTCTGCCCATTTTTGGATTGGGTTGTGGTTTTTTTTGTTGTTATTGAGCTGCATGAGCTGCTTGTAAATCTTGGAGATTAATCCTTTGTCAGTTGCTTCATTTGCAAATATTTTCTCCCATTCTGAGTGTTGTCTTTTCGTCTTGTTTATGGTTTCCTTTGCTATGCAAAAGCTTTTAAGTTTCATTAGGTCCCATTTGTTTATTTGAGTTTTTATTTCCATTTCTCTAGGAGCTGGGTCAAAAAGAATCTTGCTGCGATTTATGTCATAGAGTGTTCTTCCTATGTTTTCCTCTAAGAGTTTGATAGTGTCTGGCTTTACACTTAGGTCTTTAATCCATTTTGAGTTTATTTTTGTGTATGGTGTCAGGGAGTGTTCTAATTTCATACTTTTACATGTATCTGTCCAATTTTCCCAGCACCACTTATTGAAGAGGCTGTCTTTTCTCCACTGTATATGCTTGCCTCCTTTATCAAAGATAAGGTGACCATATGTGCGTGGGTTTATCTCTGGGCTTTCTATCCTGTTCCATTGATCTATATTTCTGTTTTTGTGCCAGTACCAAACTGTCTTGATTACTGTAGCTTTGTAATATAGTCTGAAGTCAGGGAGCCTGATTCCTCCAGCTCCATTTTTCGTTCTCAAGATTGCTTTGGCTATTCGGGGTCTTTTGTGTTTCCATACAAATTGTGAAATTTTTTGTTCTAGTTCTGTGAAAAATGCCTGTGGTAGTTTGATAGGGATTGCATTGAATCTGTAGATTGCTTTGGGTAGTAGAATCATTTTCACAATGTTGATTCTTCCAATCCAAGAACATGGTATATCTCTCCATCTGTCTGTATCATCTTTAATTTCTTTCATCACTGTCTTATAATTTTCTGCATACAGGTCTTCTGTCTCCTTAGGTAGGTTTATTCCTAGATATTTTATTCTTTTTGTTGCAATGGTAAACGGAACTGTTTTCTTAATTTCACTTTCAGATTTTTCATCATTAGTATATAGGAATGCAAGAGATTTCTGTGCATTAATTTTGTATCCTGCTACTTTACCAAATTCATTGATTAGCTCTAGTATTTTTCTGGTGGCAGTTTTAGGATTCTCTATGTATAGTATCATGTCATCTGCAAACATTGACAGCTTTACTTCTTCTTTTCCGATTTGGATTCCTTTTATTTCTTTTTCTTCTCTGATTGCTGTGGCTAAGACTTCCAAAACTTTGTTGAATAATAGTGGTGAGAGTGGGCAACCTTGTTTTGTTCCTGATCTTAGTGGAAATGGTTTCAGTTTTTCACCATTGAGGACAATGTTGGCTGTGGGTTTGTCATATATGGCCTTTATTATGTTGAGGAAAGTTCCCTCTATGCCTACTTTCTGCAGGGCTTTTATCATAAATGGGTGTTGAATTTTGTCGAAAGCTTTCTCTGAATCTATTGAGATGATCATATGGTTTTTCTCCTTCAATTTGTTAATATGATGTATCACGTTGATTGATTTGCGTATATTGAAGAATCCTTGCATTCCTGGAATAAACCCCACTTGATCATGGTGTATAATCCTTTTAATGTGCTGTTGGATTCTGTTTGCTAGTATTTTGTTGAGGATTTTTGCATCTATGTTCATCAGTGATATTGGCCTGTAGTTTTCTTTCTTTGTGACATATTTGTCTGGTTTTGGTATCAGGGTGATGGTGGCCTCATAGAATGAGTTTGGGAGTGTTCCTCCCTCTGCAATAGTTTGGAAGAGTTTGAGAAGGATAGGTGTTAGCTCTTCTCTAAATGTTTGATAGAATTTGCATTTTTTAATAGTCACCCCAAAGGTCTCCTCTAGTCACATCCCCACCTCAGACTTAATACATTTGCATATAGGGAAGAGAGTATACTCAGCTGAAAAAAATATATACATATTTAGATCTGATTTTTAAACTATTGCAAAGCCTAAGCAAATGTACCGCAGGGCTTAAAATGTTCTGAATTCAGCAGAACACTCTCAACTTTTGACAATCAGTTCTGTTACTTTTAACCCTTGATCAGAGTAGTGAGGAATACTTATATCTTAGACGGAGCAGTCAAAGCAATTTATAGGCCATAGGAAATTAAATAAAATCATAATTGCTAATATTTAAATACTGGTTAGATCCTGGCCTTAGGGATTTATGTGTTCATCTTCCCTGATACTTACAATATTCCTCTGTATTGTACCAGGAAGTACTGGTATTGCCTTAATTTTTTATATAACAACACTGAGGTTGAGAGAGTTTAAGCACCTTGCTAAATTCCCACTTATCTTAATCTAAAGCTCAGGATTATAATCACTATATTATCCTGACTCCCTTTGCTTAAGTTTTAAATTTAAGTAATAATCTTATTCACTAGTTTATTTATTCACTGAGTTTAGGACCATTGGGCATATGTGGCATCTCTATTATTGAACCCATGTTCATTCTTATGATTTTTCAGCCACATCCCTGCACATGTAAAATCTATCAGGAGTAATTCTGTGGCAGTGGAGAAACATAGAGAACACAAAGGTGAAGAAATATAGACTCGGCCCTTAAGTGTCCAAAAATCAGTGGAAGAGACAGAAAAGCAATAACATGGCACAATGTGGTTCGTGTTGTAACAGGGGAAAGAAAGACTGAGGAACAGCAAAGAGTGAGAAGGTGAGCAGTGCCAGAGGGGGGTAGGTAGACAGGCCCAGCGCAGCGGGTGGGAGAGTCTGCCTGCTGCAACTGCATTGTATATAATCAATATGCTTTTCAAAGGTCTAGGGCGGGAGCTGAGAACGGGCTTGCTTAAAGGGAGCCATTCATTTCTGTGAGAAAAAAAAATATACCTCAAATACAGCTGGGTTGACAAATGCATTCTGTGAATGGTCATTTTGATTACCAAGAGCTGGGGGGAAATAAAGCAAGAATGTTTGCACAGAAACTGAAAGCCTATGGAATTCCAAGTCTTGTCTCTGCTTACTTGGTTCCATTTTTTTTTTTTTTTTTAATCTAACTGTCATCCTCTTTTTGAATATCAGCCTGTCTCACATTTCCAATATTCACTGTGACCTGGACAAGTTTCTTTTAGTGGCAGTGTATTAGTCAGGTTCTTTAGGGAAGCAGAAATAATAGGGCGTGTATGTGTGTGTGTGTGTGTGTGTGTGTATATATATATATATATATATGATTATGGAGGCTAACACATCCTAAGAACTGCAAGGTAAGTCAGCAAGCTGGACACCCAAGAGAGTTGATGGTGTCATTCCAGTCCAAGTCTGAGAGCAGGAAAAAGCCATTGTCCTAGTTTCAAGCAGCCAGACAGGAGGAATTCTCTCTAAAGCAGAGCAGGATCAGACTTTTTGTTCTATTACAGCCTTCAAATGATTAGGTGAGGGCCACCCACATCAGGGAGAGTGATCTATTTTACTCTTTAGAGGTTAATCTCATCCAGAAATACCTTCACCTTAGAATAATGTCTGAGCAAATATCTGGGCACCATGGCCCAGTCAAGTTAACACATAACCAATATTAACAAAGAGTTTCTTAAAGTGTGGTCCTGGGACTAACACATCTGGGGACCTGATAGGCACCTTTTGAAGCCCCACCCTAAGCTTATTGACTTTGAAACTCTGGGGGTGGGACAGAGCAACTTGCTTTTTAACCAGCACTCCAAGTGATTCTGATTCAAGCTAATGATGGAGAGCCAATGGCAATAGTAGTGATTCTCTCGGATGTAATTCACTCCCATTGAAACTCAGCTGGTCAGAGAAGAGGCTGTAAGAGCATTTCCTTCAGCTTGTGTCTGCACTAGGACAATGGCATGGCTTTTCAGCTCAAGGAGTTGAAGTAGCTATTCCTCAGAAGGAATAATTTTCAAGGTGTGTATTTAATATTGCCATTAATAGGAAGTTTTGAGGATGGTCAGTAAGCCACAGTGTTAGTACACTTTGTGGTAGAGCACATGGATTCTGAATTAGGAATCAGGGTACAGAATTCTCATCCCAGGACCACCACATATCCAGCTATGCTGCCTTGGGACATCTGTTAAACACTTTGAGCTTTGACGTCTTCCACAATCACTTCTACAAATAATACCAGGCCTTTCTGCCTCAGATATTTTTTCAAGAATAAAATGAGAGAAAAGTAAATAAGCCAAAGCTTTTGACACCAAACAAACACCTAAGGAGAGACAGGCTAAGTTCAATGCTATGGTATTTTGAAGAAGCAATGTCTCGAGACTTAGTGGAAAAGAAAGTGTTGGTGTTACACAAAGCAACAGAAGAGGAAATGAGTGGCTTATTATTAATATTCCCCGCCTTTTGAACCATCTATCCTTTGGAAATTGAAGTAGCAAGGGAACAAATGAGGTCTCCAAGTGGTCTTTAGTTCTGGTTATTTATGCATGAAGTTGACCAGAAGCAAATAGATAAGAAGCCAGTTGATTCTTAAGAAAATGAATTAGGAGATTAAAAATAATTACACAGGCACACACAAAGACCTGTAGTCAATGATGTTCAAACTTAGAGAAGTCCGATTGCTGTTGAAGCCATGCAAGCAGAACTTGGTGTGAAAGCTGGACAGCCTCATAGAAGGATATTTAGCTCCAAGATCCAATAAAGATGTGATTGTAGATTGTGAACATAGACTGTGGACAGGGTGCTCTTCCCAGAAAGCCAGAGTCTCTCCCAGCCTTCATCCTGAGGCACGGGGTCTCCTTTCAGAAACGAGCATTTTCTCTCTTCCTGACCAGGAGAATTTACATCAGCCACAGATTCCTGTTTTCCACTCTTTTTTCTGAACAAGATTTTTGTTGAGATTATTCTTTTCATGCTTCACCACTGTGGGGTTGATTGTCTATCGTTAAGCTTGAGAGACTGTATAATTATAGATATTAGACTTCACACTGGTGGCAAACTGTATAGACTTCAGGGTTATCTTCTCCTTGGAGCTGTGAGAATATTCCATGTCAAGGGACAAAGGTTATGGAGAACTCTGACTAGTTGAGATTTTTGATACTGAGAGTGATTCTAGAGGAACAGAATGTTGAATTTTCTGAATTAGTTCCTGAATTTCTGGAATACATCCTCTAATCTGATTAGGTTTAAAGATGCTAATGACTCTGTTTCCAGTAGAAGACAGAGCACTGATAATCCATGGATGTGTTCTAGCAATACAGATACACAAAATATCTGCATTTTCTCCTAACCAACCACTTATAACAAGCACGGAGCTGAGTGACTCTGGATCTGATACATTTGAATATTTTTTGAAAACTAACAAATACAATAATGTTGGCTGGTTGCTCCTCATGTCTCTGGACAAAGTGGTGCAAGAAGAAGGTGAGCTCAGGGATTCAATTTCCCAGCTCAGGGGCCACAGAGACGACCTCAAATCTTCTCTGTGAGTCCTAGGAGACTCTTATCTCTTGAAGTTGCAGGGCTTCCAATTATTGACAATCAAATGCGATCTCTCACCCTGTGAATGGCTGAATTACGCAAAATTTGAACTCCCAGCCTTTCAAGGCATCCACTGATAAAGTGAGGGCATTGTCTGGGAAAGACTCTGATCCTACGAATCAGGATGGTAATTTGCAAGAAGACCAGAATGAAGCTCAGGACACCGAGCCCCTGAATTCTGGTGAATCTTCTTTGCCAATGGAAGAAGTCTCCCAACCCCCATTCCATGATACCTGCTTCTCCATCTCCATCTGAAGGAATTAACCTTGTGCTGCCTGAGGAAACTGTAGCGGTCGCCCCTGAGGCAGGTGCCTTGCAAGACACTGCTGATTCTCCTCTGGATCCCGCCCCCAACACCACCCCTCTGCTGTTACACATTCAACCAAACTCAATCCCCACAGGCCCCTAGAGGTGAAGAACAATGAGGAGATGTGTTATACTCCAAAAGAACTATTTGAATTCTCTAATTTCTACAGACAGGAATCTGGGGAACCCGTGTGAGATGGATATTTAGGAATGGAATATTTCCTGCCATGTGAGTAAACAAAGGATGTCACAATCGTCAGCATCACAGCCCTCCAACGTGAGCCCTGGGAAAACTCAGGAAGGAAAGAACACCTGCCATCTAGCAGCCATCAGACTGCAGCCACTCCCCATGGTGAGCCCTGAGGAAACTCAGGATGAGAAAATACAGCATGTTGGCCCCAGATAGCTGAGGTGCATATCAAAGGAATGATTTCACTGAGCCCAGACTCTTGTACTGGGTTGGCCAAAAAGTTTGTTTGGGTTTTTACATAAGATGTTGCCATACATAGAAAAGTACTAAATTCCTTAACTTGGGATATCTGGTTTTCTTTAATTTACAATAATCTTCTGACGTGCAGACGACCTGCCCTTTGTTGAAAAACTCCTATATATCCTGGCTTCCCCCTCGCCTCCTTGGAGCAGTTCTCTCAGGGTTACTTGAGATGCTGCCTCCTGGGCTTGAAGTCTTAAAAATTCCCATCAAATGAAGCATAACTCTCAGCTTTTAGGTTGCAAATATTTTTTTTAATAAATTTATTTATTTACTTATTTATTTTTGGCTGCGTTGGGTCTTCGTTGCTGTGCGCGGCTTTCTCTAGTCATGGAGAGGGGGGGCTGCTCTTCGTTGCGGTGCACAGGCTTCTCATTGTGGTGACTTGTCTTGTTGTGGAGCACAGCCTCTAGGCACGTGGGCTTCAGTAGTTGTGGCACATGGGCTCAGTAGTTGTGGCTCGTGGGTTCCAGAGAGCAGGCTCAGTAGTTGTGGCACGCGGGGTTATTTGCTCCATGGCATGTGGGATCTTCCTAGACCAGGGCTCAAACTTCTGCCCCCTGCATTGGCAGACGGATTCTTAACGACTGTTCCACCAGGGAAGTCCATAGGTTGTGAATATTTTTTAAGTCAACAATACTAAGGGTGTGGGTTAATTGTGAAAGGAACATAAATTTGGATCAGGCCAAATTTATGAACATGGACCCACTAAGCAGAGATTCTGAATTTAGCGTTCAGCTTAGAAAGGGCTCTAACAGTTTAGTTTGTTGGTTGACTGAAACATGGCCAAAAGGTGACCCTCGGTGAATTGGAAATGCCGGAGCTGCCTTCGTTTACTGTGGAAGAAGGGATTCAGATTCAGGGGCTTAGGGAGATGGGATTTGTCATGGGAGACTTGCCCACCCACCCTGGGAGGGTCCAAAACACATACCTTTCACCACAATTGTGAGAAAGAAATTTGGGAGGAGAACCCCAGCACCCCTGAATGGCTCCGGGATTGCTTTTCTCTGTAGGACAGACCTCAATGAGAACTACTGTGAATTAATTGGGCAACATAAATGCAGTGGATGTAATTGGCTCCCAAGGTGGCAGGGGTCAATTGTGGCACCCAACCACCAAAGGCAAGGCAGGTGTGGTTATCATAATGGATTGCAGAGTTGAAGCAGCAATCAGAATAGGCTGAGTTCCAGAAACCTATGGTGCCTAGTTTATTATGGTGTTCCTAGAAGTGAAATAGATGGGAAGCTTACTAAATTATTAACTTGATCTGTATAAGCAGAGAAATTCTAGGTCAAGTGAGTAAAAGTCTAACCTGAATAAATCATAAAACAGAGAGTCATGATCTTTCAATTAATTCTTAGACTTGAGTCAGTTTATAGACCCAGAGCCTCATGAATAAAAGGGAGGCCAAGTCCCCTTGAGGAAGGAATCAAGCACACTACTGAAAATTTATATGGTTAATCTTTTTCCCATCCCCAAATAGACCTATGGCCTTTTACCAGAGTAACTGTGTATTAAGGAAAAGGAATAGACCTATGGCCTTTTACCAGAGTAACTGTGTATTAAGGAAAAGGAAATAATCAGACTTATCGCGACTACTGGACACTGGCTCTGAATTGACACTCATTCCAGGAGATCAAAAAAGTCACTCTGGTCCTCCAATCAAAGTAGGGGCTTATGGAGGTCAGATGATCAATGAAGTTTTAGTTCAAGTCTGTCTCACAGTGGGTCCATTGGGTCCCAGAATCCATCCTGTGGATGATGTTTGGAGCCTTTGTCAGGTCTCTATATGTGAACCACCGCCAGGCCCATAAGATTTTGGAGTTAAGCCCCGCCATCCTCCACAGATAACTACTCTCCGTTTGAGAACTAGCTCTTGGCCTGCTACTGAGTCTTAGTAGAGCCTGAATGCTTAACTGTGGGCCGCCAGGTTACCATATGACTCAGCTGCCCACCACGAGCTGAGTGTTATGTGACCCAACAAGCCATAAAGTTGACTGTGCTCAGCAGCCCCCCATCACCAAATGGAAGTGGCATGTATGAGATCAAGCTTGAGTAGACCCTGAAGGCACAAGTAAATTACATTAAGAAGTGACCCAAAGGCCCATGGTCCCCACTCCTGCTACACTGCTTTTTCTCTTCCAGCCTCACCTAGGGCTTTATGGGGAGCTCCCTATGACCAGTTGACAGAGGAAGAAGAGACTTGGGTCTGGATTATGGATGGTTCTGCATGATATGCAGACACCACCTGATAGTGGACAATTGCAGCACTACTGCTCCTTTCTGGGCCATCCCTGTACAGTGGTGAAGGGAAATGTTCCCAGGGGGCAGGACGTGGAGCAGTGCCCCTGGGTGTGCACTTCTCTTGGAAAGAGAAATGATCAGACATGCCATTATATACAAATTCTTGGGCTGTGGCCAATAATTTGACTGAATGATCAGGGACTTGGAAGAAACACAGTTGGAAAATTGGTGACAAAGAAATTTGGGAAAAGGTATATGGATAGACCTGTCTAAATGGGCGAAAATATGTAAAGATACTTGCGTCCCATGTGAATGCTCATCAAAAGGTGACTTTGGCAGAGAAAGATTACAGTAAGCAAGTGGATAGAATGACCCATTCTAGGGACCAGTAAGCCTCTTTCCTCAGCCACCCCTGTCATCACCCAGTGGGATCATGATCAAAGTGACCCATAGCCAAGACATGGATGCACTTAAACACCCATCAACCGATGAATGGATAAAGAAGATGTGGTACATATATACAATAATGGAATATTACTCAGTCATGGAAAAAGAATGAAATAATGCCATTTGCAACAACATGGATGGGCCTAAAGATCATACTAAGTGTAAGTCAGACAAAGACAAATATCACATGATATCACTTATATGTGAAATCTAAACAATGGTACAAATGAACATATTTATAAAACAGAAACAGACTCACAGACATAGAAAACACACTTATGGTTACCAGGGGGAAAGGGGGGAAGGGATAAATTGGAATTTGGGATTAGCAGATACAAACAACTATATATAAAATTGATAAATGACAAGGTAACAAGGTCTTACTGTACAACACAGAGAACTATCTTCAATATCTTGTAATAAACTATAATGGAAAAAATATGAGAATGGATATATCTATGTCTATACCTGTCTATATTTATCTATATCTATATCTATATATCAATCTATCATCTATCTATCTATCTATCTATCTATCATCTATCTATCTATATCTGAATCACTTTGCTATACACCAGAAACTAACACAACATTTAAATCAGCCATACTTCAATTTAAAAAATGAAAAAAAAAAAATTAAGTGGCCATATGGTAGGTATGGAAGCTATGTGTGGCTCAGTGGAATAGACTTTCATTCAGCAAGGCTAACCTGGGAATGGCCACCACTAAGTGTGTAACCTGCCAGTGGCAGAGACCAACACTGACTGCGTGATATGGGGGCATCACACCCCAGAGTGAATAACCAGCTAAATGGTGTCAGGTAGTCCACATAGAACTGCTTCCATTATCGAAGGAACAGCACTTTGTTCTTTCTGGAATAGACACCTATTCAGCATACAGATTTGTCATCCTTGCATGCAATGCTGCAGCCAAAACTACCCTCTGTGAAATGATAGCACACTGTTAAAACTAGCCTAAAACTTTTAGTCATGTACATTTATTTTTTTAAGTGAATTTATTTTCACTGCATTGACTAGGAACTTCAGTAACATATTTTAAAAAGCTGTGTTTGTTGGCATCCTCATCTTTCTCCTGATTTGTTAAAGATTACTTCTCACATTTAATCCATGAGGACATGTGTTCCATAGGGTTGGGTAGATGTTCACATTTATAGAACTTGTTTTCAAGTAAGAGGTTCCTTTCAAATTACTTAATTTTTAAAAAAATTTACCATGAATTGGTGTTGAATTTCATTTAATAGTTAATTACATATGACAAAATAGTCATATTAAGTCAAAAAAGGTTAAATATATCAATTTTATTCAAATCTATTCTTTTAATCTGCACATTTGATCATAGTATACAACTAACTATATACAAAGATCATATACTCTATATGATAATATACTTGGTTTGGTAATATTGTATTTAGAATTTTTTGCATTCATGCTAATGACTAACATTGAAATACATGTTCTTTTCTTACACGATCCATATCAAGTTTTGATATTTAGGTTATACTATCTTTATAGAAAGAAATGGTATATATAAATCTTCAAAATTTTAAAATGTTCTGAGATTAGTGAGATATTCATGAATCAGTTGTGATAAGTTACATTGTGCTAGATGATTTATTTATTATAGGTTTTTTAATTTATCAATTTAATGTAATTAGAATTATTTTATCTTTATAATCTCTGTTGTGTCCTTAACAGTGCTCTTATATTCATTCTTAATTTTGTTTAATTGAGCCTTCTCCTTTTAAAATTTTTCTTCTTCTATTTAAATGTGACACAGATTTTTCTTTTTTCGTTCCTTCATTTTTATTCATTCATTCATTTGTTTATTTATATGAATATATTTAAATTAGTTATGCAAAAACCAACTTCTGTCTTTTGATTCTTTTGTAGATTTGTTTTCCATTTTATTAATTTCTGCTGTTATTTTATTTATATTCTTTCTTCTATTTTCTCCATTCCATTTCTTTGTTCTTACATAGGTTGCTGAACTCATTTATTTCCAGTTTGTTGTTATTTGATAAAACTATTTATCAGCTATACTTTTCTTTTTAAATATCATTTTCACTGCATTCTTCTGTAATTGATACAATGTGTTTTATTATTCATTTCTAAGTATTATTTAGGTTTCAATTATGAGATTGTCTTTGATTCATGAGTTATTTACAAGTATGCTTTTAAGTCTTCAATTTACACTTTAAATCTTCACTATATATGTACTTATTTATAAATTATATTAATTATTCACTATATAAAGCTTATATATGAATGAGTATACTTATATCTCTTAAAAAAGGCTCACTAAAAATGTTATTTTTTTCAGATACTGCAACTCATCACTGTTTTATTTTTGTCCTATGTCCTTCTCTAATACATGAGAAAACCTCTCATTTAAGGAAAATTAGTTTCTAAAATTTTCTGATTTTCATTATGTTAATCCACTTGGATTAATATTCTTCCAGGTCCTTAATATTTTCATCCTTTTAAACTTAATTTACAGTCCACTGTGGCTATTAAAATTAGTCTAATCATTCTAGAATTTATCTGGTAAAGGGTGAAACCCCTCAAAAATTCATCATCACCAAATTTGATACAAATGATTTATCATACCTTACTGTGGAACAAAATGGATAATGAACTCAAAATAGCAATCTTTATATCTCTTCTCAATCAAAGGATCATTCATACTACAAAAAGGCCTGCTTTATGTACTACTACAAACAGAAATATTATAATTTTATTTATTTATTTATTTTGAAATTAAACACTCTTGTGGGTATACTCAAATACCCAGACAGGTAGTTCACTTTCAGTTCCACTGAATTTATACCATGTGGATGCTTTGATCCTGGATTATATTTGGGACAAGTGCCACTCATTGCTCCTCTATACCAAAATAAATACTTATTTTTATTTTGCAGTGCTTTGTGGGTCCACCAAGATATTTCATCAATAAAACAGAATTCCAAATATAACATTGAGTTAACCTGCTGGATGAAGTTATTTCCTGTTGTATATGTTGATATGGAATATATCTTTCAATTCAAAGTAACTTTGATTTTGGAATAGTAAAATTAGTTTTTCCTTCTAATGATAATGAAATAACAAATATAGAAGCTGCTTCAGTCTATGTTTAGTTCCTTATGTTAAAATGTTATTTACATTGAAAACTCTTCCCTGTTGACATGTCAGGAAACCAGATATCCATTTATCATTTACTGCAGAAGGATACAAATTTGCTCATACATATCCAATTCAATTTCACTTTATTTTCAACATTTATGAAATAAATTTTAAGAGTATTTAAAATAGGGTCTTGGCTTTGGATTTTTTTGTTTGTTTGTTTTTATTTATGGATGTGTTGGGTCTTCGTTTCTGTGCGAGGGCTTTCTCCAGTTGTGGCAAGTGGGGGCCACTCTTCATCACGGTGCGCGGGCCTCTCACTATCGCAGCCTCTCTTGTTGCGGAGCACAGGCTCCAGACGCGCAGGCTCAGTAGTTGTGGCTCACGGACCCAGTTGCTCCGCGGCATGTGGGATCTTCCCAGACCATGGCTCGAACCCGTGTCCCGTGCATTGGCAGGCAGATTCTCAACCACTGCGCCACCAGGGAAGCCCCGGCTTTGGATTTTTGTTAAAATTCATAATGCAAAGCAAAGTTAGGTTGCTCACCACAGGACATAATAATAAAAATTCTCACTTCATTCTCAATAGAATGATAAAATCTGAAGGTGAGGAAAGAAAAGCAATTCACACCATGATCTCACCCTTTCTGTCAGGGGCCTTACACACTTTATTTTACTTAATCTTTATTTTAACCATTTTATACTTGTAATATCATTATTATATTCCAAATTAGAAAAATAAGTGATAAGAGTTGACCATTTCATCCAAATTACAGAATTAGAAGTGGTAGAACTGTTATCAGAATTAATAAACACCATGTTTCAAGGCTGTGTTCCTCTTTTAAAATACTGCTTTCCCTTCACTGAGTCTGAGAATTTATCTTTTTATTGCTCTTAATGTGTGTTGATGTTAATTCTAAAACCATCATGAGATTCTTGCCTTTCACAGAAAAATCTAATGGAGTTTAGAACAATCAGCTTTCCTCCTAAGAGAACTGACAGTGGGTCACCTTCCTTGAGGAAGATTTCTTACTGACTGTTCTCCTAAAATAGTTCAATAGCTTTTTAGAAGCTTTGAGAATGTAGTTTTAAAATCGCCAATTGCCCATTGAAGGAATCAGTGGCTCTGGAAATGGCATGATAGCATTTTTCCAACAATTCTTGGTAACTATTTCATGAGTTGGAATTCCTTGGAAAAAAAATGAGCTTGTGATTCTACTGAATTAATAAAAGCAATTATTTTTCAGGTATAGGTGCGCACATACACACACACACACACACACACATACACATACTCATATACATCAAGGCTTTGATTTTCCTATCTAGTGATCATTTGATAAAGGAAAATTAGTCTAACGTATCTGGACTTTTATTTAGACAGCTTAGCTTCTTTCCATATCAGGGCTTTTCTCGAAAAATACTCAAAATGTTGATAATTGCTTTAGACTTTTGCCTAAGAATCACTTCAAGCTAACTTATAGATTCATAGATTTATGGCACGTATATATATATTTTTTAATTAGAACACTATTTTCATTCTCCTGTTCTAACATATCACAAATTCTCTTTACTTCTTTAAAATCCATCAATCTCACATCATATGATAGGAAAGTGATTTATCCTGGTCCAAAGGCATTGCCTTATTTAAAGTAGAATAATTCTACCAAGTTTTCTTAAAATCAGAGACATTCAAGATTTGAAGACACCTTCAAGATCAACTGTCAACAACGTTTGAAGTCCTTCCATAGGAAAATATGGGATCTATGTTTGATCCACTTCAGTTACGGGCAACTCACCACTTTTATTCATGGACTCGAATTGGTGGAAGAATCGTCCTCATGCAGAAATCTGTCTCCAGGGCCACCCAAAGAGTGGCATTGTTGTTACTTTTAGCTCTAGTCTGAATAAAGCTGTCTCTACATCTTCATAACTGTCTTTTTATATTTGAACCCAATATTATTTTTTCCCTGAATATTGTATCTCCAAAAATAAAATAACCTTTTAAAATCTTGTTTCTGAAATCATGACTTTATTTCCTCAATTCCTTTCTTCCCTCTGTCCTTATATGCGCTCCATGCTACCTGTATGTTTTTTCTGGATTTCTGAGTTTCAGCATTTTCAACTGAGGCAATATTTCCTGTATAGTAATATTTTATACTAACACGTGTCATCATTTGAGATATTTTTCTAATCATTGATGTTTATTTACTATAATTTATTTATTAACATTAATAATATAACATTGCTTATTTAATAACACTATGCAATTATGTATGTATAGTATATGTAATATATAATAACTACTTTAATTTTTACAGCATCCATATGGGTAATGTTTTCTTATTATTACCATTGTATATAACTGATGCAACTAAAAAGGGGAAATTAAAAAATGAGTCAGAATAATCTGCAACATATAAGGCAAATTTATCTTCATAATAATCCAGAGGATGAGGTAACAATTTAATGTGGACTCTCCACGGTGTCACAGCCAGCACGCCTTCTCTGTGTATCATGGGTCAGTCACATGCATGTCAGGACCCAGCAGCACACATGTACCAGCTCTGTCCACGCCCCATGCGAACAACTCCCCTGATGCTATGGGAGGGTTAATGTGGTCCACCCTGTGGGAAAGTTCATATAGTCCCTGGATAGACTTGGAGTCTTTTAGTCCTGGCATTTTGAGTTCATGTAGACAGGGGAATATACTTTTTACATATGTGAAAGTTACTTAGAATGTGTCTATATTTCCTAAATTCAGAAGGCATAGTCATGTCTTCTTAACGATGAAAGTCTTTAACATAGTTTAATGTTTAGTGCTCAGAGTACAACAATTTAGCTAACTTCAGAAGATATTTGGGTATTGTTTCATCTGATTAAGAACAGGTGTTCTGAAAAATAAGATTTTATGAAGTTTGTCATTTTAGGACTGAATTTTAATAGAATGTGAAAGTATGAATTCTTATACTTTATTCAAATGAAAATTTGAAATTACTCTTGGGTTCAAAATAATTTCCTGGAGAAAAAATCTGTGATAAATCTTGTAAGTTAAGGAATAGCTTTACCATTTTTTAAGTAAAGCTACAAGGGTTTTGTGGGCAGGATACGGCAACAAAGTTCAGGGCTCTGGTATTTACAAAAGAAAACATTGTCTCTTCGATATTTTTTGCAAAGATGGGTATAGAACTGCTCTAACGTTTTCATCAAACAAACACTGTTGAGGACCTGCTGGGTGAGACCTGAGTATTCAGCTATTTCATAGCACTGATTCCTCTTCCAGAGCTGAGCTCTGAGGATGGGTAATTTGAGTCAACTTCTTCTCCTTTGCTTTCTCAGTTGTGCCTCTGTTATTCCTCACTTCAAGTTTAGCTCCCCTGGATGATGGGAATGTTCTGGTGAAGGCATCACACTACAAGACACCACTAGTCATGGACATTTTCAAATCATGCAGAATGCACACAGTTTGCAGATAAGATATTCTTGTCTCTTGTATCCCATAAACCCAGTTTTACTGGTTTCCCATTTATTGTAACATTGAAAGAATAGTTGTCAAAGGCAGTAGGGGTATGTTTTCCAAGAGTTGCATCTGTTGTGCAACTGATCAGCAGGTAAGTTTCACCTGAGGCTCCATCTCTTAAGACACATCTGGTGCAGATGGCTGGGGCCACTGTCCATGCTACAGCTCTGAGTTGACTGGAAGCCAAAGCTCAGCTACAACCATGATCCAAGCCTGGAGAAAAGTAGGAAAATATTTGTGAACACCAAAGCATTTAGAAAACATGGCTACAGTCTAAAGAAACTAGAAACTTAGTTAAAACATGAAGAGATACTAATAGGTGAGAGAAGTCTTTGGTATCTCAGGCATGCAAAACATAAACAAGAATACAGAGCTGCAATTCTCAGACTTTTCATTTCCAAACAATAGAGTCAGGGTGCCTGGAAGTAATGCAGGCTCTCGAGCTCCATCCAAGAGACCGTGACTCAGTAGGTATGGGATGAATCTAGGACCTCCATTTCTGCAAGCATCCCCGGTCACCCTGACACACATGGTCCAGATCACACCTTGAGAAACAATGAAGAAACAAAGAGATTGGAGTCTGGTAATGAGAGATAAGGTCAGCAGCTATATGGATGGCATCTCAGCCACTTTGCTCACTCAGGCTATTTCAAGTGAGTATTTCTTCTTATAAATAATCTAAATTTTGGTATTTCTTCTCTTCTACACATGCCTGGATGGTTATTTTGTGGAGGTGGAAAAGAGTGGGCATCAGATATATGTACATATATTCTTCTCCATTTCTTGAGCTCGGTGGACAGGTGTTGGTCTGTTCTGTTCTCTGGGCCTCTGTGAAGTGTGACCCAAGCATCCCGAAATCCTGAGTCAGGCTTCTTTGTCTCTTACCCTGATAGTGTTGGTTCAAGGCATGTTGACTCCTATTGTGGAGAACCTGGCCATATGCTCTGGGGCTATTATAATATTCAGAGGAATTTCCTCTAACCCAGGCTAAATTGAGGTGTTATAAAAATTGATATGCACTATTGACTTTATAATTATTTTCTAGATATTCTGTAATTTGGGTATCAATTTACTCTTTGAAACACAATTTTTTAAGGTGACTGTGACTTGCAAATCTCTTTTATTCTTACCTTCTATTTTTATTTTAAGTATTATTACATGGATATAAACCAAATGTCATTTGTATCATAAATACTTTGGGAAATGCATCTTAGTTTTCCTAGCAATCTGATAGGGTCTTTGGAAAAAAAAGGAAAACAAAATAGTATTGCAAGTGCTCTTGAAGTAAGACATTTTTACCATAAAGTTGTAGCGTTTTGTTAACAGAAATACCCCATACAGTGTCTCCCATGGTAATGTTTTCTCAGCATAGGGTCTCTTGGGTTCTTAATTCAACCATGCCAGTACATTAAAAACTCTCAATGCGTGTTTCAGCCAGTGTCGATATAGGGAGACTTTTAAGTTTTATACAGTTTTAAAATGTTTCATGCCAAAACCATGTGTAATATGCAGAAGAATGAAGTTAGACCTTTACTTTACATCATATATGAAAATTAATTCAAAATGGAACAAAAACCTAAATGTAAGAGTTAAAACTATAAAATTTTCAAAGAAAACATAGGGGAAAATCTTTATGACATCGAATTTGGTGATGTTTTCTTGGATATGGCACCAAAATACAGGCAAAAAAGAAAGAAAATAGATAAACTGGACTTTATCAAAATTAAAAAAGAGAAGTTTTGCATCAAAGAACACTACCAAGAGAGTGAAAGACATGCCCCAGAATAGAGAAAATATTTGTATATTGTATAACCAACAAGGGATTAATACTCAGAATATATAAAGAATTACGACAATTCAAGAGCAGCAACAGAAACCCACCCAATTTAAAAGTGGGAAAAGGATTGAATGAACTTTTTTCAAAGAAGACATACAAATGTCCAATAAGCACATGAAAAAATGCTCAGCATCAGTAGTGATTAAGGAAATGTGAATCAAAACCACAACGAGAACCACTTTATATCCATTAGGATGCCTATTAACAAAAAAAAAAAAAAAAAAAAAGGAAAATAAGTATTAGTCAGATGTGGAGAAACTGGAACCTGCTGCATTGCTAGTGGCAATGTAAGATGGTGCAGCTGCTGTAGAAAACAGGTGCTTCCTCAAAAATTTAAACTTAAAATTGTTATGTGAACGAGCAATTCCACTTTGAGGCATATAACCAAAGGAATTGAAAGCAGGGACTCAAAAGAGTTCATGGCAGCATGATTTACAGTAGCCAAAGGCTGGAGGTGACCCAGGTGTCCACCAATGGATGAGTGGGTAGACAAAGTGCAATGAAATATATTTCAGTCTTTAAAAGGAGTGAGGTTCTGATGCACACTAAAACACGGATGCATCTTGGGAACACTGTGCTGTGTGAAAATGGGCAGGCAACAAAGGGCAGATATTGTGTGGTTCGATTTGTGTGGGGTAGGTACTTAGGGTGGGTGGAATCATGGAGACAGATAGTAGAATGGAGGTTTCCTGGGGTTGGGAGAGGGGGAAATGGGGAGGTGGGAGGTGTTCCTTGAGTCCAGGGTTTCTGTTTGGGATGATGAAAGGGTTCTAGACATGGATGGGGTGGTGGTTGCACAGCATCATGTTGATGCTTGGTGTTGCTGAATTATGCAATTAAAATGGTTAAAATAGTGAATTTTTTGTTGTATCTGTTTTATCATAATCAAAAATACTGTAGGAAAAGGGTTGCATTAACATTCTGAATATGATTCGTGGAATGGCAAAATCCCTCACAGACACGAAAGATGTGAATCGAGTGCATGTGGAAACAACCTACATGTCTATCAGTAGACAAAGGGATAGAGAAGTTATGATATACATATACACACACACAGTGGAATATTATTCATCTGTAAAAAATGAGGAAATTCTGCCATTTGCAGCAACATGGATTGATCTACAGGGCATTTTGCTAAGTTAAAGTCAGACAGAGAAAGATAAATACTGCATGATCTCACTGATATGTGGACTCTAAAAAAACACTTCCAGTTTTAAGATAAATAAGTCCTGAGGACGCCATGCACAGCATGATGACTACAGTCAACACTGCTGTATGATATACAGGAAAGTTACTAAAATACTAAATCCTAAGATTTCTCATCACAAGGAGAAAACATTTTTCTTCTTCTTTTTAAATTTTTATTGTAACTGTATCAGATTATGAATGTTAACTAAGCTTATTGAGGTATCATTTCATAATACGTGTAAGTCAAACAAGTATGCTGTCCATATTAAACTCATAGAGTGATATATGTTAATGATATTTCAATAAAACTGGGAGAAAAAAAGAAAAAAGACAAGAAAAAAGAAAAGAAAAGAAGAGAAAGGAAGAGAAGAGAAAAGAAGAAAAGAGAAAATGTCTCTAAGCAGTGGCTGCCACTGGAAGAAGCTTCAAGGGGCGGCTCATTGAGAACATTCTCAGCTGTTTCGTGTGCTGGTCCTGAAACGGCTTTCATACAGAGCTCTTGTTTTTGCCTGGTGTTATAAAATGAGTGATAGTAAGATCAGCAAGTGCTAAAGACAACTGTGCAGGAGGAAGGACAGTAAGTGAGAAAAGAGTTTACAATTGCAGAGTCCGTGTTATTGCAGGCAAGTACCTGCCTAGACCTATATGTTAGGTGACAAGGAGAGCATTGATTAAGCTTCTTATACCTCAGCAGGGCAAATTGCTACTACTGTTATGTCATGGTTAACTATTGTGTGTTTTCTAACTTCTCCCAGTTGAAATTATGGAAAATACGGCTCATATAGCAACTGTATGCATAATATTTGATTATCAAGAACAAATTATCAACATATAGCATGCATATGTATTAATTTTAATTGAATACTTATATTATTTAGATTTCTACATCCTGATTCCTTTATGTGTCTATTTGATATAGTATAGAACATGATGTTTTAAAATTTATTTTTCAATTTATGGCATATTTTCTTTATATATAGGATGTTTTTTTATATTGTTCAGTAAGATACATAAAAGTATCATTTCATTTATAGTCAGGAATTTTCTGTATTTTTACTTTCAAGTTGTTATTATATCTGGCTCTCATCACAACATATTGCTGTATTTAAAAAGAAATAAAATCTGACTTTTTAAACATATGCTGTTAGGCATTTTAATCTTTTCTAATAGACTAGTTATGCTTGATCTAATTTTTCCTCATTTAATTTTTTTTTTCTTAAATCCTCACTTCTTTATTTTTTTCCCCTTTTATAGTATGGTTTTGGGTTTCTTTCTTTTCATTCCTAAAATTTCTTCACTTGGGCCCATTGGCTATGAAAGAATTTTTTAATCCTTATAGCGGTTGTGCCCTTAAGTTTCTTTTTCTTTTTATTAAGAACTGTAAAACTAAACTAATATCTATTGGTGTTCTCTTTCAAAGATGAAGAGATTAACATTCTCTCCATTTCCTCCAAACCCTCCTCCCTGTCTTCATTGTCCGCAAGTCTTCATCATGCAGTTAATTCAAAAAAGGAGTCTCACCGCGATGAAGAGTGGCCCCCGCTTGCCATAGCTGGAGAAAGCCCTTGCACAGAAATGAAGACCCAACACAGCCATAAATTAAAAAAAAAAAAAAAAAAAAGGAGTCTCAAGAAACTTATTCCTGAATTTTGCATATTTGTGAACACCAGAGGGTTACCTTATTATGTGAGTGAGGACACAATTTGGCCTTAAACAGTGCTGGGAAGAGTCTGACAGTGAACTGATTTTGTTCCTTAGGTTCTGCTTTTCTTGTCACCCTTTTTTTAAAACCAAATATATTTGTTTTTTAATCTGTAATGTTTTATAGCTTCAGTCTAACATAGATACATATTGGTTCCAAAATTGTTTTGAAATGTGTAGGAGTTTTCGATATGCAAGGTGAGATTTTCACTAATCTAATGACAGCTTTATGTATTTTTGCCTATTTGTTACTTTCTGTCTCATTTGTAATGGCCACTGCCTAGGGCACACCATCACTTGGTCTGGGGGCCTTCTTATATGCCCTCTATTATATTCTCCTTAATTGTGTTCAGCCCATAGGTAGTCAGGACATAACTGTTAGGTGGTTAGTCAGACATTAGCAAGCAAGGAGGTGACAGAGGCAAAAAGACAAAAGGGAAATAATCAAGTCACATCCCAACCATCTGGGGACCCTCCCCTGACCCCACCCAGAATGGGCAAAACTATGGTCGTGTGGTGGACAAATTATCTTGATAAAGAGAGGCACAGTAACACGAGGGGACGTCCACGGGCTGCACATGCCTAGAGTAGACAGGCACCCAAACTCATTATACCATCATTATAATAAAATTTACATGTGGTTTTGCCCCCCCCTCGCCCCCCATGGGCGTTTCTTAGCGAATCAAGGTTAAGGGCATGCGCAGTAATGACTTTGTTGCATAGTTTGGGACTGTCAATCAAATAATGCTCCCTTGTCACTCCCCCCTCCTCCCTGCAGAACGCTCCTTATAAACTCCCTTAAGCCTGTACAGGAATGCTGGTTTCACTTTGCAGAAACAGCCCACTCTCTCTCTCTGAGAGTGTAAGTATGCTTTAAATAAACTTTGCTTTGTGCTTAAGCCCGAAGTGGTAGTCAGCAATTCTTTGCTTGCTATCACAAGGACCGAGATTGCTGGTCTGGGTCTTCCGTTAACCTCCTCGGTTGAAGCCATTTGACACAGTGCATGCCAATCCGGTAACATAACTGCTTTTATATCTGTTAAAACTAACACACTGGGATTTATATTTAATCATTTTAGAAGATGATTCATAACAGTCCTATAAAAGATATCTACAAATTTCAGATAACTTTCCAATTTTGAATGAACTAGGTCTATATTTTATGTCTAACATGCTACAGGTTATTCTGTCTCATTTTAAATTTCTTCTTTATGATATGCATACGTATGAATTCATATACATATGAATCCTAACTTCTTTCATGTTCTCATGAATTTCCTTTAAAATCTTTATTATGTTCCAGACACTATTTTCAGGTAAGTAAATTTTATGTTTGTGCACTTGAAATTCAACTTGGATTTCATGAATAGATATCTTTTTTCTTCTGATTCCTCTTGATCTCTGTCAGCATGATTGTTTCATTGGCACATTATCTGATTTTAATTTTTTGGTCCTTAGACTTACTAGGAGAAATTTTGTCTGAAAATTCACTTTGCTGAAACAATTCCTTATCACATATTTTTCATTATTTATTTATTAGATTCTTTATTTCATTAGTAATTTATTCATTAAATTCTTACTCTTTGTGTCTTATGCATAAAACCTGCAGGTACGTTCTATTTTTTTTAACTCACTATAATAATCAGCTTTATCAGTTATATCCAATAAGCATTTGTTAAACATTTGAGAACAAATGAAGTGGCACAAAAAGCAACTTGAGTACTTCAGAGATTTCTTTCATAAAATTTGTTCTAATCTATGTCCATTTTTAACTCTTTCACTTGTAATCTCTCCATGCTGGCACACAGCTTCTTTTGCCACAAAGGTTTGCAAGCCGACTATCAAATCTTAGAGGTCAATGCTTTCTGTTCAGCATTGAGAAATTTATTTGCATGCATTTAATGATTCTGGTCAGTGACAGCATAGTTAACTCTTGATTTTGTTCTCTCCTGCTTCCTTTTTACCTTCCAATGTTTCTATGGGGAAAAAACAAAGCAAAACAAAAAGCAACAAAGTCCGAATGTCTGGATGGAGAAAAAGGTAAAATATCTCAAGAGTTGAATGTTAGCTCCCAACATCTCACAAATCTCTGACATTCTGTAGTGTACATCTGAATCCAAGTTGGCATTCCTAATTCTTTTGTTCCAACTTGCTTTGTAAGTGACATCTTGACTTGGGTTATTCATACCACATAACAAACTTGGAGAGAAACTTTCACATCATTAGATATATTGGTAGATCTACATAGGCTCCTAACATCCTCCCTTAATTTAGTTCAAAGATTACACTACCAGGTAGATTATTTATAATGGGCATTTGTGGATCTTCCTTTATTTTAATTGAAGGTGTATTATTATTTTGTGATTTTTAAATGCAGCAGTAGAGGAAAATGATTTGATGTGTTCAATCACCTTTCCTGAAAATATTTATTTTTTCATGAAAAGTTTGTGAAAGGTAGCATACAAGTACTTATGCAGAAACATAAATTCATGATGAGTTTTTCTCTGTATTTTAATAATGCTTCTTCAACCTTATTTATCTGTCACTTAAAAGTGTTGCTATATAGAAAAATGAATGAACACAGACATCAAATTTCAGTTTTACACAAGTTTCTCAACCAATTGTGCCATAGTCTAGAGTTAAACTCAGGTCTTTTCACTGGCTATGTTATTTGTGGAATCTATCAGACCTACAGGCTCACAAAAGTTACATATGCTGACCTGTTTAATCTCTAATTGTGGTGAGGTAAACCACTGACCTATGAACTGGTAAAATGGGATCAGGTGTAGATTGAGAAATGCATAGAGAGCTAGATCTTCTTGCTTCTCTTCCCAAAAGACTGTGTAACAGCTATGTTCTTAATGTAAAGGGAATGGTTAAATATTTGCCTTCTTTGCATGATTAGGAAAGAGACAGGAGGCTATTCTTGAAAGCTGGCCTGGAGCAATGTTGTTAAAAAAAAAGTCAATGAGAAGCTTAAGCACAAGGTATAAAATAGTTTGTTAAATTTGCATCTTTTCTTTAAATCCTTTTAATTTTATTTCATTTTTAAGACTTTCAGAGCAATCTTAGGTTTACAACAAATTTGAGAGTAAGGTGCAGAGATTTCCCATATGTGCCTTGGCCCCCACAAATGCATAGTCTCCTCCATCATCAGCATCACTTGCCAGGATGGTACCATTTTGACCAAAGACACACCTGCACTGTAAAATCATAATGCACAAAGTCCATAGTTTATCTTAATGTTCTCTCTTAGCATTGTACATCCTATGGGTTTGGACATATGGATGATGACATGCATCCATTATTCTAATACACAAAGTATTTTCACTGCCCTAAAATTTATCTGTGCTTTGCCTGTTCATCTCCCTCACACACACTCCTGGTAGCCACTGAAATTTTTGTTGTCTCCATAGTTTTGCCTTTTCAGAATGTCATAAATTGTAATCACACAGTTTGTGTTCTTTTTAGATTGGCTTCATTTATTTAATATGCATTTAGGGTTCCTCCATGTCTTGCCATGGTTGATAGCTCATTTATTTTTAGCACATTTATTTTTATTCCATTGTCTGAATGTAACACGGTTTCTTTATCCATTCACTGACTGAAGGACATTGTGATTGCTTCCAAGTTTTAACAATTATAAATTGAACTACTATAGACATCATCATGCAAATTTTGGTATGGACATAAGTTTTCAGTTCCTTTGAGTAAATACCAAGGAGTGTGATTTTTGGATCATATGGTAAGTAAGACTATGCTTAATTTTGTAGGAAACCAAACTCTCATTCTCTCATTCTCTTCCTATTGTGTTTTGCAGAGCAGAAGTTTTTAATTTTAATGAAGTCTAGCTTATTCATTATTTCTTTCACAGATTGTGTTTTTGGTCTTGTATCTAAAAAAGCATACTATAACCATGCTCATGTAGGTTTTTTCCTGTGTTATCTTCGAGGAGTTTTATCATTTTGTATTTTACATTTAGGTCTATGATCAATTTTGAATTAATATTTATGAAGGCTGTAAGGCCTGTGCTTAGATTCATATTTTTGTTTGTGGACATCCAGTTATTCCAGCATCATTTGTTGAAAATGTAAAAGTATCTTTGTTTTCTTTTATTGCCTTTGCTCCTTTGTCAAGGATCTTGTGGCTATCTTTATGTGAGTCCATTTCTAGGCTCTCTATTCTCTTTCCACTGATCTATTTGTCTATTATTTTGCCAGTACCACACTGTTTTGATTACTATAGCTTGATACTAAGCCTTGAAGTTGGGTGGCACCAGTTCGCCAACTTTGTTCTTCTTCAATATTGTGTTGGCTATTCTCGGTCTTTTACCTCTCCATATAAATTTTAAAATCAGTTTGTTAATATCCATAATATAACTTGCTGAGATTTTATTAGGATTCCATTGAATCTATAGATCATGGGAAGAACATACAACTTGATAATATTGAGTCTTCCTATTCATGAACATGGAATATTTCTGTTTATTTAGTTCTACTTTGATTCTGTTCATCAGAGTTATATAAATTTCTTCATGTATAGCTTGAACATATTTTGTAAAATTTATACTTATTTCATTAATCTGGCTGCTAATGTAAATGATATTGTATTTTAAATTTCAAATTCCACTTGTTTATTATTAGTATATAGGAAAACAGCCAACTATTTTGTATTAATCTTGTATCCTTGCTTATTTGTTCAAGGAATTTATTTTTTTTTCTTTTTTTTAAATTTTCTATATAAACATTTATGTCATCTGAAGACAAAGACATTTTTATGTCTTCCTTCCCAATCTATATATCTTTTATTTCCTTTTCTTGCCTATTGCATTAGCAAGGACTTCCAGTACAATGTTGAAAAGCAGTGGTGAGAGGGGACATACTTGCCTTGTACTGGAGCTAAGTCAGAAAGCTTTAAGTTTCTCACTATGAAGTAGAATGTTAGCTGTAGTTTTTGTTGTTGTTGCTGATATTCTTTATCAACTTGGTATTCTTTATCGTTTCCTAGTTTACTGAGACTTTTTATCATGAATGGGTGTTGGATTTTGTCAAAATGTCTTTTTGCATCTATTGATTTGATCAGTGGATTTTTCTTTTTTAGTCTATTAATATGATAGATTACATTGATTGGTTTTCAATAGTTGAAACAGCCTTTCATACCTGGGATTTTCTAATATTTTTTTTTTTTTTTTTTTGTCCGCACCATGCGGCATGCAGTATCTTAATTCCCTGGCCAGGGATCGAACTTGTGCCCCCTGCCGTGGAAGTGCAGAGTCTTAACCACTGGACTGCTAGGGCAGTCCCTTGTCTGTAGTTTTAATTTTATGTTTTACTCTTTCTTTGCTTTAAGAATTTAAGTTTGCATACTGCTTAAATCTGTCTTTTTATTTATATTTATCCATATATTCTCTTGCAAGTCTTTCTTTTAAAGAAGTATTTCTCAATCTACCTTTGCAGAGTGAGAGAAAAGCAAGCAAAGGAACCAAACTACTTGCCTGAAATCCGAAGTAGAAGAAGAAAAACAAGACAAATAAATTACAAAACAAAAACGCCAAAAAAACAGTATATCTGTATAGATTAAGGCCTGCTTTATTCACAAGAGCAGGTTTTTTAAGCATTTTTTTTCCCCCCTCTGAGACCATCACTTTTCAATAGTGAAAGCATACATTTATGATGGTAGAGGAAGCATTCTGAGGAAGATTCTATTCTCCGGTTTCTATAAGGCACTCTGTAAATGCTGGGAGTGGAGATGCCATTTCTTTGTCTGAAATAAGCTCTCTACCAGCATTATTTTGAGCAGTGAAAATCCACTCATTTTTCAAATTTTACTTCAATGGTTTATTTTAAAGAATCTTTCCTATACACTTCAGCCCAGGTAAAGGAAAGAGACTTACAGTCTTGGTCAGCAACATTTGTTGTAACACTAGCCACAAGTGTTATTTTAAAATGCATTTGGAAATTCTTACTTTATGCTCGTTAAACATGCTGTAATATAATAGCCATAGAAATAGAATTTTCCTTCTTGTTTGCCATTTCTGGCACTGCCAAATGCAAAATCTTTAATAACATCTGCTCTAAAAATAATGTGGATGAATTTTATATACTGCAGGAATATTTTTAAAACTGGGACAAAGACATATCTCATGACGAATTTTTTTCAGCTTTATTGAGATATAATTAACATATAACGTTGTGTAAATTTAAAGGGAACATGGTGATTTGATACATGTATATATTGCTAAATTATTGCCACAATAGGTTAGTTAACACATTCATCACACTCCTAATTATATCTGTGTGTGCACGTGTGTGTGTGTGTGTGTGTGGTGAGAACATTTAATATTTACTCTCAGCCGCTTTCAAGCATATAATACAGTATTGTTAACTATAGTCACCACCATGCTGAGTATTAGATTCTCAGAACTTACTCATTTCACCACTGGAAGTCAGTACTTTGAGCAAGATCTCCCCATTTCGCCCACACCCTGTGACCCTGGAAACCACAATTCTATTCTAGGTTTCCATGATTTTGACTTTTTTTTTTTTTTAGATTCCATATATAAGCGAGACTAGAGAATATTTGTCTTTCTCTGTCTGCCATTTTACTTAGCATAAAGCCCTCAAGAACTGTTCACATTGTCACAAACCGCAGGATTTCTTTCTCTCTCAAAGCTGAATTATATATAAAAAATATATCTAAAATAATTAATGATATGTAAGGACTTACTATGGTCATTTCATTAAGTATTTTATGACTTTAAAAAAGTATTTTGTTCCCTTATTCCTTATTATCTTCTCTGTAATTTATATTTTGTAATGTTTATGCTTTAATTCCTTCTCTTTATTTTTGTGTAACTACTATAGGTTTTTTTCTTTGTGGTCACCATGAAGCTTACAGAAAACAGCTTATAGGTATAACAATCTATTTTATGCTGAAAACAGCTTACCTTCAATCACATACAAAAACTCTACACTTTTACTTCTCACCCTACAGATCTTATGTATTGATGTCACACCTTACATTTTTTATACTGTGTATCCATTAACAAATTATTGCTGCTATAGTTATTTTTAATATTATCATTTTTTTTAACTTTTATAATAGGGGTAAAATTAATTTACATACCACCAAAACATTATTAGGATATTCTGAATTTGACTATATATTTACCATTACCAGTGAGTTTTGTTTTCATGGTGTTAGTTAACATCCTTTTATTTCAACTTTAGCATTTCTTGTAAGAAAGATCTAGTGATGAACTGGGTGATTGGGACTGACATATATACACTAATATGTATAAAATAGATAACTAATAAAAACCTGCTGTATGAAAAAAAAATAAAATTCAAAAGTTCAAAAAAAAAAAAAAGAAAGATCTAGTGATGAAATCCCTTAGCTTTTGTTTATCTGGTGTTTTTATTTCTCCTTCATTTCTGAAAGAGAGTTTGCCAGTATTCTTGGTTAGCAGTTGTTTTTTTCTCTTTTTTTTTGTTCAGCACTTTAGATATATTATCCCACTCTCTCCTGGCCTGCAAGATTTCTGCTGAGAAATCCACTTGTGGGGATTCTTGTATGAGATGGGTCACTTTTCTCTCACTGCTTTCAAAATTATTTTCTTATCTTTCACTTTTGACATTTTGATTATAAGATGTCTCAGAGTAATCTTCTTTGGGTTGATCTTGCTTAAGGTCTTTGAGCTTTTTGTAGCTGGATGCCCATATCTCTCCCAAGATTTTGGAAATTTTCAGCTATTATTTCTCTAAATAAACGTTCTGTCTTCTTCTCTCTCTTCTTCTCCTTCTAGGACTTCCATGATGTGAATGTTTGTTCTCTTGTTGGTCTCCCATAATTCATGTAGCTATTCTTCACTCTTTTTCATTCTTTTTTTTTCATATTTGTTTCTCTAACTGGTTAATTTCAAATTGTATATCTTCAGGTTCAGTAATTCTTTCCTCTGCACGATCAAGTCTGTGGTTGAAGCTCTCTGTTGAATTTTTTGATTGTATGATCATATTCTTCAGTTTCAGAATTTCTGTTTTTCTCTTTTTCATGGTTTTCTTTATTAAACATCTCATTTCATATTTACATTATTTACTTAATTTCATTTAGTTGTCTTTTTTTTCATTTCATTGAATGTCTTTAATAAAATTATTTTGAAATATTCATCAGGAAAATTGTTGATCTCCATTCCTTTGGGACCTGTTACTGGAGCTTTATAATTTTCTTTTGGTCATGTCATATTTGCCTGATCTTTCATGATCTATGTAACTTTGCATTGTAATCTATGCATTTGAAGGAACAAAGACCTCTTTCAGTCTTTACAGATTGGGTTCAGCAGGTAAAGTCTTTCCTGTCTGTTCCCCAAGCTGATGGAATTACCTCTGGAACTACAGTCTTGTAGGGTTGGAGCCAGTTAAGAGGCTTTCACTAGGCCTGCACTGGGTTCCATAGTTGGTGGGCTAGTTAACATGGGCTTGGGTGAACATGGATCCTGTCTGGTCCCTTTGCTTGATGGGGCCACCTCCAGCATCTTGCTAAGTAGGGTGAGACTGGGACAAGGGTTTACTTCAGGGTCCACAGTTGGGTCTTCAGACAATGGGCCTATTCCCTGGTGCATGGCAGGTATGGCCCCCACCAAGTCTCTGGAATGGCTGTTGCCAGGTCATTGGATGGTTTCTGAGTTGACAGGACTGCCCTTAAGCATGCCTGAGAAAGAGCTATTTAAGGTTCCACAGTCAAGACTGAGGTCTGGGCTTCCCTGGTGGTGCAGTGGTTGAGAATCTGCCTGCCAATGCAGGGGACACGGGTTCGAGCCCTGGTCTGGGAAGATCCCACATGCCACAGAGCAACTGGGCCCGTGAGCCACAATTACTGACCCTGCGTGTCTGGAGCCTGTGCTCCGCAACAAGAGAGGCCGCGATGGTGAGAGGCCCACGCACCGCGATGAAGAGTGGTCCCCACTTGCCACAACTAGAGAGAGCCCTCGCACAGAAACGAAGACCCAACACAGTCATAAATAAATAAATAAAAGAACGTGAATTTCTAAAAAAAAAAAAAAAAAAAAAGACTGAGGTCTACAGATCCGGCTCTGCAGGCATGAATGACATGTCTCCTACTAGATCCCTAGGTGGGTTGGACTGGTGCCTGACTGTGACTGGAGGGGCTGGAGCAGGATCTCCAGGAGCACAGATGACAGTGTCTCTCACTGGCTCTCTGGGCCAGTGGTATTGATCAGAGACTGTGGCTACGAGGGGTTGGACGTGAGTATAGGACTCTTTCAGCGTCTCAGGGAGCACAGATGGGAGTGTTTCCTGCAGGATTCCAGGGCTGGCAGGTCTGATGGCAGATTGTGCTTTTGATGTGTTTGTAGCCAAATACAGGGCCCTTCAGGATCTACAGAGGTACAGCCAGAAGTGTCTCCTGCTGAATTTTTGTGCCAGCAGGGCTGTTCACAGACTGCAGTTGGGAGGATCTATAGGGCTCTTTCAGACTCTCTGGGGTTACCAATGGATATGTCTCCCACTGGGACCCTGAACCTCAAGACTTATGTCAGATTGTGGCTGTCAGGAGTCTAAAGCCACTTATAGGGTTTTTTCAGGATCTCTGGGGGCATAGAAGTTTCTCCAGCCTGGTCCCTGTTCCAGTGGGGCTGCTTGAGTACAGTGACTGAGAGGGGGCTGAAGTCATATACAGGACCCTCTCAGGGCCTCTGGGGGCAAAAATGGGCATGTCTCCTGATGGTTCCTTGTTCCAGCAGACTGTTCACAGACTGTGGCTGGAATGGGCTGGGCCCCAGTTAAAGGCTCCATTCAGGATCTACAGTCTGACTGAGTTTGGTGAACTTACCTCCAAGGCTCTCAGACCATGGTTGAGAGTGACTGGAGCTGGTTCCCAGGCCATTTCAGAGACCACAGCCCAGACAGAGTTCTGGAAGTCTGTTACTTGATGCATGTTGGGCATGAATCCTCCAGGTCTCTTGGTATATGTCGCTAGTGACAGGACCAAAGCCACGTGGGGCTGTAGCTGATTCCTCGGGGGGTTGGAGCTGTTTCGAGGTCTCCAGTGAGGACCATAGTTTGTGGGTCTGTACTTTGGTGTGAGCCTGCCATCCCAAGATGGCTCTCCTTGGTCTTGGGATACACTTGGGTTTCACAGTCTCTTACCTGAATCCCAAAGCTCCCACATCAGGACTTTTGCCTGCAGATGGATGCCAAATTGTTGTTATAAAGAATTCTCCCAATCATCCATCCACTCATTCTTTCTTCAGAAGAGATTGCTTTCAGGAGTATGAATTGCTCAAACATTTACAAACAATGGATCCACAAAATTTTTCACTCAACCCCTTGTTTTCTCTCAGGAAAAAGTAAAAGATTTTCCAGAGTATAAATGGGACTGGAAAATTAGGAGAATTTTTCCAAAAAACTTTTCACAAGAGTAAATGGGTATCATAAAATTTGCTTAGTTTATATTTTTATCCTCTTTGCTTAGCATCACTATGGAAAAATATATAGTAATTAAGGAATTGTTGATTGATCACCTACTATGTACAGGTGCCTTTCTAAGGGCTGTAACATAAAATGAGATAGATCTCCACTCTTGTGGTTTACTTTCTAGAAAGGGGAGATGGACAGCAGCAATAAAATATATACATGGTATGAATAAATAAACAAACAAATAAATAAAACTATATAGTATATTTTAAAGAGACAAGTGTGATGGAATAGGAAAATAAAAGCGTAGAGCAGGGAAAAGGCATGAAAAGCCCAATTGAAATTTTAAATAAAGTGGTTGGTTACTGATAGCCTCCCAGAGAAGATGACACTTGATGATTAACTTGAGGAAGGTGAAGAAGCAAGTCATGATGATATCTGGGGAGGGAGCTTTCCCAGTGGAGAAACTATCCAGTGCAAAAGCCTTAAGGCAGAAGTGTGCCTGGCACTTTCCAGGAACAATAAGGAAGGATGTGTGACCAGCAGAAACTGAAGTGCCACTAGAACAGCAGAGGATGTCAAAGAGTTGACGGGAGTCCAGGTAACATGTGACTCTTAAACCAAAGTGAGGAATTTGATCCCTACTCTGAGTTAAATGGGAAGCCATTGCAGAGTTTTGAAAGAGGAGTGGTGACCTGTATATTTAAGTTGTAAAAGTATCACTGTGGCCGCTGTGTTGGAAATGCTTTGTGTGTGATATGGGGGGAGTGGAAGGAGAGTGGAGACCAGTTAGGAGGCCAAGGTGGTGATCCAGGTGAGACAGTGATAGCCATGATCAGAGGAGGGACCTGGGTCACAGACTAGGTGGAACAGGGGAAATCAATTCTGGATGTATTTTGATGAAAGAAGTGACATTTCCTATCAGTCTTGGATTTGGAGTGTCAGAGAAAATGATGGGTGAAAAGCTGTGAGCATGAACAATTACATGAATTAAGGAATCAGGCACAGGCTTGGGGAAAGCTGGTGGGGGAGGGAGTGTTGGGATAAGATCAGAGTGGCTCTTTGCACGTGTTGTGTTTGAGACATCACACAGACATCCGAATGGCAGTTTCAAGCAAGCAGATAGACCCAGGGCAGCATCTCAGGGAGAAGTCTGGAACTGAGGTACAGATTTGTCAGACAGTAAATATCTCTTCAATATGACTTTGGTATTGGGAAGAGAAGGAAAAAAAATCTAGATTAGTAGATTCAGGGGGAGAGCCACAGTTAAGCTCCATCATGTCTCAGAACAAAAGTTCGTAAGAGTAAATGTACGTGGGAAGTAAAGTAGATTAAGAAACATTCTTCTTGACTTCACAGTTGGTTCCTATCTTCTTATATTTACCTTAAAAATATTTTAAAATATTTACGATATATTTATATTAATATATACATACCTTAATATATTTATTGAAATATTTCAAGAAAAAATTTTAATAAATGAGTAACAACTTGCTTTTCAGAACTTCCAAATGACAGTAATTTTCACCCATGAATAACCTGGATATATAAGTGGATTTGAGTTTGGTTTTTATTATCATATTACTCCCTTCAACAGTAGCTTTCTAATTCAAACTATATTTTCTCCTCTATTAATTATATATTATGAGACCATAAATACGGAGTTTATTTCTTTAGAAAAATTAATCTAATATGAAGTGCCTCCTGCCACTAAATCTGGTGAGAAATGTTGCACATGGTGAGCTTAAAGGAACTGAGAGGAAGTGAGAAAACATGGTAGACACAGGCTTGTGGCACTGCACAATTTTTAATCTGCTGATATACCATTGGATTGCAAAAGTGGAAAACTGTAAAAACTGAAAGTGTTTTTCCTGTTATATTGCTGCCAATTCTGTACTTTAATCTGGATATATCTGTGAACATGGAGGATTGAAGATTTGCACAACTGGAACACGTGGACCCTCAGAAAGCAGAAACTCCTTTTGAAATCATAAACCTTCATTTTCCTTACAGTGGTGAGGGTCTGCCCTGCCATATGCCACTGTCAGGTAGTTTCCAAGTCAGAGAAGTAAGAGGACTTCTAATCGCAGCTCCAATCATTCCCTGGAATGTGCCTCAGTGACCCCAGAGCTGAGTGATGGTAAGTAGCTAGAGCCAGGAAAGAACAAAAGAGCTGAGCACATTTTGTCATGAAAGGCAAACTCATCCAAGGAAAACTCTTGCTGGTGGTGACATTCCTTTCTATGCAGAGCAGGTGTGCCTGATTTCTGAAAAGGGCTTAGTGCTTGAAATTTTCTTTGAGCAGAATGTTTGAAATCATGCAAGTTGGAGTGGCAAGTAAGGCAAAACCATTCCCCACATGTCGAAAAATCAGCAGAAGCTTTCAGACATATAACCACACAGCTGGGATTCTTTTTAATCAGTGTGTCAAGCTATTACTCAGAGCACTGAAGATGTGGTTTTGCTTCCTGCTATGTTTCTCTGAAAAGCAGTTGAAAAGAATTGACTGGCTGCATTCAAAATATGGAGAGAAACATGAAAACTGGTACATACTATTCAATCAGGAATTTCTCTACTTTTGTTAAAACTTCAGACTTTATCATTAGCTAAATTACAGTTAAAACACTGCCACTTAAGTAAATCACTGAGGTTGTTAAGGCTCTTATGTGACACATAGACATTGGAGACACTGCAAAATAGCATGGTGGACAGAATACAGTGTTTTGGGTCACAGACGTTGGATAGTAGAACTTGTTGCACAACTTTCTAGGTAAAAGAAATGAATTTCACCAACTTTAAATGGACATAGTGAGAATACAGACCAAAGAGCATAGATATATGATAATGAGTAAGTGAGAAAAAATTTGTGAATATTGCTTTTCTGAATATTGAGAAAATGTAATTTCTCACACCCATTAGGATGACTTCTAAAATAAATGTCAGTGAGGATGTGGAAAAATTGGAAACTTGTGCTCTGTTGATGAGAATGTAAATTGGTGTAGTTTCTGTGGAGAACAGTATGGATGTTCTTTAAAAGATTAAAAATAGAACTACCATATGATCTAGCAATCCCACTTACTTCTGAGTATATTGCCCAAAATAATTGATAGAAGGGTCTTATAAAGGCATTTTTACACACCCATTTTCATAGTAGCATTGTCAGAGTAGCTAAAATGCGGAAGCAACCCAGGTGTCCAATGATGGATAAATGGATGAGCAAAATGTGATATCTACATACAATGGAATATGATTCAGCCTTAAAAAGGAAGGGAATTTTGCCACATGCTACAACATGGATGAACTTTGAGGACATTATGCTAAGTGAAATAAGCCAGTGACCAAAAGACAAATATTGTCCGATTCCACTTACATGAGTGGCAAGTACATAAAGACAAAAATAGACTGAAGAGCCAAAATAGAATGAAGGTTGCCAGGCACTGGAGGGATGGGTTCATGGGGAGTTATTGTTTAATGAGTATAGAGTTTCAGTTTGGGAAGATGAACAGTACTGAAGATGGATGGTGATGGCGGTTACAAAGCAATATGCGTGTACTTAGTACCGCTGAGGGGTACACTTGAAATGGTTAAGATGGTAAATTTTAAGTTATGTGTATTTTACCACAATAAAAATTGGAAAAAATTTGTAATATTTTATTAACATCACAGTTATTATTGTGGGTCATTCTGAAGAAAGTCATGGAGTTTATCACTGAAAATTGGAACCAACACATTGTTGTCAGAAAGTATTAAGGAAGGTCACAGGCTGTGAGACATATGCCAGCAGCATTCAAAAAACCAAAGATAAGTGGATGGAGAATTAATTGATGACTGTGGTCCCAACTATATTTGCTGGGACAAGATCAAGGTCAGGGAAAAAGAAACATGGTGGACAATTTTTTATCCGTACAAAAGATAAACTAAAAGATTGAACCGATGAATAAGGAATTCTTAGTATGTTTGTTTTAGAAATAGTTGCACACTCTCTACTAAGTAAATTTAATTTTCTTTTAATCTACTGTGCAGAATAGTATAACATATACATAGTAAAAAATTAAGTAGATATACAGTGAAATAGAGGGAAAAGTATGCTTTCCTCTTCATTTCTTCCAAAAAAAAAACTGTTATAGCTAAATGGATTTTAAAATATAGTTATTAATTTATTTTTTTAAGTTTGTCATAGCCTGTTAAAAATATTTGAAAGGAATCTCATTCATAAATAACATAATGTATAAAGCATATAAAACAATCATGATAGCCCTATATGAAAAACAAAACAATAACAACAAATATTCAAACCAAAATACTATGAAACTCTACTAAAATATAGTAAATAATAAATAGAGATGAATAGAAAGTTATTCCACATACTTTAATTGAAATGATAATTAAAACTATAAGATGTAAATATGTAAATGCTATATTCTATTGAATAGAATAGAAACAAGACCCATGGGCTGCCCACATTCTACTCAGGGAGATTACACAATTGTGTGGATCACTGGGAATCACCTTGGGGTGCATCTGCCACACCTGGAAGGGCATATACTATGAAAGTAAATGAAACAAACAGTACAACTTGTGCATATAGAGTAATGTCAACCATAAACACATATTTATCAGACAATGTCTTGGGCTGAAATAAATCCACCACCAAATTTTAAGAAATGGTAATAGATCATTTTTGACTTAAAAATTCCTTAAAATAGAAAGGAGCACATTCTAGAAGTAGTGAGGTGAGATTTAGTTAAAACAAACAAAGGAATAGATTTAATTGCTATTAAATGTAACCAGAAAACTTAAATGGACCATATTTTTATTTTATCTTCATATACTTAACACAGCCTCCAGACTTTGATTTCAGGATTCTGTATTACATCATGAGATTTTCACTTACCACATATTAAATCCAGTTTCAGAGGCAACTTAATATCGGAGGAATTTACTTATGTCCAAGGTTTTCCAGTGACCTGATCCCCCTTTTAAATTTAAATTCCCATAACTAAAGAAATGGGTGCTTCAAATCCAAGGTGAGTTATCAGAATACTTGAAAGTTTTCCTGACAACCCTTCTTCTTTGCTAAATATTTCTTTTGGTATCAGCTAACATACCAGATGTGAATGTAAAACACTTTTTTTAAATAGATCTTTATTGGAGTATAATTGCTTCACAATACAGTCTTAGTTTCTGTTGTACAACAAAGTGAATCAGGCAAAATGTTAAATGATCTTCAGACTCTAGCAATAAGATCATCCAAGCAGCAGAAGTAAAGCAAGAAACAAATAAGCAAAATGTTGCCATTTTATTTCGGGGGAAGTATTCCATGGGAAGTTTCTATGAGTTCTGCCCAGGAACACACCATGTGAGGAAGTGCAGCCGTTCTCATCAATCTTGAAACAACCTTTTAATTAATTCCAATCATTGCAGATAATATTTTTGAAAAATGCAATTAAAATGAAAGTTAAAATATCAAAGACATATACAAGTCTTGTTTTTAATATTACAGCAAACATAAAATTACTTTGTCATAATTTCTAAATTTCTATAAAATTTTCTAAATGCTTACTCTGAATTTTGTTCCTTCTCTAATCATGAACTGGTTACAAAATTTGGTGGATCTTAACCCCTGTGCAGACAAAATTATGAAGAACAATAATACTGGAAAAATCTTCTTGATATAATTGCTAAAATTTATATAATAGAGATTGTATAGAGCTGTTTATTGTAATGTTCCTTAAGGTAGGTATAGAATAATGCCAAATTAAATTTTAATAGCATACATTCTGTGAAGGACTAAATGATTGTCCAAAGAAACAACTCTTTAATGATATAGATTTAATCTAAGGATAAAATTTAGAATAGTTTAGAAAATGTTTCACTATACATTATGTCAGAAAATTGTCTACAAATATTATTTCTCCAAACTTATTATAATAGTGATTGAGGAACAGGCAGATAGTTTAAGGTTATGCTTTCTCTAAAGATCTTGCTTCAGGTAGATCAATATGTATTTTCAAACAATCACAGTAGGAAGTTCTAACATTCTTTTGAAAATCAAGCTACATCAATAAGCATATTCCTAAATAGAGAGCCACTTTACTTTAAAGAATGGAGTAAGGACTTAAGGGAAAGAATATTATTTCATTCTAAGGATACAGTACAAGGTTGTCTCTAATAATTGAAAAATAATTATTGAAGAACTGAAATTCTGCATTATTGAATTTTCAATATTGCAATTGATAACTTTTGATTAAGATTGCCGATTGCAGTCAAACGCATATACAAGAAAACTGAATTAAACCTATAGATATTGTCGCTAAGTAATTTCACTTTCTGGTGAACCCCAAGATGAATTATTTGATACATTTACTCTCAGATAACTTATAGATTTTATATAGTTTATGCACTTACTGGAAAAATGCCAATTAAATATTGGATGACATCTGCCCGAATGAGTATTATGGTTTAAACATACTTGACATTGTGCCATTTTGCCATTCTGTTTGCAATTGATGAGGCTGTAGAGCTAATTGTCTGTTGAGTCCACTTTGACAATATGAAAATAAAACCTTCTACTTAACCCTGAAGAAAATCCATATAATTTTCTACCTAACAGCAGGAAGGGGTGCTTTAAGTTCATTCAAAACTGAGTTTAAATAATTAAAGTAGGTTTAAGCCATTAAAATATGTAGAAATAATAAAGTAGGGTACAATGCACTATGTTAAAAATATTAACTGATGTATTTTGAAACTATTAATTTTGACCCTTTTTATTAAATACTAGTTCTATATCTATACAAAAGTAATTTAGGGATCATGTTGACTTATTACATCTTTCCCTATATCAATCTGTGCCCACAGAATTAAAGTTTGAATGATGAATGCATACTTTGATCTTACAAAATGCTAGGATTAGATCCTGAAAAATGATGGGAAGTATAACTATGTTCCATTAAAGGATAGCCCTGCCTTGGACCTCCTGCTGCATGTGGGTAATGGAGACCTCAAAACCCACACATGCAATCTGTGGAGGATTCGACTGGTATACATTTCAGTGGGAGTAAAATAATGGGTGCTCAACTGGGAGTGAAATTTGTAAGTTTTCTATTTCAAAAATGGGATAGATGCCATTTTATGTCCAGCTAGTTGTGACAATGCCCTTGGTTTACTAAGGCCACACCAATATGAAATTAAAGGACTCTGCCAGTCGGGCTTCCCTGGTTGCACAGTGGTTAAGGATCCACCTGCCAATGCAGGGAACATGGGTTCGAGCCGTGGTCCGGGAAGATCCCACATGCCACGGAGCAACTAAGCACAACTACTGAGCCTGCGCTCTAGAGCCCGTGAGCCACAACTACTGAGCCTGCCTGACGCAACTACTGAAGCCCACCCGCCTAGAGCCCGTGCTCCACAACAAGAGAAGTCACTGCAGTGAGAAGCCCACGCACCTCAACGAAGACCCAACACGGCAAAAAATAAATAAATAAATAAATTTATTAAAAAAAAAAAAAAGAGAAGGACTCTGCCAGTCATAATAGACTTCTGGATGGGAGAAAGTGCTTCATGAACTCTATTTTAGAGGAGGTGGCTTTCATTTATTTGTGTGCATATTTATTTACTTGATTGATTAGTGATATGCAACAGGAGAATTAAAGGCATCTGAATTTCCCTTAAATTTTAAAGTTGAGAAACAATGTTTCTCATGTCTTAATCAGCTTATATTTTACATGCTAACTTTGCATTGGTTAGATTCAACAATCTGGCCTTGGGAAGGAGCAGGTGACATTAGGTATCCCTAATGTTTCCTTAGGGATAATTACTGCTATTTTTGCAAAGCTATCACCTGGGACTTGAGTTAGTTAAGACTAGGTTGTCAACAAAGCAGAGACCGAGGCTATCATTGAGAACTACACTCCCAGGGAGCAGGAGAGAGGGATGGATTGAGGCAGGAAAGGAGAGAACCCATCCTGGAACATATTATCCAGCTACTAACTGCTAAGTGAAACTGATCATTGGTTCCACAGCACATTTCCAGAGACACCTCATTAAAGGCATCCTGAGATCTTGTATGGTGGTAGGAAAAAAGGAGAATTTATTCACCTCTCCCATCTCCGGTTGATCAAATATTTTCCCCATGGGCTAACTCTAGTCACAAATGCATGAAAACCTAGCAGAGAGTTCCTAGCATTCACACCAAAAAAGAAGCCACTGCTGGAGCTGGTCACTAGAACAACGGCTGGAACTAGAAACTTGAAAGGAAGATAATTTCAGGTTTTCATGAGAAACCGTTCATGCAACCATACAAGTGTTATCAAATGTCAAACTAGCAATAAAAGATAAAATACAAAGTTCCTGTTAATAAATTATTTCATTTTAAATATGCTTTTAGTTTTAGTTATGCTACAGTTTTCTGTAAGTATAGTGCCTTCTTATTAGATTATAAGGAAAAAACTAAAACTATCATTTTCACATGTGACATTTTATAGGTTAAAGAAACTCCCAAAGAATCTTCAAATAACCCGTGGCACTAATAAGTCAGCATAGCTTGGTCAAGGGTAAAGTATTAATATACCCATATATCAGTAATAACCACTGGAATTTGAATTTGAAAGAAAATAAAAACACTTATAATAATATAAAAAAGGAGGAAGACTTAGTTCTTCACTAATTTTAACAAATCCACCATACTAATGTTAGATGTTAATACTAGGGAAAACTGTGTGTGGGGAATATGTGAACTCATTATCTTTCCAATTATTCCATAAAAATGTTCTAAAATGAATATATATGTATATATATATATATATTTAAGATAATGGTAGCAAATATATCCATTATGTGAAGTGGGCCAGGATTTTCAGGTGGTAGAGCAGGAATTATTGCCAGTTTGGGGGCATTTAGCCAACGTTATGGAACTTTATAAGATGCTTGATTCCTCATCTCTAAAAGGATGTGATTATCTATAAAACCTGAATTACTGCTTCTATCTTTAATGTGTGAAAATGTTTTACAGTCTCAACAAGTTCTGTTGCTATTCAGTTTACTAGATAAACAATAATCTTAGTGTAGAGCTTTGAAATACTAGAATATACTTTTGAACATATGATAAATTCTTAGTTAGTGAATGGATTGTCTGGGAATTGAAGATTAGCAGGGGAAGGTCACAGATTAAGCAAAAATTAATTGAAACAAAACTAAGCCTACACAAAATAATTTTCCCCTTGGCCATGTCTTCGTTCTGTTTTCTATATAATACAGCACATACATATTCAATGCTGCACACATTTGTTTTTATTTTTCCCAGTTAGCCACTATCTTTTCTTCTTTTTATAAATGCCCTTCCTTGACTTGGCTTCATTCTATTTTGTGCAAGGAAATGTTAAATATTAACATTATTTAAAGTTCAAGCTGAGTTTCTTAAATCCCACTCCATTGTTTGAATTTGATTCACCATCCAGAAGTCCCGCTCAAGCACTGTTCCATTCAGACAGCTTGAAAGGAAGCATTGCTCCTTCAGTTCAGATGTGAGGACAAATGGGCTTTTCCTCTTCAGGTGCCAGCTGGACACAACTGGACAGCTTGAAGTTGTCTGTCAAGTTTATTTTATGCAGAGATTTTATTTCTTATTGTCCCCAGTTTCAGTGGGCTGTACTCTCTTGTTGCATATAAACATGAATACAGAACGCCACTTTTATAGTCGTCATGATTTATCTTCGTGCCTCAGTCTGAAAGGCAAGCTGTTTGAAATCCTTACTCCCCCTAACACTCCACATTCTACAAACACTCCAGCTCACACATATTTCTTCTAGACAGTCAACTTTTGATATTATTTTAAAATTAATTTTGATTATCACAGATTTTGCTTTTATTTGGGCGTTGTAATGTTAGGTGCCTCATAACTAAATATCTCTTCACTTCTGCCTTACAATGTGTGCACAGACAGGTAAATACTCACCATTGCCAGAGAATGATACAAATCATTTTTCTCACTGATCTGCCTTCTGCTTCATAAAAAAGCAGCCTCAGGTGGGCATGGGGTAACACAGTCTCTTCCTTTGATCTTCCTTCCGGCTCTCCTCTTTGCTCCTCTGGCCTCCACTCCAATCTCCTGGATGTCATGTGGGCTATGGCCTAAAATATTAGCCTTTTAAAGCTCCTTCTTGCATAAGGATTAATCACAGGTATTTGGACACTTTAAAGTTCAGATCTATTGGTCAAACATTTCTTTTTGGTACTTATTAAAGAAAAACCCATCACACACAAATTTTGATTCAAGTTGATGTTTACTGGTCAACTCTCTCATTAGGCATAAAGAAAAAAAAAAAAAAAAGGTCAATGTGTATCCCTGCTCACGGAATATATTCTAGTGTACATATACTTAAATGCTTAAACATGATTTAAGCATTTAGAAATTCATAAAATTTATCAGTTATTTTACATCATAACATTGATCAGGAATAAAGCAGCTCAAGAAAACTCCTGAATATGTCATGGGGCTGTCCCTTCAAACACATCAGTATCACTGTCTGATGCTCTATCTCAGTTGCTCAAGGATGACTGAATGTCTCTGCCACAGAGTTTACAAAATGTACAAGCTCACCCACCTGCTAGCTAATTCACGGCCACCCCTGTGATTCTTGAGGCTACATCTGATTGTTAGAATCTAGATGAAGTGTAAAACCCTGACCATTACGGAATCAGGAAAACTTGGCTTTTATTTTCAGATTCTTAAAGCAGAATATCATCCCAATTCTTCACAAGGGTCTCATCAAATCTTTAACTCCTAATATGGTGGGTGTGGGAGCCTGATTTTTGCTGGAATTTTGGTAGATGAGTGTATGTAAGTTAACATAATTATTATGATTTCTCACAATTTTGAATTGTTTTTATTCATATAACTTAATTCATTTTTAATGTCAAGTATATTTAAAAGCTGCAGTAGGCTTTGTTATTGGTTATTACAAGTAGAGAAGAAAAAAGACATGACAAACAAAAGAAAGACATGCATTCACAAAATGTGTGAAATCGTAGATATAGTTGTTAGGAGAATAATATCTACTGTACGTATAGACTGTTACATATTTTGAAAATTGATCGAGGAAAAAAGGGCTTTTTGAAATAGCTTGAAGCTCTTTTCTGTCAGCTGCTCTAAGTGATTACAAGTGGTACCACTCATTGTGATGCCCAGAGGAGATTGTTTTGGGAAATGGGAATTGATATGATGAAATGGGATAAAATGTATTGTACTCAATTTTCATTTCATAGCCATTATCCAAGCTGGGTAACAGAGGTTCTAAAAAGGTGGAGAGAAGTCTGGGCTATGACAAATGGGTCCAATTTTTAAAAACACACTGTGCTCCTGAAGCCAGCAGCCAGGAAGACCAGTGCCTCCCTCACAGCTCACATATCATGAATTTCATTACGTTGGATGCAGTTTTAATAAGTATTTGAAGTCTTTCTGGAAAGTTTCTACCCGACCAAAGAAATAGCTAACTGTGAAAATCTGATGCAATAATTAAATTTCTGATCAAAAATGATACATTGGTTCTCCACATAGATGACTCTGGGTGAGTCATAAGGAATGGAAGAATTTGGATGAAGCCAATATATATAACCCTTGAAGAAAGCATCTCAGATCGTGGACTAGGAGAAAGGAGTCTGTATTTCTCAATATTGCCAGAGGTATTGTCACAATTTAAAAAATAAATCTATGTATTTAAGAGCTCTGTCACTGCTATGGCTTTAAGAAAAAAGTTGTGCTGCAGATTGCAAAGGGCCTACTCAAATGAATAGTGTAAGAGTTGAAACTGGAAGCATTTTATTAACCCCCTCACAAGTACAACCACCACCACCACCACTACCACCACACACACACACACACAGAACTATTTTCCTTTTTACCAAAAAGGTAGGATTTTAAAGCATTTATCTTTTTAAAACTAATACTCTTTCTGTTATTTTTTCATCAATAGTAAAAAGATGTCTTGACCCATCTAAAAATAAGAACAATAACCCAGGAACAAAGCCCCAATGCTTGAGCCAATAGATCACATGCTGACCTGACCACCATGTGTTCTCCAAAAAAATCCTGTGTCTTAGTTTAGGGGTGCAATTGAGCTATGCAATTTACCTTCAAGGTCAGAAATACAAATGAGATAACAGAGATTAAAATGTTACCTAAGGACAACAAAAGATAAAATATTGCTATGTTAAAGCAAACACAAAGTAATTGATGAAACGATCTTCAAAAAAATCTTGTACATTAATCAATCCTATTCCACCACCAATATGTACAAAAGAGTAAGTATTCCTTAGCATACTGTATTCTACATTATATGTGTTTGATTTGAGTAGGAATGTATAGCAGAAAGTGCTGGAAAAACAGATTACTCCATTTACATATTAGACATTTCTGAACATCTTCCATGTGTCAAATATTTGGGAGAAAATCATGGAAAATAAGACACGATCATCTCTATGAGACTATTATCTCCTGTAGGTGGTGGCAGAAATTTAAAAATTTCAATTAAAATGTGATAAAGTTTTGCCCACTTGCAGAAAAAAATTGTGTAAAATTATTCAAGTTTTTACACTGAAGATCTCACCAGTATGATGGAAATTCAGCATTCAGGCCTTCTTGTGATGGAGGGATGAGTGTGCACTCAGGTTACACACCTGCCACACACACACACACACAGAGCTTCATGGGGTTCCATATTATTGCAACACACGGTTTAACATTTAAAATAACAAACTTCCTGAGAATTCTGGTGGTTGTTGTTGTCTAAGAAGATGATAACCTAGCAGTGTTTTTCAACTCATTGTCAGAACTTTTTCAAAAAGTAAGATCATCAAATTGTTATATTGAATAAAGAATTATATTTATGAATTATAATTATATTTATAAAATGTTGATATGGTAGGAAGCTAATAAAGAAAAACTACTAATTAGTTATAATCAAATTTTAAAATTTTATCCAATTCTCATAAAGATGCAAATGAGGAAAAGTTTAATCAATGTATAACAAAGTCGTGTATTCATTCTAGTTGAAGCATGAAGTATGGGCTAGAGACAATACTTGTTATCTGTGGGTTGTTTGATGATAAGCATTCTGATGTGCGAGGTGATATCTCATTGCAATTTTAATTTGTATTGGTCTGATGATTAATGATATTGAGTATCTTTTCAGGTACCTGTTAGCCATCTGCATATCTTCTTTGGAAAACTGTTTATTAAAAACTTCTGCCCATTTTTTTAACTGGATTGTTTGTTTTTATGATGTTAACTTGCATGAGTTGTTTATATATTGTGGATATTAACCCTTTATTGGTCATATTATTTGCAAATATTTTCTCCCATTCAGTAGGTTGACTTTTTGTTTTGTGGATGGTTTCCTTTGCTGTGCAAAAGCGTTTACATTTAATTAGACTCTGTTTATTTTTGCTTTTATTTCCTTTGCTTTAGGAGAAGATCCAAAAATATTGCTATGATTTAGGTCAAAGTGTGTTCTGCCTATGTTTTCCTCTAGGAGTTTTATGATTTTGGGTTGAGAGAGCAGGCAAAAACACCCATCTCTCAGATTCTTCCTGAAAGGAGATTGACTGCATACTTTACCAACTTTGTCTGGGTTCCTGGCTTCCAATCAGCCTGCATTCAGGTGCTGACTGTGATCTTCCTGGGAGACCAACAAAACTGGTGGATACTTCCCCCACATTTTCCCTCTGGTTATCTCCAACAATAAAACCAAGTCTGCAGCTTTTCACTGGAAGGAGCTTGTCCACACAGGTAATTAACTTTTGAAACTGCCCCCTGAGAGGTAAGCCCCTGAGTCTCCTGGCTCTTACAACCAATGGGACTTGGCATTTACAAGTTCCACAGGACCATATTAAACAAAAAAGTCATTTTTTAAATGGGTGTGCAAGCACTTCTTAGAGCTATCACCTTAGGGCTCAGGATGGAGGAAACAGGCAAAAATTGCCCATCTCCCAGTTTCTCACTAAAAAGGATTTGACTACACACTTCTCTCCTGCTGCCAGAGCATCTGGCTTCTAATCATCCTGAATGTGATTTTGACAAGGATCCTCCAAGGAGCCTAAAAGAGCTGGTGAGTAAGTCCTTTGTCATTTCCCCATGGCTTATTTCAACAGGCAAGTCTCCAGCTTCTCCTTGGAAGGAACTTGTCCAAATATTTAGTACCCCAGCTACTGAGGCTGTCACCAGAGGGACTGGCTCCCAAATCACTCCCAACTGAGCATTGACGGGACTCAGCATTCATGAGTTCACTGGGATAACACAAAACAACAAGGTAGTTCTATTTGGGTTCATAAGCGCTTCCAGAGACAATATCCCCATGACTCAACAGAGTGAGTAGGCAAAAACAAAAACACCCTTCCTAAGAGGGCCCTGAGAGGGACCAACACTTCATATCTAACATCTTGACTTTCTCAGCTGCTGCCAAAAGGTCAAGTTCTAATTTGCCTGCCTCAGGGAGCTGAATGGGCAGGCAATTAGTAATCTTCTGGGAGCCTGAACAGGCAAATGTGCCTTTAGGACACTGATAGGTACACTCTCACTTACTGGGAACCAATGAGAACAAAGATGGCAGCTTGAAAAATCACAAAGATTTCAATGGTAAATAGGAGCTCAGGCTAGCCTGATTGAAGAGATTCTTCTCTTGTATAAGGTCAATCTTTCAAGGCTGGGAGAGGAGGTTGTTTTATCTAATGCCCAGAAAGGAAGACAAAGAGTCAAGGAAAATGAAGAAACAGGGAAATATGTCCCAAACAAAAGAACAAGATAAATCTCCAGAAGCTAACCTTAATAAAATGGAGTTAAGTGATTTACCTGATAGAGAGTTCAAAATAATGGTCATAAAATTGCTCATCAAGGTCAGGGGAGAAATTTATGGACAAAATGATTTTTCAGCAAGTATAGAGAATATTAAAAAGTACCAAAGAGATATTATAGAGCCTAAGAATATAATAACTGATCTGAAAACTTCAATAAAAGAGTTCAACAGCAGACTAGATCAAGCAGAAGAAAGTGTCAGCAAACTTGAAAACAGGGTAGTGGAAATTGTCCAGTCAGAGCAGTAAAAAAGGAAGAGAGTGAAGATAGATTAAAGGACCTTTGGGACATCAAGGAGATCAATAAACAAATTATAGAGGTCGCAGAATGAGAAGAGAGAGAGAAAGGGGCAGAAAGCTAGTTCAAAGAAATAATGGCTGGAAAGTTTCTTAACCTGGGGAAAGAAATAGACATCCAGATTCAGGGAACCCAAAAATACCAAATAAAAGGAATACAAAGAGGTCCACACTGAGACACGTTGCAATTAAAGATGAAGAGAGAATCTTTAAAACAGAAAGAGAAAAGCAACTTGTTACAAAAGGAAACCCCCACAAGACTATCATTGGAATTTTCCGCAGAAACTGTACAGGCCAGAAAGGAGTGGGATGTTATATTCAAAATGTTGAAAGAAAAAAAAAAAAAAAAAGGCCTCAACTGAAAACACTCTACCCAGCAAAGTTGTCCTTCAGAATTGAGGGAGAGATAAATAGATTCCCAGATTAAAAACAGCTAAAGGAGTTCATCACTAGACCTGCCTTAAAGAAATATTAAAGGGAGTTCTTTAAGCTGAAATGAAAAAAATGCTAATTAGTAACATGAAAACATATGAAAGTATAAAACTCGCTGGTATAAATAAATACATAGTTAAATTCAGCATACACTAATATTGTAATATTGGTGGATAAATCACTTATAACTCTAATGTAAAGGATAAAAGACAAAAGTATTAAAAATAACTATGAGTACAATAATTTGTTAAATGATACACAATATAAAATTATGTAAGTTGTGACATAAAAAATATAAAATCTGGAGCTTTTGTATATGTTTGAGTATTTGAATTTAAGCTGTTATCAGCTAAAAATAAACTGTTATAACCATAAGGTGTTCTAGATAAACCATATGGTAACTAAAACAAAAATCTATAGAAGGTACACAAAAGATAAAGGGAAAGGAATCAAAGCACCCCACTGCAGAAAATCATCAAATAACAAAGGAGGCAGGAAGAGAGGAAGAAAGGAACTACAAAATAACAAGAAAATATTGAATAAAATGGCAATGGTAAACTCATGTCTATCTATAATATTTTTTAATATATGTAGACTAAATTTTCCAATCAAAAGACATAGAGTGGCTGAATGGATTAAAAACAAAAACAAAAACAAACAAACAAGAAAAGCCAAGAACCAACACTATGATGCCTACAAGAGACTTAATTCAGCTTTAATGACACATGCAGAATCAAAATCAAAGGATGGGAAAGACATTACATGCAAAAAAAGGAAAAAAAAAAAAGGATAAAGAGAGTAGCATAGCTATATTTCCATCAGAAAAATTGTATACTATAAGATAAAAACGATAACAAGAGAAAAACAGCACTATTTTATTATATAATAGTAAAGGGGTTAATTCATCAAGAAGATATAGCAATTGTATGTATTTCTTGGCCCAACATCAGAGCACCTAAATATATAAAACTAATATTAACAGATCAGAAGAGAGAAACAGACAGCAATTCAATCATAGTAGGGAGTTTAATATCCAGCTTCCAACAATGGAGAGGTTAACCAGACAGGAAATCAATAAGGAAATATTAGACTTAGACTACATGTTAATTTAGTAGTAAATGGACATAGCAGACATATAGGAAATTTCATCCAACAGCAGCAGAATACTATTATTCTCAAGCACATGTGGAACATTCTCTGGGATATTTCATACATTAGGCCACAAAAGAAGTCTTAACAAATTTAAGGCTATGGAAATCATGTCAAGTATATTTTCCAATTACAATAGAATGAAGCTAAAAATCAATTACAAAGGAACTGGAAAATTTACAAATATATGGAGATAAAGCACATGCTCCTGAACAACCAATGGATCAAAGATGAAATAGAAAGAGAAATCAAAAACATCTTGAGACAAATGAAAACAGAAACACAACATATCAAAACTTAAGGGATGCCACATCAGTAGTTCTAAGAGGGAATTTTATAGCAATAAATATCTACAATAAAAAAGAAGATCTCATAGAAACAACTCAGTTAGTAGAAGGAAGGAAATAACAAAGGTCAGAGCAGAAATAAATGAAATAGATGCTAATAAACAATAGAAAAGATCAATGAAACTAAGAGCTGGTTTTCTGAAAAGATAAACAGAACTGACAAACCTTTAGCTAGACTAACAGAGAATAAGAGAAAATTCAAATAAATAAAAACATAAATGAAAGAGGAGATATGAGAACTCATAACACAAAAATACTAAGGATCATAACAGCCTACTATGAACAATTATATGCCAACAAATTGGATATCCTGAAAGAAACAGATAAATTCCTAGAAACAGACAACCTACCAGGACTGAATTATGATAAAATAGAGCATCTGAAGGGACCAATTATTTGTAAGGAAATCAAATTATTAACCAAATTGCTCCCAACTAAGAAAATTCCAGGACTAGATGGCTTAACTGGTGAATTCTATCAAACATTAAAAAAAATTCCAGTCTTTCTTAAATTCTTCCAACAAATTGAAGAGGAGAGAACAGTTCCAAGCTTATTTTATGAGGCATGCATTATCCTGATACCAAAGGCAGACAAGGACACTACAAGAAAAGAGAACTATAGGCCAATATCTCTAATGAACATAGATGTAGAAATTCTCAACAAATATTAGCAAACTGAATTCAAAAGTACATTCAGAAGGTCATACACCATGACCTAGTGAGATTGATTCCAAAACGCAAGGATGGTTCAACATATGCAAATCCATAAATATGATATGCAACATTAATGGAAAGAAGGATAAAAAATTATATGATCATCTCACAAGATGCTGGAAAAAAAAAAAAAACATTTAACAATATTCAACATACTTCCATGATAAAAACTCTCAGTAATGTGATTTTTCCTTGTATAATTTGGATATTAGCCCTTATCAGATATATGGGTTGTAAATATTTTTTCCTATTCCATAGGTTCCCTTGTCTTTTTGTTCATAATTTTCTTTGCAATGCAGAAAACTTTTAGTTCACTGTGGTCTTACATGTACATTTTTGCATTTGTTGTTTTTGCTTTCAGTGTAATATCCAAAAAATATTGCCAAGAGCAATGTCAAGGAGCTTACCCCCTATGGTTTCTGCTAAGAGTTTTATGGTTTCAAGTCTTGCATTCAAGTCTTTCATCCATTTTGATTTGATTTGTGTGTATGGTATAACATAGGGGTCTGGTTTTATTTGTTTGCATGTACATATCCATTTTTCCCAACACCATTTATTGAAGAGACTATCCTTTCACCATTGTATATTCTTGGTGCTTTTGTCAGAAAATAATTGACCATATATGCATGGGTTTAATCCTGGGCTCTCTATTTTGTTAACCTATATATAAGTTTTTATATCAATACCAAAATGTTTTGCTTAGTATATCCTTTGTAATATAGTTTGAAATCAGAAAGCATAATGTCTACTGCTTTGTTGGTCTTTTTCAAGTTTGCTTTGGCTATTTGGAGTCGTTTATAGTTCCATAACAACCTGTGGATTTGTTTTGATCTATTTCTATGAAAAATGCCATTGGAATTTTACAGATATTGCATTACACTTGTAGATCACAATGGGTAACAAGGACATTTTAGCAATATTAATTATTCCAATCCATGAACATGGGTTATCTTTGTATTTGTTTGTGTCTTCCTCAATAAATTAAAAACAGAAATACTATATGATCCAGCATTTCCACTTCTGAGTGTATATTCAAAGAAATAAAATCACTATCTGAAAGACATATCTATACTCCAATGTTTATTACAGAGTTTATTTGCAGTAGCTAATGAATGTAAGCAACCTAACTGAATGTGATGGATGACTTAATAAAGAAAATGTGATATATGTGTATACACAAAGAATATTATTCAGCTATAGAAAAAAGGAAACACTGTCATTTGCAACAACATGGATGGACCTGGAAGGCATTATGCTAAGTGAAATTAGCCAGGTAGAGAAAGACAAATACTGCAAGGTATCATTTATATGTGGAATCTAAAAAAAAAAAAAAAAAATTTTTTTTTAAAGTTGAATTCATAGAAACTGAGAGTAGAATGGTGGTTTCAAGAGGCTGGGCATGAGAAAAATGAGGCGAGGTTGGTAAAAAGTGTAAAAACTTTCATTTATAACCTGACTAGTTTGAGAATCTGATGTATAGCATGGTGACTGTAGTTGAAGTACTATACTGTACAACTCAAATTTTCTAAGAGAGTAGAACTTAAATGTTCTTACATGCAAAAATAGTAAATACGTGAGGTGATAGATATGTTAATTAACCTGATGGTGGCAATCCCTTCACAATGTATACATGTATCAAATCATCAAGTTGTTGCAGTTTAAATATATTACAGGGGTTTTGTTGTTGTTGTTATTGTTGTTAATTAGACCTTAATAAAGCTGAAAGGAAAAAAAAATTGAAATTCTAGTGAAACTTGACTATAATGAATTAAGCCTAATATAATTTTATACATGTGAAAGGACACATTTATTAAATTGTAATGTGTGATACTAATTGTAAGGTCAGCAACGTATGAAAATCTTAATTAATGGAACACACATAACTACCTGATGGTGCATCTATACAATAGATTTCTAAACATTTCTAAAGAAATACAATAAGTAAGCTCCAAGAAGAGAAAAGCATATGGGACTAATAATTGCAAATATACTGAGAAACTAATAAAGTCAGTTACCTATAGGTGGTAGGCATGGATGCTGGGAAATTGAGGCAAAAGACAAATTTAATACATTTATTTACATATAATATATATAGAATATATGACACACATATATCTTCATGTCTATATTATGTATGTATGCTTCTCCAAAATACTGGTAATTGAAAATTCAAAACTTGCTGGAAGTGAATGCAGATCTATAGTTTTCCTCATGCATTTTGTCAATCCTTATCTGCTCTGTTAAGTTACGAGTAACATAACCTAAACCAAAAGAGAGGGCAGAAACAGACAAAAAGAGGAGGGGGAGTTATGTTAAACTTATTTTACAAAATTAACATCGATATTAATATATTATTTTAAATTTGATTAAAGGGCCTTATGTTTTTCTACTTTATTAGTTTTAATCTCTTTATCTCCCTTTAAATAAAGATTTTTAATGGATTTTAAGGTGTTTTCAATTTAAAGAAAAAAAAAACTTTTAACAAGTCAAAACAAGAGGAGTTGGAAAGATCCAAAATCCTGATATTAAAAAAATATATTGAAAAAAAGTCATAATTACTTACAGCATGTAACTACAAGATGTAATTCTAAGTGTTTTTCACTTATTTAAGCTTAAAAGTACACATGTATATAGGTCTGTTTTGATAAAATATATATTTTTAATAATGAAATCATTCTTCTGATTGAATGTGAACACTATAAAAAGTTACATATCTAAACAATAATAGATGCATAGATGATATTTACTCTTTAAAAATATTTTGTTTCACAGCTCTATGTGCTTCTTAAAATATGTTTTGAAAGAAACTTAGATATACCAAAGGGAAAACTTGTAGCATAATTAGAGTAAGAGAGCATATTACTTTTATTGTGTAAATTAAGTGTATTCTATTGGTAAAATAGGGATAAAATTGGAAATGGATAGATAATTGGCAATATGTCTACATAAGTAAATGTGTTAGTGCTGAGTTGTGTGTGTGTATATGTGTGTGCATGCGTACACACATAAATATATGACTCTACTAGATTTTTATTGAACTGGACAATGCGAAAACACTCATTTGTTTATATCTCCATTTCCTTAGTTACAGAAAAGAATGAAAAACAAGACTATTTTATTCTAAAGTTTATTAATGATGAAGAAAGCTGCTGCTCCTAAAACATGAGAGATTGACATCAAATTACTTTAGTTACAGTAAGATCCCTTTGTTGTACATTGTATGACTTTACCAACAATACTGAAATACTATAAAGATATTATCACAGATCTTTTATTTTTGTTTTAGTATATGTTTCCCTCAATAAATAAATAAAATATGTATAACTCCATCTAATATTGGTTAGATATGTAATTTATTTTAGCCCTAACATCCAGTTAAATAACTAATTTTCATCACTAAAGATATATTTTTTAATCAAAGTTAAATAATTTTGTTGACCTGTGTATATTTTTGAAGCCTAAATATGTAAAGGAATATGAATAGAACTGTGTTTTGATCCAGGAAGATCAGAGAGCCATCCCACAGGATAAATATTAACTCCACCTAGGCATTCAATATTCAGACTTCAGAAAACCAAAGACAAAGAGAAAATTTTGAAAGAAACCAGATGTAGGTGAAAACAAAAATGGAAACAAAAACAATTTACTTATAGAGGAACATGGATAAGAATTAAGAATTATAGCACCTTCTCTTCAGAAATCATGCAAACTAAACGAGAACATATTTAAGGTGATGAGAGGAAAATAAACACCCCAATACAGAATTCTGTATCTATTCAAATATGAAGAATAAATACAGATTTTCTCATATTTAGAAATGCATATTGCAAACTCTAGAAAAAGACCAAAATATATTTTAAAGATATGTGTAATCAATGTGCAAAAAGAGGAGGTAAAATAAGTAGAATTATACAAATAATGATTGGTTAAAAACAGAAGGTAGAATAAGAAGGAGGAAAATAAAAAAGAACACACGAAATAAATATAACACATTTACAAATACGGTAAATATTAATCCAAACTCTATACTCACTTTGTATGTGAACAGCCTACAGATCAATTAAAAGACCAGTGATTGTCAGTGTGAACAAAACACAAGATGAAGTTATATGTAGCCTGTAAGAAATGCCCTTTAAATATAAATTTAGGATACGTTAAATAAAGTGGTAGGAAAAGATATGGCGTATTAATACTAATCAAAATAAAACTGGAGCATACACATTAATTTCCATTAAAACAGATTTTAGAACATGGAAATTTACCAGGTATAAGGAGAGGAATTGCATAATGATAAAGAGGTTAATCTTCCAAGGAAACATAGCAATCCTAAATATTTATGTAGCTAACAATAGATCATCCAAATATGTGAGGCAAAAACTGAAAAAAACTGCAAGAAGAAATAGACAAATATACCACTGGACACTTCAACACCTCTCTTTCAGTACTGATAGATCAAGTAGGTAGAAAATCAGTAAGGATATAGTTGGTATCAATTTGCTAAAAAATCTTTCAGAATATAGAAGCAGAAAGAATACTTCCTAACTCAATCAAAAAAGCTGGTATTACTCTAATTCCAAAACCAGAAAAAGACATCATAAGAAAAGAAAAATACAGACCACTGTCTCTCATGAATATAATTGCAAAAATCTTCAAAAATGTTAGCAAATCAAATTCAACAATGTATAAAAAGAATTATGCACCACAACCAAATGGAATATGCAAGGCTATTTCAACTTTGGAAGTTCAGTCAGTGCAACACACTACATCAACAGGTTAAAGGAGAAAATCATATGATAATATCAGTTGATGTTGAACAAGCATCAGTGGATACTTGGCAAAATCTAAAGTGCATTCTGGATAAAAACTGTCAGCAAATTATGAAGAGTCTCAAATTCACAAAGAATATCGACCAAAAAAAGAAAGAAAGAAAGAAAGAAGAGACAGCTAATGTGATAGTATCATATTAATGATAAGAGCATGGAAACATTGCCTTTCAATTGAAACACAGAAATAATGTCCTTTTCACCATTACACATCTGTTCAAAGATCAGCAGTTTCCAGGGTGAAGACGTGAGGGTTGATTAGAGGAAGCACAGGAGACTATTAGAAGGGGATGAATGATACTGTCATAGTGGATACACGGCACTATGTATTTGTGGAAATCTATAGAACTTTACAGAACAAAGAGTAGACCTTGACAAATGTAGATTAGAAAAATAATTTAGAAACTCCAGGCATAGTGGGTTGAAATGCAGACCTGACATAAGAGTGTAACTGTATTAAAAATATAGGCAGTAAACCTCACTGAAAAGGATGGGGGAAAATGATGGTGACCTCAGTAACTTTGGAAATTGCTGGAGACTGTAAGACTAAATGCAAGAGAACCTGTACATAAGCACTGTGCTCTACTACATAGAATGGTCTCCCAGAGGGAAATTTGTTAATTGTGAAACAACTGTACAGCATACTGGTTTAAAACAATTAAGTAAATTGTTGATTGAAGGTGCAAACTAGGCTTCTTGCTGTAACTGGAATAAGATACAAATAAGAAAGGGGAAGAGGCTAGAACAATCCATGTGCTACTGGATTAGAGTTGGAGAGGTAAGAATGAGATCATATTTAGATTAATATAGATATAGATGGTTAAAGACAGAAATATTTATAAATACAATATGTGAAAATATATGTGTTAATATAAACCTGTTCTGGCATTTCAGTTGACAACAAAAACAACAGGATTCCATGAAGAAATGACTAAATCTAGGGTCATGGCAAGAAGTACGCATGATAAGCCTGGGGCATCTTACAGGGCAAGTAAAAAATTGTTAAAAAGAAAAACAGAAGAAACAAACAAAACAACAACAAAAACCCAAAATGGCTGGGAGAAATCAAAGGGACACAGGAACCAAGTGAACAAATTGCTAATGGTTAAAGCTGGACCATTTGAGCAACAAAATAAATAAATAGTATTTGATTGTAATACAATATATGAAATATATATATATGAAACTATATTGATAAAATTAAATGACTGAGTAAATAAATAAATTTTTTCACAAGAACAAATTTCTTGTGAAAAAGAATTCCAAATAATTTTTGCAGATACTCCAACTTGAAGGAGATGAATATAACCTATAACTCCCCACTTCTTAGGGGTGGATTGCACCTAGTGATGAAAATAAATGTGTATTAAAAACAGACAAACAAAAACTTCATTGAGTAACAATAATAAAACCACAACTGTGATAGAAAATCAGAAATTTTACTTTCTGACAATCAAAACAGAGAAAAATTATCCTTTAATATGAATTTGAATGAGGATATAAATTAATAGTATTAATGGATAACATTAATTGATAAAATTTGAAAAAGAGTAAATGGAAGCATAAAATACATATCTCCAGTTTAGTTATAAACCTCTTTTTTGTTGAGAAGATGCATTATACATGTTTAAAATGATCTTCCAAAAATTCTCTATAACACTTTAAAGAATATTATAGATATTAATCTAGAGAATATTATAGATGGGAGGAATGCATAGGATCAGAAACTATGGTCCCAAACATTAGGAACTGAACCACAGAGAAGGGTGGATTTCAACTGTGGGTAAAAGGAAGCAAATCACTTAGATGCATAGAGAATAAGAAAGAATTTTCTTTCAAATAAAGGTATGCTTGTTGTGCAGAGGCAAATTTATGGACATGTACTTTCCCTAGTGTTTGTCTTAATTCTGGAAGTTCCTGGGACTTCTACAGCAGTGCTGGGCCGAAGCAAGAAAAGCACAGGCATTTGTTGAATGACTAGTATGTGGGAGGAATTCTCACATTTGTAACTTTGACTAATAATCCCAAAGACTTTGTGAAATAAGTATTGTTCTTTTTTGCTATTGGTAACTTTATAACTAATACTACCGATACTGAAATGGTAACAGCTCAGTTGAATTTAAGTTATACCAAAGCAGTCAGTTATGCTGAGATGTTAAACACTGGTTCACGGAAGATTTGACAAGAGTCTGACAGTTTTAGTTATAGCAGGTTTTAATTTATTTTAAGGAAGATATTCTATTCCATTTACAAATTTCTACTTTTAATGAAAGAGTATGCTTTTGTTAAATTTCCTGTCTATTATACCATCAACCCAAGTCTGTTTTTTGAAAAATAGGTAGACAAAGGCTTAGTTAAGGAATCTCTGAAAGATTCATAATAGGTTGGGGAAGGTCCTTTTCTCCAATTGACCTTCAGAAATTGTATTTTAGAATAGTAAACTGTCTTCCATTAAGAGCAAGTCTCATTATGTCTGTAGCAGTTTCTTTCCTCTTAGGCCAGGAGAAGGTTATTAGCATCCAAAGTATGGAACAGTCATGAGAGATGGTCATGTTAATATAGACTGATTCAAGCCTCTTTTTGTCATGAAATAATTACTGTTGCAAAATACCAGCAGGTGTTGAAAGAGCAGGATTAATTTGTAAGGGTTGAATAACATCATTTCAAATGGCTTATTAAACACTAATTAGATTTCAAATTGTGTGACTCTCCATATACTTAGGTTGGGAAAGTTTAAACATCTGCTTTCTCTATGATGGAGGTGAATAAGGTTACAGTTTAATTTTCCTAGGTCACAGTTTATCAAATGAAATCAAAATGGAGATGTCCTGCATCACATTTTATAGACTGAAGTGTATATCCAAATCTTCCTTTCTGTTCTCCGGGTTCTTAGCCAATTAAGCGATTGTACAATTCCTTGATTGATAAAAGTTCCTCTTTGTGCTTCCAGGTGTTTATGTAATGAGATTACTTCAGATGTATTGTTGAATAAGAACAAGATGCTTCCAGATGGAAAAAAACTTTCCAAGAGTGGTCAAACCCAATGCTCAATAATTCCACATTTTATCTTTATAAGTTTAGGCAACAAAATGTTTTGCATTAATTTTTAAAAGCTGAAGTATAAATATATAAAATATTTTAACAAATAACACTATCAGAGGGCATGGTACTAAACTGATGTAATGATTTTAAAAAATAACAGGAATGATTATAACCATATACATCATCTTTTAAAAAGATTTATTAGGCTTCTACCTACTGGACACAAGATCATGCACTTGAATTCAAGTCAAAGATAATAGCAGATATATAGCACAATACGTTACATTCTGAACTTACAGATAAGCTGTTGCTATAATCTTAATATATGAAACAAAATAAAATAGCAGAAGAACACTGAATGTCAACTGACTTAGCATCACTCCTAGAGAAAACTCATTTCATCTTTACCCTCTAAATGTACTGGGGAAAATCACAAAGAGTAAGATTCCCTTGAACTCGTAACAGTGCCTGTCAGGACCCCTGTGTCTCCACCTTCTTTCTTGTGGCCTTTCACCTCGGCTGTGATGCTCCAGTGAGCCGCTGAACCACACTGGACCCAGAGGCAAAGGGAAATGTGCGTGACCGCATACACCTATCAAAATATCCTTCCATATCTTGAACCAAGGGGAAGAATTAATAAAAGCTCTACGATCAAATCCCTCTGTTGCCCAATCTACTCTCCTGTCATCATCAGCCTTCATAAACCTACATGCAGAGGACAGTGCAATCATGCAGCTGGAGACCATATCTCATGGGAATGCATCTACTTTGCACCATAACAAGGGTCATGAGACAAATAACAACAGCCTGTCTTTATAACATTTTTTTTAATTAATTAATTAATTAATTTATGGCTGTGTTGTGTTTTCGTTTCTGTGCGAGGGCTTTCTCTAGTTGCGGCGAGGGGGGGCCACTCTTCATCGCAGTGCGCGGGCCTCTCACTATCATGGCCTCTCTTGTTGCGGAGCACAGGCTCCAGACGCGCAGGCTCAGCAGTTGTGGCTCAAGGGCCCAGCTGCTCCGCGGCATGTGGGATCCTCCCAGACCAGGGCTCGAACCCGTGTCCCCTGCATTGACAGGCGGACTCCCAACCACTGCGCCACCAGGGAAGCCCTATAACATTTTTAAATTCTGTTCATCATAGATATTTAGCATTAATTTTGTCTTTATGTCTTAAAATGTTACACAAAAATATCTATCTGGATTACTGAGTTTTTTGAATCTCCTTAAATTTTGCTCCCGAGGCAAGTAAGCGCCTCAGTTTCCTCAGCCTTATCACAGCCCTGACTTTGACATTCCATAAATATCCCAAGTTTGATCTCACCCAAAGTGGGCCTTTTTTTTTTGGCATTTGTTTTCACATTCATTCCCAGATTATTTGTAAAAACTCCTTCTTTTCAGTCAAGAGTCAGCAAAGATATAACATCTGAAATTACATTATTGATTTATTGATTTGCTGCTTTTTTATCTGTGTCCGTTCCTTCCCATCGGTTTGTCCACTGAAAAAGCAAGTTCCATCAAAATAGGAATGTATCTATCCCACTTCCATCAGCTTTCCTGGCACATCATAGATGTTCCATGCCTATGTGTTGAGTGAACGATTGTATGAGGTCTTACAGGGGGATGGGGCATGTAGTTTTGGGGAAAAAGATATAAATACAGTTATTTCCCTGGGAATTTATCAGTTAACGTTACTGATATCATTACTATCATGATATTTAGTCATCATTTCCCTGAACTTTTATCAATTATCATTCTGTTTATTCAACCAAAGAGAGAAAATGGAAATTATATTTGTCTATAATCACTTATAAAACTCTGTTGGCCATTTTGATAAAAGATTGGAGGGAAGAAATTCCATGCTGAAATTAGCTTAAGCACATAAGGCCCCCACAGGATGCTACCAAAGGTAGGGGACCCACTGTGCCTTAGGTAGAGGCTTTGTTTTCGAGTCATGGTGGAGGTGGAGTCCTACCTCTCTGGCCTCAGAGGTGAAATGTGTTGTCCGCCACAGTCAGGAGTTTGTCATGTAAACAGAGAGATTAGTGAAGATTTTAAAGGTCCAGTATCTTTGTATGAAAGGTAATTTACCTGCTGTGTAGAAGACTTATGGAAAAGGTCTTCTCTGGTAGTGAGGACAGTAAGGCCATGAGTCAGCAAGGTTTTCTGGTTGCTTCTCAGAGGGAATATGAACAACAGAGACTGGTCTAGCACAGAAGCAGCTTGAAAAGATTAGATGGGAGAAATCTCATCCTTTCCATCATGATAGATCTAAAATTGGTTCACTGTTAGACCGTATACTTATTTGAAATATCGTATCTGTTTGTAACAAGTCCTCTTGCATTGATTGATTGATGATTCACTCATTCACTCATTTTGAAAATATGCATTTAACAATTTCTATGGGCATGACATTGTCCTAGACAGTGGGGACATAAAATGAATGTGATATTTTTAAAACGACCAAAGATATGAATAAACAAACTTTGAATAAGGAGCAACAACTTAGTTCAAAAGATAGTTGAAATGTGACTAGAACTCAGCTAAGGGCTAAGCCACTGTTAATATGGAGTGGAAGTTTTTAGAGGATGAAAGCAAAGGATCACTCATTGTGACATATTTCTAAGAGAATAAGTGGGTGGCAAAAGGACAGAACAGCTACATTTCTGTCTCTAATAAAAATATAATATTGGATGACAGAATGTTGCTGTGACTCTTTTGTCTATTGCCCAGACTAAATTTTATTAACTGCATGATCTATCCAATTGGCTGTGCAAAAATCAATTGTTAAGGACTGATGAAAGCATTGATTGAATGAAAAATGGTCCCGTAGCAACAATTAGCAGCAACCAATGTCTTAGTCCACATAAGCAAAATGAAGGTGTAAAATTGAAAGTTTGTACAGATCTAATGGAAAAATAAAAATAATTTAATAATGAAATATGTGCAGCCAAAATGTCTTATATTTTGGCTTCATTTTTCAATTCAATTTTTATGGTAAAATAGACAATGTTCCTTATAAGAATACTAACCAAGCATTTTCAAATTTCTATTTAAAACCCTGTTTGGTGAATCAGTATTATCTGTTGACACTGACTCAGAAACAGTGTTAAACTCATGGCAGGGTAGCATTCACCACCACTAAGATTAGTGTAGTGGTTCTGATTCCCGACAATTTACTTATGTCACAATCCTTAAACATTCCAGTTCATGAATAGTAGTGATCTTCTCAACATAAATTTATGTTCTTGGTTAAGTTGTAGTTGTCTTTATCTTATGTAACATTGATGGCATAATATTTCATAATAGTGGTTAAATATGCAACTCAAATTCTTTATAGGGTTAAATTTCTGTATTCAGGTTAGTGAGAGTGTCAGTTACTGAAAATACTAGTATAATTGGATGACAATAAAGTGATTCTGCATTAATCTATTGAATAGCCTCTTGTACAGTGTTTTGCTGGCCTCGGGTGTTTTATTATACTGTTTATTTTCATTTTGCAGTAGTTGAGAAAAGTTTTATCTTAGAATTTTTACTATTTCAATTGCTACCCAAATTCTTTTGTGGAAAATCAGCCCTATGAGAATAGTGCTCTATCTAAAAAAAATTCTATTAAGTTGTCTATTCCATTTATCTATCTACATAGAAAAACTTGTAAGTTACAAAAAGGTACAAAACATTAAACTTACTATCACTATCATTTTAGAGGTAAGCATTGTTTGTATGTTGATGCGTCTAACCCAGGTCTGAAATATTAATCAAGTAATTCTATGTTAATAAATTGTATAAACTTAAAAATCCCTTTAAAATTCACCTACAACCCTAACAATGTCATTAAACAATATTTCTACTACTGGGCAAAATGATTATAACTTTCCTCTTTAAAATAAAGTGTTGAACTGCACTTTCTAGTATAGTAACTGCTAGCTCCCTGTGACTATTGAGCAGTTGAAATGTGGCTAGTCTGAATATTCACACACACACACACACACAACTGTAAATATAGTAAGTGTAAAATACACTCCAGATTTCAAAGTCTTGTACGAAACAAAGAACATAAAATAGCTCATTAAAATTTTTATATTGATTATACATTGCAATAAAAATTTAATATTAGATAAAATAGCGTTAACATTAATTTTCATATACCTTTTTACTTTTATAAATGTGACTAGTACAAAATTTAAAATTGCATATGTGGCTTAGATTATATATTTATGGGACAGCACTACTCTAGATTGACTGCAGATAATAGAAATGGACTTGAACCTTCATCTATTAAAACAGATGATAAAGTAACAACATGAAATGATGTGGAAATGGCAGAACAGTTTGGTCAGCTGACTAAAACAATAACCCAGGACAAGCTCTAGTGTGTATATGAGAAAATCTTATTTTAATATAATAGGATAGTATACCAAGAGTAGCAATTATATCACAGTGGGGTAGCAACTTATTAACTGTTTAGTAATACACCCATTTCATCTTTTTTAATCTTTTGATATACCTCCAACAGCCATAACATGAATAGTAGAAAATAATATATTGATAAATTAAAACACATGAAAATTACCAGCCGTCTTAATCTGCTACCCTGTCAGAGTTTGTATGGCTTATACAACATAAATTTATTTTCTTACCATGCTGGAGACTGGGTTCAAGATTAAGGTCCAACAGAATTTAATTTCTAGTGAGAGCTCTCTTCCTGGCTTGCAGGGAGTTGCCTTCTTGCTGTGTCATCACAGGTGGGAAAAGAGAGAAGGAGAGAGAGAGAGAATAGAGAGACAGGAAGCTCTCTGGTATCTCTTCTTGTAAGGACACTAATCCCATCAGATCAGGATATCACCTTTATAACCTCATCTAACCTTACTTATCTTCCTATAGGCCCTGTCTACAAATAGTCACATTGGGGCTTTATATGAACCTGGGGACAGTGGGGTACAGATCAGTCCACAGCACCAACTTTATGAAAAATTGGTATAATAATAAAAAGGCAAATGGGAAATCATAGACAAAGTAGTTTCTAGCAGTAGTATAGAAAAAATATCAAAGAAAAACTACCCCTAATATATGAGCTAATTAATAAGTAAAAGGTAAGGAGGGAAATAAAAATGTTCAGAAACTGCTGTTGGCACTCACATTAGTGTAATCGATCTGTAGAGTAATTTGGAATACATGTGAAATCTAAAAATGTGTGTTTAAAAGTTTCTTCATGTAAAATAATTTCTAGTCATGACAGCGATTCTCCCCTTGACCAAACTCTAGCTGGGCTCTTCTCCACAAGGCCTGCCCCTTGGTCTTTGAGAACAAACACTGACATAGTTTCTAACAGCTCAAGGCTGCATCCCTAGGGTGGCCCCAGCCCCCCTGAAAGTGCCTGCCTGAGAAAACTCAAGGCTGGCAGAGAACTTACTGGTTCAGTGTTTGTTCCAGTCAACACCTTTAGAGTGGACTCCTTATCCTAGCCTCAGGGGAGGGAGCAGACTAACTTCCATACTCCTCTTAGCAACCTGGGTGGGTTTCACATGGACCAACCTTCTCTTACCACACTTGGTAATCTTTTTAACTCCCTGACTCTGCTCATCCCCACCAATCCCCCTCTCACTTCTCCCTTTAAAACACCCAGCCACCTCTGCACAAATCAGAATGAAACTCAGATTTTTCTCCTACTGTCAGTAATTTCTCAATAAAATCTGTTTGTACTTCTTTAACTATTGTCTGCTCTTACCTATGACAAGCATATGATAAAATATGTTACAGCCATGGAAAGCAATGGTTGTAGATAAAAATTTACAAAAAGTCCATAATACATATATGTGTATACACATATATGTGTACGTGTGTGTCTACCCATTATATGTGTGCATATTATATATATAGATATTTTTATATATATATAAAACACCTAAATACACTTATGTGAGAGGCAGGCCCTACACACATCACCTTGGTGTGATGACATTTATAAAGGGGCCACAGGGGTGGTAATGGAGACATAGTGATACTGTACAGATTCACTACCAACCACACATGGGGTGATGAACAGTAAATGATGGAAATACACCCATGTGAGAGACAGTCCCTGTACACATCACCCTGGTGTGATGACATTTATAAAGAGGCCATGGGGTGGTTATGGAGACAGAGGGATACTTTATAGATTAACTACCAACCACACATGTGGGTGATGAACAGTGAATGATGGAAATACACGTGATTTTTTTCTCCCATCTCCATTATGTACTTTATTAAAGATCTTTCTCTTGTGGATTCAAGAAAATGGAGAAGAATAAAAATGAAATCAATCAAGCCCTCCAGAACTATGGGTAACTCTTCAGTGATTGAAAATTTCTTTCATGTTCTTCATTTTATCATCACTTTCACTGAGTTGCATAAACAGACTTCTGGTTAAAATGTTATTTGCACGCAAGTATTTGGTGATGTGATAGCTTTTCTACTAGCAAGTCTGTTATGATACCTGCATTATTAGAAGAACACGGACTCTGAAGACTGTCTGGTCTCAAATTATAGCCCTCAGGTGTTGGCTGTGTGACCATGAGCAAGGGTGTGGCACAACATGACTTTTGTTAATAAAGAGAAAAACAGAACCTGAAAGCAAATTCAGATTTAGGATGAAAACAAATCAGAAAATGTATTTTTAAAACAGAAGAATGACATGACTTTGTTGTTCAGTAATGTCAGTTTAAATTAAACATGCAACATGGACAAAAGTACAAAACTGCTAGTATAAAGAATAACTGTCCTTCAAAATAAGTGTGGATATAAAAACATCGTGGTGATTGAAAAAGAGTAGACAATGGGAGACTGATCTATTGTCTCAAGAAGTGGAGGTACAAGACAAGCCCATGGCTTTGAGATGAAAGACACTGACTGAAACAGCACCATGTGGAGAAGAGTGTGTTATAGGACACAGTTGATGCACTACATTAAGAGCAATTACGTGAAAACAGTTAAGTATAACTACATGGTAATATTATAAATCCCAATAGTCTATTCATTGGAGTTTTCTGAATGCAGCACAGACTAGAGAAATGGCGAGTTGGTGGCTCTGGACGGCCAGAGCTGCATGTCCCTTTTGATGGCAGGAAGGTAATACCTGACTGTAAAGGAGTGGATTGCAACTGAGAGAATGGGAGAGAAAATGGAGAAATATTATAGTTGAAAGTAGTAGTAGCTGCAAGAATAAATAATTATACCCAGTAAAGACAGAGAGAGACTGACAAAAGAGTTCTGATAAGAAGGAAATAGGCAACCAAATTTATGGTAGGAGAAAACTCGAGAAACACAGTGTCAAAGGAAAGAGTCTGTGTGTCCTGAACTATACCTTCTTTGAGGGCAAGGACTAAATTGTTGGTGTATCTCCATCATCGTAGGGGACACTCAATCAATAAATAATGAATGAATGAAAAAATGCCATTGAGATAAACTATACATCATTTCTAAAAAGAAAAAAATATATTTCTTAGATTGTTTTGTATTGGCATTATTTTAAAATATAGATTTCCTTTAAAGTGTCATTAATTATAAATTGAGTAAGTCATTATATGACAAAACGTATATTAACATACAATTGTAACTGATTTTTCTAGAATAAAGTCAGTCTTCCTTGGTTTTTTTTTTTTTTTTTGTAACTTCTCTATTTCCTCCCATTCTTTACATTTAAATGACCCACAATGTGCATTCCTAGCAAATATATTTTAAGTCTCACCTAATTTATTTTAAATGAATCTCCTGCCCTGGAGAGTCTAGGCATACACTTATATAATTAAATTCAGATCCTGTTTCAAATGGAAAAGATGGAGTTTTACTTACAAGAATGTGAAATTACCTAATATCTTTCAATTCTTAAATGTGGTGAATTTTCTAGAGTGTTTTAATTCCTTCACAAGATGAGATTTTAAGTTTTACTTCCATGGAAAAGTTCAGAATAATCACGTTATAATTGCTGAAAGTGGGATTCATGGTGAAAATGTCCCTCTCCCCTTACGTTCCAGATAATACATTAAGGCCCCAATTTCTGCCAAAGCAGGCAATGCTCCTAATACTAAATCCCAAAATAAATGATAAAGAAGTTGAAGTAGTTTCAAATGTCTTCAGTAAATAATAATTATTTCTAAAATGTTAAGAGTTGACCTTTTAGAAGTAGAAGGTGCTCAATGAAAGGAAGTTAATTAAAATATATTATTATTGAAATAGTTGTTTCTCTTTTGACGCATGATCAATACAGAAAAAGACATTATGAGTACAGTCACTGTGTTGCATATAAGTCTGATTAACTTTAATCAAAAACCAAGTATAAAGGGTAAAACATTTAAAAAATTATATCTACCTGTAATGCAGAAGAGATTGTATTTAATTACATATTTCCTGAGGGAAAATAGCATTGTATGTGAACAACATTGTCCAGTAAAGTATGTGAAATAAATTTATACAAGTGCCCCAGCAAAATATATTGTTGTTTTGTTTTCATTTTTTTATAACTATTTAACTTGTCAAACCAGGATAGTCTATGACATTTGATTAGCAAACCTTGCTATAAATTTTTGATTTTATCTCTCCATATGCTGGTAATTTAGAGATTTTAGTAATTTGCATAATGTATTGCACTCAGTAAGTGTTCAATAAATGTTTTTCAATTTTATCTGAACGTAAATTTCAAAGGACAATACCAAAGTTCAGTGTGGAAATTGAAAATCTAAAATTCATCGAAAATAGTCTGCAGTGTGAAATAAACCTCACTATCCTGCCATATCCTTTCCTGGGTGCCTCACTAAATTGGTGTGTCTTTTGATGCATTAACTGATGGATGTATAATCCTGCTTGCTGTATAATTCCTGGTTGCTTTTTATTTAGAATAACTACTTTGACTCAAAAAATGGCCAGGGGTCCAGGGCCAATATGTCTGAACCATATTAGAGTTAGACCAGGTATGTATACCATACATATCTTTCTCAACATAGCCAATCAGGATAAGAACTTTTTAAGTAAAAATGACTTTAAGTAAAAAAAATTTCAAATAGATAGCTGCATGATACATTTAATTAATGTTCTGAACAAATTCTAGTGTTATAACCAACACGTAAGAACTTCTTCAAGAAAGAGCCTTTCAGATTCAGTGAATCCATGCTGAAATTCTGCTCTGGCATTTTCAGGATTAAAGGATCCTGGGCAGATTGTCTTGAATATCACAGCCACTTTCATGATAGAATATCAGATTCCTTCATCAATATGCCTTTCTCAATGGATATATATATATATTTGTCTCTGTGTAACTTTGAATAATTCTTTGCTATTAATGTCACATTATGAGCTATTTCTCACATGTGTTATAGTGTGGTGGAAATAATATACAACTGGGAATTCAAAACAATTGCACTTTACTCCCAGCTCAATTGGGATCTCTGTGACATCAGTGAAGCTACTTTGCTCCTTTAAAATGTGGTTGTGATTAAATGGTCCTTTATAGTTCTGTTTCCCAACATTCAGAAGAAGACTACATTTATTTATTAGGTTCTTTCTCATGGTTTCTACCTTTGATTTCTCCAAAAAAGTTAAATTCCTTCATAACTCTATTTTTTCCCAATACTTAATATGAACATTTATATTAACATCAACTCATCTGTAACAGATCTATGTGAACAGATTATCAGGTGACAATAGAGTGAACTGGTAAACAGCAATGAGTTGTGAACTGACATCACCTGGTTTCACACTGAAGTTCTACATTCACTAGTGACAACAGATAGGCTTCTCAATTCCTCAATGACTTAGTTTCTTTGTATATAAAATCACAATCATGATTTTACCTAATCAGAAAGATATGATAAGGAATAACTTACCACTGTATTCATTACAATTACTGTTAAAATTATCATTAGGATTATAAAGGTATTCATCAAAATGAAATTTTATCATCTAAATAGGACATTTAACTCTGTTTCATTTATACACTGAAAAACTAAGTGTTCTTAAGGCTATTAAAATTTAAGAACTGTGAATATATTACACATACAAGCACACAGCAACATGCAACATATCCAAAGGAGAAGAAGAAAATCTTCATATTTCAACTATTAAAATTATATTTATATGGGAAGATATATTCATTAATATATGGAATTAGAAGTTAAGAATGTCTTCCCTGGCACAGTATGATATAACATATTCATGGTGGTTGTAACTAACTGAGAGGGAGGAGTAAAGGAGAAATAGTATAAGTACTAGAAGAAGAAGTTAAATTTTATCTTAATGAAAAATATTGTATCTGAAACAGACACAATAACCAAAATATGATGAAGGAAATATAATACAAATAGTTCTGAAAGTTGGGCAATGTAAACCTAAACTAGTAGTTTCCTTATCAGGCATACCCAGCTAGGAAAATAGAACTCAACCATCAATTACTTTGTGAAGATAAAACTTTGTAAAATAAAACAATTGTCAAATTAAAATAATTACAAATGAATGAAACATTCAAAGTATGTATACAACTGTAAAATTATCGTAACATTCAGCATAATGAGCACATCTATCACCTCTAAAAGTTAGGGTCACATAAGTAACATAATTACATTGGAATCACTGGCTTTTACCCTATTTCTCTCCTGCTCCCAGGCAACCCATAATCTGTCATTAAGAGTGAATTGCAGTTTCTACAATTTCCACTCAGCATAATTATTTTGAGATTCATCCATCATGTAGCATGTGTTAATAAGTCATTCATTTTTATTGCCGAACAATATTTATCCTGTGGATATACTGCATTGTGTTCATCTGTACACCTGTAATGGACATGTGGGTTGGTTTCAGCTTTTGTCTACTAATGAAACTGCCATGAACCATCTTGTACAGGTATTTCTAGAAACATTTGCTTTTATTTCTCTTGGGTAAATACTTAGGACTGGAACATATAGTAGGTGCACATTTCCCTTTTTAAGAAAATGCCAAACTATTTTCCAAAGTACTTGTGCTACCATATTACCCTGTGTTCTGTAGTGTAAGAGATTTCTAGTTGCTCCACATCTTTGCTAACACTTGGTTTGCTCAGTCTTTGTAATTTTAGCTCTCCAATTGGTATATGAATTTTTTTTTAATACATTTATTTATTTATTTTTGTCTGTGTTGGGTTTTCGTTTCTGTGCGAGGGCTTTCTCTAGTTGCGGTGAGCGGGGGCCACCCTTCATCGCGGTGCGCGGGCCTCTCACTGTCACGGCCTCTCTTGTTGCGGAGCACAGGCTCCAGACGCGCAGGCTCAGCAGTTGTGGCTCACGGGCCCAGTTGCTCCGTGACATGTGGGATCTTCCCAGACCAGGGCTCGAACCTGTGTCCCCTGCACTGGCAGGCAGATTCTCAACCACTGCGCCACCAGGGAAGCCCTATATGAATGTTTTTAATTTGCATTTCCATAATTACTGGTGATGAGCAATTTTGTATGTTCTTATTTTCCATATGTACATCTACTTTGATGAAGTGTCTGTTCAAATTCTCTGTCCATTTTCTTATTAGTTTTGTCTTTCCTTATTTCTGTGTACTGAGAATTTTTGTATATTCTACTCTACATGAAAGTCCTTTATCAGATGATTTGCAATATTTTCTCTCAGTCTGTGTCTTATCTTTTAAATTTTCTTAGATATATCTTTTGAATGAAAATACTGTTTAATTTGGATGAATTCCAATTGGATGTTAATTTTTTAATGGGTCATACTCTCGGTATCAAGTAAGAAATCTTTGACCTAAAGTTGCAAGTATTTGTTGCTAGACCTTCTTATAGATGTTTCATAGTTTTAGCTCATATTGGCTTTATGTTCTACTTTGTGTACAATCTCTTAAGAAAATATCACATTTACATATCAAAATGCATAGCATATGATACTATAGTTTGATGGGCCTCATATGTGCCAAAAATTTAACTGTGATATAGAAATGAAGAAAATACTATGGATAAGATAATTTATAATATTAGAGACCATAGCAATTTACACAGTGTTCTATATTTGATATATGTAGGTCATCTAAAAAAAGTAAATTAAAAACTCAAAAGCTAAAAATTTTCGTTATAAGATGCATTGGTAAACTGTGCAATGTTGTTTGGTATAGATTAGCAATAAGTGTAAATTTTTTTCACATGCATTTTGTTGGCACTTTCTGGTTCTTTTGGCCAAATTCTTTTAAAAACATGTATTTTTTGGAATAAATAGATTTACAGAAGACTCATAAAAATAGTAGAAAGCACCATTCACCCAATTCCTCTAAAGCGAACATCTTACATAAGTACAGTACTTTTGTTCAAAACATTAGTAAATAAACTACTGGCTTTATTTTGATTTCACTAGTCTTTCCACTGATTTCTTTTATTCAGTTCCAGGATCCAATCCAGGATATCACATCATTACATCCAATCAGCATTTCCCTTTAATCTCCTCTAATGGCTGGTTCTCAGTCTCTGTTTATCAGGCACCGAATATTTTCAGGAGTGCTGGTCAGATATTATGTAATATGTCCCTTAATTTGGTCTGTCTGATATTTCCTCATGATTTCACTGGGGGCATGGTTTTGTGGGGAGAATAACACATAGGTGAAGTACCCTTTTCATCACATCATGTCAGGGGAAACATATCAATATGATTTATTTCTGACAACATTCAGCCTGATTACTTGGTTAAGGTGGAGTATACCATGTTCCTCCATTATGAAGTCACTATTTTTCCACTTCCATATTTTATTCTTTGGAGGTGAGTCACTAAGCCCAGCCAACATCTAAAGGGACTGATTTATTTATTCAGTTGTTTATATCAGTATGGATGCGCACATATTTATGTTATACTTTGGTTGCTTCATCCAAACTTGCGTAGCCTGAATTAGTGTTATAAGCCAATACCACATTGATGATTTTACTGCTCAAATTGTTTTAGTTTTTCCATTGGGAGATCTTTCTGGATGGGCTCTATTTTCCTTTGGTATATCTCCATCATTTTGTTTATTGAACACTTCCTCTTCCCTGATTCAAGGCCTTAAAAATATCTTCTAAACTCATATTTTCCCTAGAATAATAGAATAAACCAGTTCTCCAAGGAACCCTGATTACTTTTATTGGTGAATGACATTTAGAAACCAGGATCTGATATGGGGTGCACTCATTCCTACTGGGGTGTCACTACTTCCAGACAGTCTCAATAAACAGAGCTGAGTATTGTACATATTATACTAACCCAGGTATACAAATATATCTATAACTGTTTCTGCCCCTATTGATATATACACACATATATATCATCACATATGTATATATGTCACATATAACGTGACACATATATATCACATATATATGTGATCTGTATATCACATATGTGTATATGTCACATATAACCAGTCCGTGTTCATTTTTCTGACTCTAATATAGTAGCACAGGGTTTATTCTAGCCCTCCTTCCCTTGCTTATATGTTACTTCACTCTCTCCTACAGTGAGAAATTTGCTTTCTACCATTGTCTATGCATACACTTATTTTTTCAGTCCCAGTATATAGGCATAGCCATTTTAGAACTGCTAACTCATAGCTCCATAAGAAGCCCCTGTTTCCGTTAGGGTCCACCCTGAGCTCCTAGAGGCCTCTCTCCAGTACTTACACATGGGCCTGACATCTCTGAGTCAGCAAAGGCGTGTTGCTTGCGGGGGTCGGGGATTGCTTGGAATCGGGCTGCTTCTGCCACATTTCTCTTGCCTCCAGCCAGAAAATTTTCTGCTATTAAGGGCTCATGTGATTCGATTGAGTCCACCTATATAATCCAGGATATTCTCCCTATTTTAAGACCTATAATCTAAGTACATCTGAAAAGTCCCTTTTTCCATATAACATAACATAACATAACAAAACATAACATAATGTAATATAATATATTCATAGGTTTCAGGGTCTAAGTCATGGACATCTTTGACAGAGGGCATTATTCTAACACACTAGCTAAATCTTCTCAACGGTTTATATGGTGTGTATATAGTTTCCAAACAAGCAAATACCCAGGACCTGACCTGTTTGTCTTTGTAGATTCCTGTCTAGATTTTGAGTTGATTTTTTGTTTTTTTTATCTTGTAACAACATTTCTCTGAAGAGTTCAAGAAAAATTGCTACTTTGTATTTGTCCAGCCTTTTTTTTTATAAGTGTGAGAGTGATGCCCTTTTCCATTCTGTGCATAAGAGCTGAAACTACAAGTCTAGGTCATTTCTCATTAGTATTGATGTTTTAACTATATTCAGATATCCTATGAATTTACATTAAAGTTTACATCACAGTCTCAAACTGGTATCACTTATATCTGCCCTGTGAATAAAGATGAATTTTAAAATTGTAATTATACCTGGTGGGTTAATTATATGAGTAGACATTTTGATAATGTCCTTCTGGCTCTCAGAGTGATATTATGGGTAGTGTAGTATATCTTCACTAATTTTTTCACAATTTCATTATCCCAATATGTTTCTAATATAATTATAGTATCCTCTCTAAAACTTTATCAATGAATTAAGTTGGATACTCATACATAAACCCTGATATTTAAACTGTGTAATATTTCATCTCTAAAAGCTAGGCATTCAAGATACAGAATACATTTCAGCTTTTTCAGATGTTTCAGGAGTTGCAAAATGCCGTTGATTATGAAATGTTTGTTTGACAATGTGATCCAATTTCAAAATTTTTTCCTCTGCAAAGAAATTATGATTGGTTAATTTTTTCACCTTTCTTTGTAATGTTCACTTTAAGGTATTCTTATTGCTCAAAATTTATATTTGCTTTAGGTTCAAGAAATTTTGGTAAAATACATAAATTAATTCCTTCTCTTAAAATGTAAAATATGTGATATGAGAAGACCTGTTAATACTCCTCAATGAAGAAAGTCTAAAACGGTGAGAACTAGATAGGACTTTAAATCTGGGAAATATTATGGTTAATTTCTGACCTGAAATATACTGTATAAGTACCTGGAAACCTTCAAACGATAAAACTCCTGGTGCAGTTCCCAAACCTTGGCAATTAAGGGAAGCCTTTCTTGAAAGGCCACAGAAACTTCTTCCTAATTGTGGGACCTTGAGAGATGATATTCTGGAATAAAGAAATGAGGAGAAATAATTACTGTCTGGTAGTGTGAGTGATAAAGAGGGAAAAATCTATGCTTGCCAGGAAGAAACACATGCTCATAAAAATTTTCAAATATCAGTAGTATCCACAGATATATTACTATACATTGCTCACATTTCTTTCCTTTATTCCTCACTAGAAAGATAGAATCCAAATGGTTACCAACCCCCTTTCTTGCTTCCTGTTAGGAGTGCAGAATGGCCAAAGTAGAGAGTATTTGATTTTGACAAAGACTGTCTCCTTGACCAAACTCGAGTGAGCCTTCTAGCAGCCTAAAATCTAGTCCCTGGGAAAACCCAGCTCCCCTTCACCTCCTGTCTGGAAAAGCCCAAGGCTCCCCAGCAAATTACCTTTTGTGCTGGTCAGCACTCTGAAAATAGGTCTGTGACCTCCCTTTCTTAGAGCATTATGAATCCTATGATAAATGATAAATGCGTCCTCTGTCTCTTCCAGGTGATATGTATCTCTTTGAATCCAAGGACCCAAAAACCATGTCTCTGAAGTTTCTCCATCAGGAAGGATAGTTTCCCTGTCTCCCAGTCTCTGTGGGAGAGGAGGACTCTACCTTTGATAAATGCCAGTGAACACACCTGGTTGGCTTCATTGCAGTGACATTGACAAGCCCTCTTAGCTGCCTTTTATCATTTTTCAGTTCCCTGATTCTGCTTGAGCCCCCACCCTCTCCCCTCATATTCCCTCATTCTCCCTTTAAAATGCCCTTTCACCTCTATGCAAATTGAGATTGAGCTGAGTTCATGTGGACCCTCTTCTTTGTTGCAGTAGTTACTGCCTTGGACTAGGGTCTCACTGTGTTTTATCTCTGACAGTGTCAGCTTCCTAATGGGTCTGACCCTGGACTGGATAAAATAAATATTCTGTGAAAGAATAATGAGTGGATAGTGTTGAGGAAAATAAGAGAAATGGGAAAAGTGGGGGGAAGGCTATGGGTTTTCTGAGAAAATTAAAAGATTTTACAAGGCAGAAGAAGTGAGGCGCCTGAAGGATCTGGATGAGGCATGGTGGTTGACTGCTTGAGGAACTTGTAGAGGAGGCTGAGGGCCTGAGAGGGTGGGGTGTTAAGGGACCAGGGTGGGTTGTTGATACCTGACCAGGATCCCACCTGCCCCCTGGCTCACTCCCAAGACTCTCTTAGTGGGTAAGATTCCAGTACCTTGGTCTCACCTGAAGCTAAATGTCTCACCAGCCTGGTGGGATGGGGACATTAGTTAAAATTAAGATTATTTATATAAAGTAAAGGAATAATTTTTTTTTCAATGTTTTGGTTGAAGATAGTAATTTATTCCTGTCTCAATAGCAAATTACATTTGTGAATTTACTAGGAAAAAAGAGAGAGAAGGTTGAGGAAATAAGTTACTTTCATATTTTGAAAACTAGCCATAAACTATGCATTGCTGTACCTATGATGCTAAACGTGATAAAAATATGTTTTAATTAATCGGCTTTGGTTGAGTGCATGCAACCTGGTGCTAAATGAAACAAAACAGGCCCAAAATATAGTCACTCGTGCTAAGCCCACATCACAAAGCTAAGATTTAATACCCATCCTAGCAGCAGTCTCAACCTCTCCCTCAGGAATGTAACCTTTAATGAGTCAACTTGGATTACCTGGTCAACACCAAGTGAGGTAACCTGCCCAACACCAAGTGAGGTAATCTGCCCTATAGGTCCCTTCCATTCCCCTTAGGAAGGCCACCTTGCCTGAAACAACAACTGTTTGCTAATAATTTCCCTTTATCACCATTTTCCACCTTTAAGAACATATTCTAGAGTTTGGTGGAGCTCTTTTCTATTTGCTAGATGGGATACTGTCCAATTCATAAATTATTTATGAAGCCAATTAAGTTTTTAAATTGTACTTGTTGAATTTAGTTTTTTAACAGATTTTGTGGCAGTGATGGGATTAAAAGAGGCTTCCTGTGGCTTCAAGGACAATGAGAAATATGGGCGTGGTGCTTACAAACCCCTTATGGACTTTGCTGTTTCTGACCACCTGCTGTGGTAACTTCCCTCAGTTCTGAGCTCCAATCACTTTGCATTGAGCTCTCAGTCTAATTGGCTTTCCACTCAAGGGCCAAATGGTCAGCTTGAGCTGGCAGATGATTAATCTGGAATCCAAGTCCCTAGACCTTGGTTCAGCGTACAGTTCCCCAGTCTTTTAGAATCGCTTCCCATTCCAGTTCACAGTCCCCATGTACTGGGTCTGCTGGCCTAGTTCATGCTGGGAGTTGCTGGTGGTATGCATGGCCTTATCTTGGCCAGTTCACAGTAATACCTTTTGGTTATTGCTGGTGTGTTAAAGTGCACGTTTGTTTGTCTTGTTTTATGTAAATAAGCATAGTGGGCACATCTTAAACACCCAAAGGCAGTTGGAGTGCTTGCCACCTCACTCAAATACTCTTGTGTTAGGATAAGATGGTCATCGAATGGGGTAGACTGATATTAGGTCATCCCCCCCAACCTCAAGAAAATTTCTGTGCAATGAGGTACACTGTTAAAATGCACAATCCCCAAACTAGTGGCACAACCATTTTGGGTATTAATTCAACTCTGAGAAACCCATAGGCTTAGCTAATGGGATCCTTAATTTCTAGAGTCAAGCGTGCCACCTTCTGTGTAAAAACTATGGTCTCAGAAGCTAAAAATACCTACCAAAAAATGTCCAAAATCTTACTAAAGACAACAGAAATTTGGCTTGGTACCGGTTAGGTTGGGGACCCAAAATTAACTAGGAAGAGAAGTAGCTGGCATTTGTTTAGGCTGCTTCCACCAAGACACCATATCAAGAGTTAATAGTTTAACTCACATGAAAGGCTTCCTTCTTCTATTTCTTTCCATTACTCTGGCATTGGCCTAGAAAGATAACAGCCTCATCTGTACCCCCTAGTCCGTTGCTAAGGGGGATAACCTCTAGAATTTAGAACAAGTATGTATTTCAAGCCAGGATAAAACTTAGATGACCCCTGGCTTAAACAGACAAGTGCAACAATCCCTTTGAATGAATCCATTAGTGACACTACCTCAGTGGAAATGGTTTTTGCCCCAACAGGACTTTTCTCTGTCTGTGGTGATTGTCATTTCCTACAAACGCATAGATGGCTGGCGCATAACTGGCCTCTGTCATGTCCTTAAGTTTCCACAAATGAACTAAGACACCTCATTAGTTTCCTCCCCTGAATTTACATCATCAAATAAAAAAGTAATTACGAGGAGGTATTCATGATTCAGGATTTTCATCCTTTGGCAGGGCCCTATATCTCTAGTTAGGAGGAAACACAAATGAGGCTATAATCAGGATCCTTTCTTTAATTCTTGAAAATATTACAGAATCTGCTGCTAAAGCAACAGTTGCTCAACAAAATTCTTAGACTCCCTGGCCAAGGTTGTTCTGATAATAGGACAGCTCTTGCTATCTTCTAGCTGATAGGTGTTGTGCAGTGGCCAACACCACCTGCTGCACTTGGATTGACATTTCTAGGGGAAGTTGAGACTCAGTTACATAAGATTTCTGAGCAAGCCACTTGGCTTAAAAGGTGATTCCTTCAGCAGGTCTTTCTTTGACTTATTTGTTTTGATTGGTTTGGGTCCTGGGGTCCATGGCTCTCAAGTATACCCCAATAGTGGGAATTATCTTGTTTATAATGTAGTAGTCATAGTGATCTCCCTGGCATGTTGTATTTTCTCAAAGGCTTTAAATGCATGTTCATAGCTGCTAACCACCATACAAATGATCTCCCTAAGACAGATATCAGAAAAGGGTCAAAGAGAGAAACGGAACAAAGAGACCAACTTAACAACTTGCGAGCCTGAAGTTGTGGCTTATGAATATCACAGAGATTACGCAAAAACGTTATGACCTGTGCTGTGTGAACTACAGAGCAGTATCTGGGAGAGGCACTAATGCCCTAAATTTTGAGCACATCTTTCACTTAAGCTGAGAGTCTGATCAAAAGGTGGAATTGTTAAAAAAGAGACACACACTCAAAATGGAGTCACTTTACTAAGCCCTCGTCACCAAACCAAGTCTTAATACCTGGCTAATTAGGCAAATTAAGGCGACCTTGCCTGAAACAACACATTCTTTACTAATAATTTCTTTTTCTGCCTCTTTTCTGCCTTTAAAAACCTTTCCTTGTCTACATCTCAGCAGTGCTCCTTTCTATCTGCTGAATGAGATGCTGCTTGATTCAGGAATCATTTAATAAAGCCAATTAAATCTTTAAATTTTACTTGGATTAATTTAATTTTTTAAACACTGGGCATGGGTGAAATATTGTACTCATTGATCTCTGCTACGATCTCTGTATGATCTATTTTGGGACTCTTGGATTATCATCATCTTGTCTAATTGAGACCATTTAGCAATTATCAGAAATTATTTCTTTTATAAAGCAGAGAGAAAGAAAAAGTAGGTTAAATCATCAATGTGTATAATAAAAATTTTGGCTGAAACTGAGAACTAAGATTTTTGAATCTTATCAAAATGGTAAAAGCTACGAAATATTTGATTAAGTATCTGAAATTTTCTGTTCTGGATAGGACTGAAGAGTTGGGTTCAACATAAACATTGTTCCTTTGCTCTGGGAAAACCATGAACATTTGCCATTGAGTTATTCAACTGCAAAGCAAAGACCCATTCTAGCATGAGAACATTTGAAAAGCTCAATGAGAGTTTCTCTGAGGCTCAGAGCAACTGAATTATTTCATGTTATAAAGGTTATCTGTTTTTAGAAGTGTCAAAACTCTTTGAAATAACTCTTTTCTAAACATAAATTTAGGCCAAGCTCTGATTGCAAACCACTGTTGATCCTTGCAAAGATGATGTTACTATTCAAGCACTTGTTCCTGAGACCAGGAATTAAGTCAAGGCAATGGAAAGAAGGAGCCTCACGGCAGATCTTCATTCCTTTCCGGAGAAGGACATTAAACTTTGAGGAATGGAAGAGTAGAAATGGACAAAAATGGGTAGTAATCAGAAGGTTATAAATTCTCTGTAAATATAGGTTTTAAAAGAATACAGGAACAAGATAGATAACATATGGATGTACTGTATTTAACTTAATTCAGACATTGTGATGTACAGTACTTGGTACATGTATGCCACTTCTTGCACAAGTTGTAGGCTGCCAGAATAAAAAAGAAATGTACAGATAACTCTAAACTTTCCCCTGAATGATAGGGAAGTTGTACATGGGTCTTAGTCCATTTGGGCTGCTTTAACAAAATATAGACTAGGTGGGTTATAAGTAAGAGAAATTTATTTCTTGCAGTTCTAGAGGTTGGAAGTCCAAGATCGAGGCACCAGCCTGGTTAAGTTCTGATGAGGGCACTCACAGACTGCCAACTTCTTACTGTGCCCTCGCCTGGTGGAAGGGGCAATGGAGCTCTCTCAGGCCTCTAATATGTCAATAACAGTGTTAACTTCATTCATGAATGCTCTGTCCTCATGATCTAATCACCTTCCTAAACTCCCACCCCACCTCCTAATCCCATCACACTGGATGTTAGGATTTCAACATATCAATTTGGGTAATCACAAACATTCAGACCATAGCAGCATGGTATCCAGTTAGAGCCAGAGTGACAGACAATGTCCTGGACAGAGTAGGTTTTTAAACCTTTCTCCATGGTCTAAGTTAAGTGGCTGCACTTTCTTATCACCCTTGGCAACCTGGACATCCTCTGTGGGAAACTCAGCAATATCTAAACAGATGTGCAATAGAACAAAGATCGATATGGGTGTATATTGATGTTTTACTTCCGGTGTAACCTAAGTAACCCGCCTCTGAAGGACATATCCATGTTGGGGTAATGAACTTTGCTGTGATTATCTGCCTCTGTCTGTGTGGCAAAGATAATGGGATTGTGGTTCTGGAGAATGGGTGTTTTCACCTGAAGGGACTATACATCGCCCACCCTAATCAATAGAAAAGACTGATAATTAGAAATCAAATGAGGACTCTGACAACAGCCATTTTATTGGGTTAAAGAGCTTTTCTTTGTTAACCTTTTGCATCTTGGTGCTTCCTTATAGACAAAAAAAGTAAAAAAAGAAGCTTCGAGGTACTCTGCTGTTGGGGGTTAGTGAGCCTCTCTCTGTTCATCTAAGCCAGATACTAAGTAGGAAAAGCCTCCAGGTCCATGCACGTCACAGTAGGATCAACGATAAGTTTCTTTTATTATAAAATGTCTTCTTGGCATTTCTAAGGTTTTGAATTTCTTGGTAAAATGTCGCAGACTTTCTTAAGGTGTGTAGCAGAGAATTAAAGGTGAATTTTGGAGAAAATCCTACATGAAGCTCTGTTTCTGCACTTCTCGTGAAGAGGTGTTGACAGCTTTTGTTACAGGCATTCATTTCAGTGATATATAGCAAACGTCTTACAAGAAAGTGTCTCCATCCTAGGCAGAAGACAAATTGTTTCCTGACCAGGATAAGAAAGATAATACTTCCCTCTAAAATGAAGGTTAGGCAGATCTGCCAGCAGCTCCCTTATAAGATTGGGGGTTTCCTAAGTTCTGGTTTCCTAAGCCTATATGTAGGCAACATCTACCTGGGTCACTCAGCATCTCCCAGAAGGGACTGATGCAAGGAAACCAATGTAAACATGAAGCTTATACTGCCTGTTGGGCCAGGCATAATAGAGTCCTTTGTCTCTGACTAAGATTCTCAGGTCTTCTGCCAGCATCTATGAAACTGTGGCAGACTCACTTGTTAGCTTATAAGTAGGGAAAAATCTCAGAGCCTCCACAATTCTGGAGAGTAGGGTTCTTGACAAAACTTTGGACAATAGTGAAAATGGAGAGTCCTCTTCACATCTGAAGAACCCACAGTGATGTTGGCAACACAAGGGAGGCTTTTACATCTGATCTGGGAGAGAGGGTTGTGCAAGATTTTATCTTTGATGAGAGCAACCCCTGTTTCCAACACACACATATGTTATTCAAAATAAAAGTCATAAATTATAAACTACATGAAGTATAATAATGTCCAGCAAAGTCTAGTTTGTCCCATGATGACAACTTTGATGCTTTCCAAAAACTAATTGTCAATATGTACAAATATATATTTTCTCACCATATTGATGGCAATGCTTTGGGGTTATAATCAGTGTCTATTCCGACATCAAGATGTGTGGGCTATGCTAGCTGTAGTTGGAACATCATTCCTGATTGTCATCAAAATAGCTGTAAATTGGTGAGTGACTTAATTGTTATAATGTATTATTCACATTTCCATTTCTTTCTTCCTCAGTCGCAGGCAAATATTAATAAAACATCCTATTAAAATATTTTGGCACTGTGTTTCTAATGTTACCCCTTTGTTGATGACCTTCTAATTTAACTTGATTTGTATCAAATATCTTCTGTTTTCTCTCATATTATTCACATTTTATATTAATTTGCTCTTCAAGCTCAAAATGTCCCAAATGAACACTTACTTCACCTATAAATCTCCTTTTGTGATTCATTCCAATCTACCCAATTCAATTTGAGATATATATATATATATATATATATATATATATATATATATATATATATATATATATATCTCCTTGACCTGTTGCAACTCACTATAAAACGTCCTTTAGAACCCTTACCATTTTCTTATTTAACTAGTACAATAGCCTGGTGCCTAACTTCAGGCTTAATCGCTGACTATACTCTTGCCTCTCAGGTAGCATTTTCCATGTTATAGCTTCTATCACTCCCCATAATTCTCAGCAAAAGGTTGAGGTTTTGCCCTGGGGTAGCCCGGCACTGACTCTAACTTCAGTATACTTCATGGACCTTTGCTTCAGCTGCACCTACACACAGATCCCTGACACACATATACCTTGAAAGCATGACACGTGAGCTTTTCTTTTGCCTGGAAAGCACTTTGCTCCATCATCAATTTGGCTAATGCCAATATGTCATTCAAACCTAGCTTCTTCCTGTGAGTGTTTTCAAATTTATCCCATCATCTGGAGGGGATCCCTGTTCCAGATCCCATGTCAATTATTGTATATGTCACAGTTTGTAGGCTCTTTGAATTGTGGTAGGCTCTTTTGTTGGGGGGCTGACAAGTGACAGGATGAGGACCTTGGCAGTACTTCAATGTTATTTATTTTTCATATTTCTACTACGTCCTAAATGAAACTGCAACCACATTTTGTTCATCATCTTAACATGCTGTACTTCTCAAGTGTGTTTGTGGGTGGGTAGATGGGATAGGGGTCCACTATGGATGGTAAAAATTTGTTTTGAAATTTCATTAGTATTTAATATTATTAAAATATAAATATTATCAACATGGAATTCTGATGGAAAAAATCCTGAGTATATTTGGTTTAAATTGTGAATACCTGATCATTTTATGTTATCTAGGAAGTAGCTTACTGGGGAGGCACCACTTCCTTTTGGTAATGGTGCAGCACTGTAGCCAGGGGAACTGATTTCTCTAACAAAAAGATGTTTAATACATAAGGATGTCAAAGAATGAATACACAAGGCAATAGACACAATGATGTATTGACACATCCCTTGATGCCTATTTCTTGTTTTTCCACTTCTGGAACCTACTTTCTGGCAGAAGATTTTTTTGTTTTGTTTTGTTTTTCTCTTATGAGTAGAGAAAAAGAACATATTGAACTTCCTCCAGAGAACCAAGTGACAGAGAAATCAGGAGTTAGTATCGTGGTAATTATAGCTGAGTCAAAGCAGTGACAGGAAGAATTTGTGGAGACTTTCATTTACTTTTCTGGAAGTGTAACATTCCATGTAAACACCACTTTACAGATTGATTTGATATATCATATTTGTGTTTATCGGGGAAACAGAGCTATTTATTTTTCCACTGGAAGTTTTCCTAGTTTACCAAAAGAAATGTAATTAATCAAATTAATATGTTTACTTATTTGTCAGCACATTGTTACAAATATAATCTTTATTTTTCCATCTCTTACCATAGAGTGATTACCTAGGAGATTGCTATTAAAGAAATTTCCACTCTGCTGAGTTAGTCTATATGGAATAGCTTAATGTTCCATACCGCTAACCTTTTAAGTATTCTTATAACATAATTGAAGGTGATTAAAATATCAGAGATTATGTACAAAATAATAAACTATGGACTTTGGGTGAATATTAGGTGTCAATGCAGGCTCACTGATTGTAGCAACTGTAGACTCTGGTGCAGGAATGATGATGGTGTGGGAAAGTTGTACATGTTTGGGGGCAGAAGGTACATGAGAAATCTCTGTACTTTCTGCTTGATTTTGCTGTGAACTTAAAATTACTTAAAAAAGATTATTATTTAAAAAAATTAATAAAATTGCCATTTTATTAATAATATTAATTATTAATATTATTAATAATATCGCTAAAAACTCAATACATCTAGGGACTAATTTATACAATAAAGGCAAGATTCGGACATGGCTGACTACAAAACATTGCTAAGAGAAATTGAAGAAACCCTAACTAAATGGAGAGAGATACTATTTTCATGAATGGGGGAAATCAATATTTCTAAGATTCTTCTCAAATTTATTTTCAGAAATCAATGCAATGAAATGCAAATCAAAATCCCATCAGATTCTTTTTTTTAGGAAAAAAAAGAAAACAGATTGTAAAGCTATTTAGAAATACAAATGAGTTAAAATAGCTAAAACAATTTTGAAAAGAGCGGAGTGTTACGACTTAAAATACCTGATTCTGATTTACTATACAGCTACAATAATCAAGACAGTATGTTACTGGCAAAAGGATAGAGACATAGATCAGTGGAGTAGAATAAAAAGCCTCGAAATAAATCCACATGTATATATGGCCAATTGATTTTTGACAAAACTGCCAATTTATTCAATGGGGAAAGGCTAATCTTTTCAAGAACTTGTGTTGGGAAAACTGGATATCCATAAGAAAAAATAAACCTCAATCTTTGCCTCTCACCACATACAAACTTGACTTGAAAAGGATCAAAAACTTAAATCTATAAGTAGAAAACTTCTACAAAAAAAATTTGTTAAAATTTTTTGTCGTGGGGGTAGCTGAATTTTTCTTAGATATAATGCACTCCATAAAACTAAAGCACAAATGCTCCCCAAGTGTTCATAGACACATATTGATAACACTAAACTGATGATTTTTAAAGTGTAGACTAAATATATGAATTTTTTAGGGAAAGAAATTAATAAAATTAACCCGCCAACAATAGAAATCTATACCAAACAATGAAACAAAGTGGAATAATTAATGTAAAAAATTTTAAATAACAAAAGATAATATCCAGAATATTCTGAGAAAACTCTTTAAGGAACCATAAAATTCTCAGGTTATAAGCAAAATGTTCTGTATCATTGAAAAAGTTGGAAAACTTCCTAGTTCATTAAGGAATACCAGAATAACCTTGATATCAAAAACTGACAGGATGAACAATGAAACTCCAGATATATCTCACAGCCAAATATAGTTGCCAACATCTTAATTTAATTCTAGCAAATCAAATTCAGCAGTATATTAAAATTATGACAAAGTACAATTTATTCTAGGAACCAATGCCTGATTCACATTAAATTTTTTTGAAATTTACAGTTGCAACTTTCAGCACTTTCTAAAGTTCCTGCACTCACAAAAGAGCATTTATATAAGTGAGATGTATACACTGACTAAATTTCTTTATGTTTTAAAAACTCATAAAGTAAAGGAGGCCTAAGAATAAGAACTAAGTAGAAAAAACTTTTCGTTTCTTCTGGGTTTTCCTGCATCTTTCTTGCAGGTGCAACTATATCCTCTTATTTTGGATTACCAGGGAAACATCACCTTATAATCTTTGGTGCACAATTTCTCCATTTCCAGAGTTCCTCCAATTAAAGAAATAGCTGTACATCCCCCAGTTAAACTAATATAAAAAAAATCATCTATGACTACATTGTCCTCTGTCTATTCTGTACAAATTCTAATGGCTTCTTTGTGTAGTGCACTCATCTCTCATGGGCCCAGCAAGAATGCAGGTTAAGGAAGAAGAGCACTGCTGTTGAAATTATTTTAATTATTTCCCAATGATTATATTTTCCAATAATCTTCTTTAGAAATAAAATTCAATTTTAACCCTGAATGCATTTTTAATAGTTTGCCTATTGTATTTTTAAACTGTTTCTTTTAAAAACAGATTATGAAATAATTCAAACATAGCAAGAAATTTGAATGCCCAATTTAAGACAGATCACACACATTTGTACCCCTTTAAGTGTCTCTTCCTCATCAGATTCTCCAATCTACCTCAGTTCTCCCCCAAAGAATCAATAGTTCACTCTTGTGGGCCTTTTTTTTTTAATTTTTTCACTCCTTTGAATACATTACAATTACATATAGAATTATTTTACAGAATTTTAAACTTTATATGAATACCATCGTATTGCATGTTTCATTTTGCAATTTGCTTTACTTTATCCCACGGGGCTTTTACTTTGAGATTTTTCTATACTGATACTTATAGCTTTACTAATTCATTTTCACATTACATAGTACTTCATCATATAAACATTTAAAAATATTGACTCACTATCGACAGTGTAGGGCATGTAGACTTTTAGCTACTACGGGAAATGCTACGAGTGATCATCCATGTATATGTTGCCCTGGACACGCATGGAAGAATGTTTTAGCAGTTGCATTGCTCAGTCTGTGGGAATCTGCATCTTCAGCTTCAGTAGATATTGATGAATTTCTTTTCGTAGAAGTCGAGTAATTTTCATAATCATCAGGTGTATTTGCGACGAGGTTTCTCTTGACAGTATTTCTCCTTACGGAATACAAACTGCCAGTCATTCGTCGCTCCCAGGAAGTCTTTCCTTCCAGTGAGGGCCGTCCCAGGCTCGTCCTGGTAAGATGCTGCACCATGATGGACGCAGGGTTCCCTGTATCAGTGGGTGGGAAGCGTGAGCTGCAGACTCAGTCCAAGGTACAATTGATTCCTCTTTGGGGTGAAGTCAGGATGTCAAGGTGGTAGCTTTACACTCCCATTCAGAGCCATCTATCAAACTACAACACTTTGGACTTAATCTTTTTAAATACACTGGCTGTTCAAATTCAAGAGTCTCGCTATAGCGTTCTGTCGCTCTTTCTTGTAAACTTGATAAGCTGTAGTATCCTTTTACTGATGAAACTTAGCTGTCCGCTCACAGTAGAATTACAGCCACACTATAGTACTTCTGTATGTAGAGATGTTTCCTTTGACCAAGTTTATTCAAAAACTCATAAAGTAAAAGAGGCATAAAGATAGGAACTCAGCTCTCAGATTTTCTACATTTATGAAAAAGATAAATTTTACCTTCATATTTACCTGCAGTACATCTTCTGACTTAAACTTTTATAATGTCACATAATGCTTTCACCGTAGTTCCTTTAAGTTGTGAATTATAATAATTGATTAATATACCACATTTACATTGTTGTAGTTAATATCTCTTACGCACACAGTGTATTATTTTTCCATAACATATTTTTGTGATCTTTTAAATAATTTTGTATAGGATTGTTGCATTGAAATTCTTATGATATTTTGGTCTTGTGCACGTTTGGTTTTGTGCACTTTTTTTTTTTTAAATAAGATTGAGGTATGTTTTCTTTGATACATAAACATAATTCGGAAACATCTTATTTTATTTTCTGGAAAAATTTAGGAACACTGTGATTACCTAGTCTTTGAAATGTTGGAAAAAATCCTTGGAGAATTAACCTGATTCTGGTGGTTTTTTGTGTGAGGTAATTCTTTATATCTTTTTCTATTTTATCTATGGGGATTGGCATAGTTTGATGTTCTGATTACACTTGGGTCAGTTTTGGTAAATTGGATTTTACTTTACATTTTTTCTATTTTATGTGCATTTTCAAAATGGCCCCACTTTTTAAATAGTATCCTGTAACAATAATTATTTCCCTTGAAATATATTTTTAAAGTATTTATGACTTCTGTTTTATTAATTATTTTGGTTAGTGTTCTGGTATCTTATTGATGTTTCAAAGAAAAATAAATATGAATTTATATGTTTTACTTTTCTATTTTTACCTTTATCATTTTCTGCTTTTATCTTTGTATTCTGAATTATTATTTTTTCTAGATTGTTGAGGTATGGATTCAATTTATTCATTTTTATTATTTATATTGATCAGTGTAAAAATTTAAAGCAGTGCATTTTTCTTTGATAGTTGCTGCAATTGTTTGCTGTGAATTTTTATAGGTAGTATTTCATCATCATTATTTCTTAGAAATTCTGCAAGTTTAGCTTATATTCTCTCATTTACCAAGGAGTTGTTTAACGAAGTTTTTTCCCCAATTTTCAAACAGGATAATTTTTATTTTTGTATTTTTGCCAATAATAACTAGATTTACTGCATCCTAATAAAAATAGTTTGTATTATTCCTAAATTATGGCATTTTGAGCTTTTCTTATTGTCTTGATATCTTGTCATTTTTTTGTGACTATTCCATATGCAGTTTAAAGAACTTGTATTTTCCATTAACATTGTTAATTAATGTTATAGGTCTATATTTTGATTATATTAGTAAAATGTTATATATCCACACTTATTCTTGTTATTTTGATCTTTTGTATACTAAAAGTGGTATGTTAAAATCTACCATTATAAATTATTTTTCTGTTTCTCCTTTCATCTACTGTATTTTCTTTTTCATTTCTCTCCATAATTTTGGTTGTATGTGATTTGGTGCATAGATATGCATCGAGTAGAACTGTCACGTTTAGCATTGGTGCATGTCCTTTTTTCTCACTTAATGTTTTTATAATGTAATTTTAACTTACATGGTATCAGGTGCCTTGTGACTATTGCTTACTCTTTGCATGTGATAAGCATATTTGTCCATCTGTTTAGTTTGAGTGTCTCTGAATCATTTTTCTATGGTTAGTTTTTTACATACAGCATAGTTATTTAAGCAAATTTGAAAATAATTTACTTTGAATAAAAGAGCTAGGTCAATTTACATTGATGGATATGAATGATATTTTGGATCCCTGTCATAATATTTTAAAATGTTTATTGAGGTCTAATTGACATATGCAATTTGATAAGCTTTGATTTATACATATATATCTATATTCACAATATATACTGTCTTAAAATGATCCTCACATTTAAGACAAAGAACATAGCCATCACTCCAAGTTTCCTTATGTCTTTTCACAATCCTGTCTTCCTGTTCCTCCCATAAATCCCATTCCCAGTCACTTATGGCTCTATTTTGTCACTCTAGGTTAGTTTGCATTTCTAGAATTTTATAGAAATGGGGTCATAAAAATCTATGCCTTTTTTTCTCACTTACTTCATGCAGCATAATTATTTTGAGATTTATCCATGCTGTGAATACCAATAATCTATTCCTTGTTTACTGCTATGTAGTATTCCCTTGCATGAACAAATGACAATCTGTTTAATCATTCACTTGTTGATGAATAAGTGGGTTGTTTCTAGTTTGTTTTTTTCTATTACAAAGCTTTCTCTAGGGTAAATATATAGAAGTAGAACGGATGGATCATATGGTAGGTATTCATGTAATAGTTAAAGAAACTCTAAATTTTTCCAAATGGTTGTACCCTTTTACATTGAGAATACCAGCATATAAGAGTTCCAGTTCCTCCACATCCTTTTCAATACTTGATATTGTCAGTCTTCTTAATTTTAGCCACTTCAGTAGCTATGTATTGGCATCTCATCATGGTTTTAACTTGCATTTCCCTACTGATTATTGTTGTTGAATATATTTTCATGTACTCATTTGCAATCTGTATATCTTTTCTTGTAAAGTGTCTGTTCAGTACTTTTTTCCCATTTAAAAAAGTGGTTACTATGACTATGATTATGATCTTTGTGTTTTGAGAATTCTTATGTATCTAGATGCAAGTCATTTATCAGCCATATGATTGGCAAATGTCTTTATCTGTGATTTATCTTTTAATTCTCTTAGTGGTTTTTCGAATAGCAGAAGTTCTTAATTTGATGAAGCTCAGCATAATTAATCATGTTTTTCATCTCATGTCTAAGAAATCTTTATCTAAACTAAGATTACAAATATTTTCTCCTATGATTTCTTCTAGAAATTTAACTCTCTTAGGTTTTGCATTTGGACCTCAATTAGTCTTTTCATATTGATTGAAGAAATTTTGTTTCTTTATTTTTTTTGTTTGATTGCTTGCATGTGAATATCCAATGGTTCCAGCACCATTTATTGAAGAAACTACCCTCTTTTCACTTAACTGAAATTAACACCCATGTCAAAAATCAGTTATTCAAAGCTGTGGAGATCTATTTCTGGACTCTCTATGCTGTTGTATTTATCTATTTGCATATTTTTTTATTGAGACCACATGCTCTGGATTACAGTAATTTTGAAATCAGGTGGTGTTAGTCCTCCTAATTTGTTCTTCTTTTTCAAGTCTACAGAATTGACTGACTATTCTATTATATAGCATTTGTATTTTCTTATATACTTTAGCAACATTTTATCAACTTCTACAAAAAAATGTGCCAGGGTTTTGACGGATATTTTGTCTAATCTATACACCAACTTTGAGATAATTGATATAACAATACTGAGTCATCTGACTCATTGACCTTGTAAATCATGCCAATGATTTAGATCTTTAAATTCTTTCAGTGACATTTTCAAGTTTTTAATGTACAAGTTTTTTTTTGTTTTTTTGTTTTTTTTAAGAAATTCACGTTCTTTTATTTATTTATTTATTTATTTATGACTGTGTTGAGTCTTCATTTCTATGTGAGGGCTTTCTCTAGTTGCGGCAAGTGGGGACCACTCTTCATCACGGTGCGCGGGCCTCTCACCATCGTGGCCTCTCTTGTTGCGGAGCACAGGCTCCAGACGCGCAGGCTCAGTAATTGTGGCTCACGGGCCCAGTTGTTCCGTGGCATGTGGGATCCTCCCAGACCAGGGCTCGAACCCGTGTCCCCTGCATTGGCAGGCAGACTCTCAACCACTGTGCCACCAGGGAAGCCCCTATGTACAAGTTTCTCATAACTATTCTCAGATTTATGTCTCCGTATTTTACATTTGATGATATTATAAATAACAATTTTTATTTTGAGTTCTGATTGTTTACTATTATATAGAAATATTGTTAAGTATTGCTACCTTAATAAACTCAATGATTATTTCTTATAGCTTTTTTTGTAGATTCTATTGAATTTTCACCCTAGATTAACACATTAGTTATGATAAAGACAGTCTTATTATTATTTTTTTAATCTGGATGCATTTGACCTTTTCTCTTTTGCCTTAATACATTATCTAGAACCTCTAGCACATTTTGAATAGAAATGGTGAGAGCAATTGATTTTGATTTTATACTGATTTTGATTTTAGGAGAAAATAATTAAGCCAGGTACTATTCATCTCTTAGGTGTTGGTTTTTGGTAGATTCCTTCTATCAGTTTGAGAAACTTCCTTATATCCCTAACTTATTGAGAACAATGATTAGAAATGGATGTTGGATTTTGTCAAATGCTTTTTAGGTATCTATGGTGAAAATTATATGGTTTGGATTCTTTAAATTGTTAAAAATATAGTAAATTATACTTACTGATTTTCAAATGTTAAACTGTACTTGCATTCCTACATAAACTCCAGTCAGCCATGCAATGTTATCTTTTTTATATACTCTTGGATTCAAATTTCTATTTTTAAATAACTTTTGCATCTATGTTCACGGCTTGTATTCCCAATGTAAAATGTGTTATTATTATTATATTTATTCCTTTGAAACACATTTTTCTGTCTGCTTTAATGTTTCTCTTTATCAAAGGTTTTCCATAATTTCATTGTTATGTTCCTTGGAGTTGTTTCCTTTTTTTTATATGCTTGGAAACTTCTGAGCTTCTTGAATTTTGGTATATGTTTTATAATATCTGAAAAAACATAGGCATTATTTATTCAATTTTTTTCTGCATTCTCCTTCTTACTGTACCTTAGGAAATCTAATTCCATATATACTATGCTGATGCTTTTTTCTTATTTTTAAGTGCTTTTCTCTATGTATAACAGATAGTTTCTATTGCTATGTATTTTAGTTCACTAATCCTTCCTTCTGAATCTTCCAAGCTATGGTTAAGTGTTATATATATATGTATATATATATATATATATTTACAGACCTTGTCATTTTCATGTCTATAATTTTTAAATGTATTTTGAATGCCGTTACTAGACTTTCTGAACATATGGACTGAAGTTATAAAATTGTTTTTAATATCCTAGTCTTCTAATTCTAATGTCTGTGTCAGTTTGGATTAGTTGCAATTAAATTTTCTTCACATTATGAGTTGTGTTTTCCTGTTCTTTTTGCAAGCCTACTAATCTTTGATTGGGTGTCAGACATTGCTGGATTTTGGATATTATATATTTCTATAAATATTCTTTCTTTTTTTTTTTTTTCTGAGATGCAGTGAAGTTTATGGAGACAGCTTGATCCATTTGTTTCTTTCTTTTATAAAATGACAAGGGCTTTGGCACAGTGTTCAATCTAGGACTAATTTAGCATGGACTATTCCATACTAATAAGAAAAGGCTTTCCAGATTACTGTACACTATAACCCTCCAAATCATGAGTTTTTCTAGTTTGCTGGTGGGCGCAACTACTATCCTCAGTCACATGTGTATTCTGGACATGGTAAGTTTTAATCATTTTGAATGGTTCCTTCCCCCGGTGGAGTTTCCTTACACCCATTTGCTCACCCACACTCTACTACTAGACCACCAGAGTGAGTATTTTTTTCTCTGCAGCTCTTTTCTCTGTGTTGCTTTGTCCTGTGAATTCTAAGCCTAAACTGCATTATTCTCCCTAGACTCTCATCTGCATCTGTAAACTCAGAGCCCATTGTACTCTGCCCAAAGTCACCTATATCTACACAGCAGCCTATGACCTCAGCGTTGTAAACTAGCAAAATCAGAGGGCTCTCCTCTTTGTCTCCCATCTCTCAAAGGTCTTCATCTACTGTTGCCTGATCAGTGTCTACAAAACCATTTTTTCATATATTTCATCCTGGGTTTTTTGTTGTTGTTTTTTTCAGTCTGAAAGGTAAATCAGATATGAGTTACTCTATCTTTAACAGAGCTATATCTGTTCAATATTAATAAGAAATTCCTTTTTTGAGCATATTTTTCTGAATGTACTTTACAACCATGTTTGTAGAAATGTATATGCACTGGTTAATGTGCGCCCATGTTATTTTTTTGCTCTATCAGGTTACAGGATTTAGAGGCAAGACTATTGAATAACAAAAAGCAGATCCAACATTCAGATCCTTTTTAGTAATACCAGTCTCCAATAAAAGAAAGCAGATGCCTTTTCCCTGGTTTCTCCAATAGTTTATCATAGGGTTGGGGCAAGAAATGTCTGAAGTGAGCCTGGGTCATCTTGTGGTACCAAAAATTAAGCAAGTCTTCAAGCAAAAACAATGATGGGGTACATCAAAGACAGAAAGGAGTTAACTGAAAGACCTCCCAGTGGCCAAAGCTGAAAATTTTGAGCAAGAAAATAAGTAACATAGTACTGGATTATAATATCCTTGAGTCCATACTAATATAAACAAATGTTTGAACTAATCATTAAATAAATGTGGGAGGATAAACAAATCTCCCATGCAGAAAAGTTCCAAAGAGTTTATATAAACTCTCCTCATTCAAGAGATAATGTCTATCTCCTACCACTTAAGTGTGAGCTGTGACTTCTTTCTAAGGATTATGGTAGGGAAAGGGAGGGTTGAATTAACTTCACAGTATGAAAATCTAACAATGGGGACAGATTGGGAGTTTGGGAGTGACATGTACACAGGGCTATATTTAAAATAGACAACCAATAAAGACCTACTGTATAGAACAGGGAACTCTGCTCAATACTCTGTAATAACCTAAATGGGAAAATAATTTGAAAAAGAATAGACACATGCATATGTATAACTGAATCACTTTGCTGTATACCTGAAACTAACACAATATTGTTAATCAACTATACCCCAATATAAAATAAAAATTAAATAAAATCTAACAATCAGTGCCTCAGCTTGGCAACCAAGTTAGCACCAGCCATGATGAGTCATATTGATGGTATGTACGTGTGATATCATGTGAAGAAAATGACTCTTTCAGTCTATAGTCTTCCACCTAATAATTTATAAGAAATTATAAATTCAATCTTATTATAAGAAAACCCTAGACAAATTCTAGGATCATTCTACAAAATACCTAAGAAGTATTTCTCAAATGTTCAAGGTCATCAAGAATAAGAAAAATTCTCAGAAATTGTTAAAGCCAAGAGTCTTCTCAGGAGACATAATGACTAAATGTAAGTGATACCCTGGATAGGATACTAGAACATCAAAAGGGCATTAGGTAAAGACTAAGAAAGGTTTAATAAAGTATGAACTCAGCTAAGTAATGTGCCAAGTTGTTTCATCTGCTGTGCCCAATGGATGACACTAAAGTAACATGTTAATAATGGAAGACACAGAGTGTGGGTATATGCAGTTCTCCAGCTACCTTTGCAAATTTCTGGTTTAAACTATTCCAAAATAAAAATGTATTTAAAAACAAAGAAAGCAATGCCAAATTCTTCCTATCCCACATTGCTTATAATACAGGATTGTCCTCTCAGGAAATTCTTCAAAATTGCTTCTCAATGGTGTTAATAAGTCTGGATATCAGACAGAGTTCACTAATATTTGTGTTTCAGAGTCTCAACCGAGTTGATTTATGGAGTTAACAGTTTATATGAGAAAAATGTGTTAGCAAGATACAGAAAAGCCCCTAAGTTTCAAAGCACAATGTATCTTCAATGCATGTCATAACATACAGGGGTGTCTCCAAATATATATGGGTAGCCTTTTCTTTCTATATGAGGCTTTATGTTCAATCTTATTTTTATATGTTATGCATTGAGACTTCTTAAACACCATATTGAAGAATGACTTAAGAATGATTAAAACTAATTTAAACCATCATTTTATCACATTTTAGATATTTCCTTCCAGACAGTAGTTCATTTGTTAAAAATTATGTTTATTTATTACTTATATAGTGGGATTGTTTCTTTAATAATTTGAATATATTTTACATTTCCCTTATGTAGAAAACTGTGTAGAACATAGGAAACCAAAGTAACCTAGTGTGTGTTCATTTGACTTAAGTTGGTCCACCCTGAGGTTATATGGAAAAGGGCAAGATACAACAAGTAAATACGTGAAAATTCTATGTGAAGATGAATTATTGATAATTACATCATCTTGTATCATTAAGAACAGAAATAAAGACACAGAGTGAAAAAGAGATTTGGAGACATACAAAGCCACTATTTAGTATATATATATATATATATATATATATATATATATATATACTATATATATATATATATACACACACACACACACACACACACACACATACATGTATATATATATATATATATATGTATAACTTTTGTAGGGTTCTCCCTTAATGGGAACATGGCCCATCCACACTGAGTCTGGGATAAGTGGTCTAACTCTGCAGACAGGAAAGAAGAAAGAGGGATTTGGGGAACACATAGAGCTCTCTGCCACAATGGAATTGACAATTTTGTTATAGTGAAACACCTACTCACTGACTGCTTAATTTATGGATTCAACTAACACACACTGAGCACCCACTCTGCATAAGACACTGAGAACTTCCTGAGGATACAGGTCACATTCCTGCTATTTAGGACCTTACAGCCTGAAAAAAAATTTAAGAATCCCTCCCAAGAGCAACTTTTTCTACTTGTAGCATTTTTATGGGATCCAGGAAAGGAGAACTGGTCTGTTTATAAATTTGTCTGTGATGTTTTGTGCTTATCAAGGAATTTGCTTTCTCTAATGTAAAAAATGGCTAAAAAAATCCATCAATGACATTATTATAGTAAAAGATATAAATTAGATCACTGAACTCTCTTGCTTGGTTAATCTGACATTTTCAGTTAAAGCACTCTACAAAGTTTCCTTATTAAGAAAGTTCATCATTTATTTGATTTTGAAATCTTTCTCAATTTTTGCATATTTACTTAAGAAAGAGTAATTTTCTTATATATTTAGTACACCTTATAAAGTAAACTGTTAAAAACAATGATATTGCATTATTCTCTAATGGTTAAGAATATAAGCTTTTGAAATAGATTTGAGTTTATGTTCTGGACTCTGATATAATTGAACTATGTAACCAGGGAAAGTTACTAAATCTTTATGTGCTTTACTTTTCTTTTTAATTTTTAAAATCAAGATTAATAGGATTCTTTTGTGAATTACATGATGTAAATGCATAAAGCTTTTAGCATAGTTTCTGGCAGGAATAGTGCTCAATATCAGCTCTCATTTTGTGTAAAACTTGAGGATCTTTTTCAAAGGGCAATTTTTAAAACTAAAAAAAGAAGATTTTAGAGAAAAAATGGGTAAGTGAAGCTCATTCAATGTAAAATATTCCTATTTATTAAATACAGACTCTTGAGGGTAAGTGATATACTAAATGTCTCAGTGGAATTTTCACAAATTTTAAGAAATGAAAACAGTATGGTAAAATCATTTCATAGCAGTCTTATTAAATTAAAAGAATAACTGCTTTCTCATGAGCTACCTAGATTTTGCCCAACTTCAAAACATGCCATCTTCCTTTTTAAATAAACATAACATGGCTCAGATTGATTACATGAGTCATGACTACCTACACCATGATACATTGCAATAGTTCATCTTATTCTAACAATGGGTTGAATTTTACATATTACTTTCAGCTATTATTTAGTCACTACTAGAAACATTCAAATAAGTAACATACCTGTGTCTTTTATGTAGATAGCATCAAAGAACATTTACTATGCTATATATTATTTTTGTAATTTAACATTGGGGCAAAACTTTTACCAGACAAGACCAATTGCATAACTAATTTCCCTTTTTCTTCTGATTAAATAAAATTCATAGCCAAACTTACTTCCAAATGCAGTGTATGCATTTTGGAGATTTTAAAACATGTCTGTGTGTGTATATATAAATTCAATTTAATAGTTCTGAGTATATGTTTTTGAGCTTGTTATAATCTGGGTCACATTTTGGAATGGGGATATGAAATCATACATCAATCTATAATATACAATAGAACATCAAATTTTCCTTTGTCATATGCTTTATGTGCATATGCTCATGAGGGCACAAGTGAATGCTTATTAATTACATTTTCACAGCAATATCCTCAGTATTCACTTAAATAGAAAGATGTGTTTTATGTATTGTATAGTTATCATTTAAGTATGATACAAAAATTTAGATTGTGCTAAATTGGTTCTTCATGGTTGATCAATCAAGCCATTTCTATGAACTAAAGCATAGTATAACAGTTTGGCTTTGAAAATATGAGTTTCATGAACACTTGCAGTTGAAATAAAGATACTGCAGAAAGATAACATGAAGCTTGAGGAAATGTGAATGATTTAGATCATTAAATTACTAACTGGGTTTTCTGTTTCTTTCAAAATAAAAACCAAAAGCAATAACTCACATTTTGATATGTGACAATCCTCATAACAGATTGTTGTTTTTTTTAATTTTTACTGTTTAATTTCAATTAATCTTCAGATGGATAGGATGCTTCACAAGATTCACTGAAAACTGTGTACACAGTACTGGAATTATGCGCCTTGTCTCTACAGTAGCTCTGTTTTAAGAGTCTGCAGCATCTGGAAGATTCTTTTCCCCTTCTTATTTTTAGCTTAATAGCAATGCCATGGTAGCATTGGGGAATGTGTTCAGAATGTTTATAAATAAGTGTAGGAAGTAACTTTGAAATCAGCAGCTGTTCAGACACATGCCTCTGTTTAAGTGAATAGATGAATATATCTCTCTAATAAAAAGGGATTCTGAATATAATCCAAGTTCTAAGTGTTAAAACAAGACATTACCTGTTTTTAAATGTTAAGCAAATTGCTATGAAATGTGCCCAGCTGGTCAAAGCCTTTGCTACTTGAGAACTGATTATTGTTGGAGTAAAGATGACACAAAAAATAGTACCCATTATAATAAAATGAATTCACTCAGTATTTGCAAATCCTTCCCCGTGGTTAAGCAATCTGTTTCCCCTTTTCTAACACCTGTACATGTCAACATACAATAAATAATCTGATGTTTGACTGTTTCAAATGATTTGTTTAATAATATAATTTGAATTCAATATTACTTTTAGGTGTAGGTGAATTCATGCAGGTTTAGCCGAAAACCAAAATACTTGCAAATATGTTGTTGACATGTCTGTGTGTGGGGTTCTGATGTGGAGTGCAACGTGAGCAGAAGAGAAATCTCTGAAGAATCAAGAGGTTAGTAGTGAAATTTGCGGTAAGAGACATTCCCCATATTTATGAAGAACTGGGGCTGCAGAGATGTGACCTGAGGAGAGAAGCTTTGGTCCACTCCTGGTTGCTGAGTTGAGCATTTCCAGATGTTCATGGTTGTTTTAGTCTCCCAACTTGGGAGACTAAAGTTGCCTAGTTTTACTCTGAAGCACCAGAAGCAGGTGGGCCAGTAGACAGAAACACATCAGTGTTAACTGGATCCCTGCTGCTCAGAGGAATGAAAAACACTAGGCAATGCAGCCCTGCCAGGGATATCCGAAAGGTGTGACGTCATGGCACCAGGAATGGCCAGAGGCGAAAAGGCTAGAGTTGCTAAACAGATAATAGAGAAGCAGATCACATAAAAGGCATCCACCACCCATGGCAGTTGCCGTCTTGAAGAAACACTCCAAGCATAGAGATTCCTTACAACAGGAGTCCCCAACCCTTGGGCTGCAGACTGGTACCGGGCCGCGGCCTGTTAGGAACCGGGCCGCACAGCAGGAGGTGAGCAGCGAGCGAGTGAGCGAAGCTTCATCTGCGGGTCCGCGTCACTCCCCATCGCTCGCATTACCGCCTGAACCATCCACCACCCCCCGCGCCCCGTCCATGGAAAAATTGTCTTCCGCGAAACCGGTCCCTGGTGCCAAAAAGGTCGGGGACCGCTGCCCTAGATCATGGCTGAGGCTGTGAAGTGGGCATGGTAGCATGCAGATTTGGGCAGGTGCACCAGAGACAATGTCCCCAAATAATAAAGATCATTTGGGCTCACACAGTATAGAGTAGGGAGCGAGAAGCCGGAAGCTTCAGGGAAACATGGAAGAGGTAGGGTTTGGGATTTCAGAACTTTTTCCTCCATCTCGGCATAGAGAGAAGACTGCGGATGATTCTGAATATCCCATGCCTTTTACAGAAAGGCTAAATCGGTATGTATATTCATTCATACCATAGCACTGCAGTTGAGAGGTAAAACTAAGAAGAGTTTTTAGATAAATTAGGTTCTAAGGAGGCCGTAAGAATTGAAGGTGTCATGAGAGCATGACCAGGTGTTGAGGTGATCAGTCAGGAAAAGGAGAGCAGGTGAGAGGATCACCTCGCTGCTGAAGAGGCCCTGAACAAGAGGCGCCGGCATTTGTTTGGACCCATCGCCTGTAAGAAGGAAGAGGGGAAAGCACTGGGATGGAAAAGTACTGAGTCAAAGGGGAGAAAAGTGTCTGCAAGCCTTCCAATAGGGAGGACTGGAATGAGGTGCCATAGAAGGGCCTCAGCTGAAAGCACCTTGATGAGGAGGCGTCTGAGCTAGGAGTGCAGATACGTGGAAGAGCACGTCCATCCTGGGTCTCCGGATTCTGAGACTGCAACGCGCCCCAGACGGCGCACCAAGCCTTGGCTGAGGAGGGCGGCTGTCCTCCATGAGCCATGCCTCTTAGAGCCTTGGCCGTTGCCTAAGGTGGGTCCTATTGGATCATACATAGATTTTGGTCTGGAGTTTATTACTGAAACTCCTCAGAAAGTTTCGGCAATATTTGCTTTCACCATTAAATAGACAAATTTTAAATCATCAATATATATATATATGAAATTTAATGGAAATTAAAATGTGTCTAGATGTGTTCTGAAAGCCCTGAAATGCATTTTAAGTTGGAGCCAACAATGGAATAGCTACCTTGCCATAGTATTTGATAGTATCTATTAACTCTTTCCAAACTGGTATTTAGGGAGAAAGTTGCCAGGGTATATTACTAAAGTTAAACAGGAAAGGTCTCTGATACTTAGATTATTAATCAGTTTAATAATTAATATGAAGAAGAACTTATGGAATGGTAGAGTATAGACACCCAAAGATCTGCTCCTCCATAAAAATAATGAGAACACTGACAAAAAACATCAAATCTAGTTTTTCATAACTCTGGAAATTAACCAAAGGCATGCAACAACTGAGGGGGGGTTATTTTGAAAAGGACTAAATTTTTGTATGAACGGTGAGTTATGTGACATTTTACCTTGCCTGATTTCTAGCCTTCTCTCCTTGAAACCAATAGCTTTCAAACTATGTCAGCTATGAAATACAGCAGCCTAGCAGGATTAAAAGGGTTGAAATAATAAAATATTTATAAGCTAAACACAATGGAATGAAATTAGAAATTAATAACAAAAAAATCTGGAAATCCTCAAATGAATTAAAATTATAATTATACTCCTAAATAGCCAATGTCTCAAAGGAAAAAAAATCAAAGTTAGAAAACAGAGATAAAGAAAATGAAAATACAACGTACAAAAACTTATGATATGCACAAAAATAGTGTTTAGAGGGAAATCTAGTTGTAAAGGCCTATATTTAAAAAAAGAAAAAATATCTTAAATAAAAATCCCACTATTATACCTTAAAAAACTAGAAAAAGTTTTGACTAAACCAAACTAGTGGAAGTAAAAACTAATAAAGATTAGAGTAGAAATAATTGAAATAGAGAATACAAAAACAATTGAAAAATCAACAAAAGCAAGTTTTCTATGAAAAGATCAATAAAATTGACAAACATTTAGCTAGACTGGCAAAGACTGAAAAAGAATATTTAATTAGTAAAATCAGTAATGAAAAGAGGATATCATTATTGTCTTTAAGAAGTAAAAAGGAATATAAGGGATTGTCATGGACAATTATATACCAACAAATTAAATAATCTAGATGCAAATAAACAAAGTCCTAGAAAACACAAACTTTCAAAACTGAATCAAGAAGAAAAAGAGTATTTGAATGTAAAGTAAAGACACTGAATTTTTAATCAAGAAACATCCTACAAAGAAAATCCTAGGACACATACTACAAGAAAACTAGAGATTGATATCCTTTATGAATGTAGTTTAAAAAAAAGAATGTTCAAACCAAACTCATAAAAAATACACATTGAATTTTACACCATAACCAAGTATGATTTATCCCAGGAATGCAAGTGTGGTTTAATATATGAAAACCAATGTAATACACTATACTAATATTATAAGGGATAAATTAACATGATCATCTCAATAGTCACATAAAAGCATTAGACAAAAATCCAATACCATACAATGATTAAAAAAACCAAATAACTAGCAATAGAAAGTTTTCTCAGCCTGATAAAGTATTAAAAAACCCATAGCAAGCATATGTCATACTTACTAAGAAAGACAGAAAAGTTGGCACCTAAGATCAACAACAAGACATAAATGTCCACTCTTTCTACTTCTATTCAACATTGTATTAGAGGTTTTAACCAGTGCATTTAGGAAAGAAAAATAAATAAAATAATCCAGAATGAAAAAAGAAATAAATAAAACTATCTCTATGGGTAGGTGTCATGTTTTTTGTTTATAGAAAACCCAAAGCATCAAACAAAACAAAACAAAACAAAAAACTACTAAAGCTAGTAAATGAATTCAGCAAGATTTTAGGATACAAAATAAATATTTAAAAAATCAATTGTATTTCTATAATATCAGTAAACAATCAGAAAATAAAATTAAGAGAACAATTACATTAGCAATAAAAATAATAAAATTAAGATAAAATTTACAGGAAGTGTAAAATTTTTAAACTTAAAACTATAGGGCTTTTGGAGCAAAATTTTTAAAAAAGTGAAATAAATGAAAAGACATCCCATAATCATGGATCAGAAGGCTTAATATTGTTAAAATGGCAATGATTTCTAAATTGGTCTACAATTTTAACACAATTACTATGGAAATCTCAGCTCCAATTTATAGAGATTAACAATCTAATGTTAAAAGTAATATGGCAATGTGAGGAACTCAGCCAAAATAATCTTTAAAAAGAACAAAATTGGAGGACTCACACTTCCCGATATTAAAGCTTACATAAAAGCTACAGTATCAGGAGAGTGTAGATCTGGAATAATGATAGAGATGAATCAAAGGAATATAATGAAAAGTACAGAAATAAAACATCACACTTATGTTTAATTGATGTTTAACAGGGATACAAAGGCCATTCAAAGGGGACAGGAGGTGAAAAATCTCTTCAACAAATTTTGTTGGGACAACTGGATATCCACACGTAAAACAATGAAGTTGGACCATTTTGTACCTCATAGACAAAAAAATAACTCCATATATATCATATAGCTAAATGTAAGAGCTAAAACTATATAACTCAGAAGAAAAAATAAGTAGAAAGCTATGTAACAATGGATCAGTCAAAGCCTATTAGATACAACAACAAAAGTGAAAGTGACCAAAGAAAAAAACAGATAAATTGGACTTTATCAAAATTAAAATATTTTCTGCTTCAAGGACACTATACTTCTTCCCTCTCATTCAGGCCTTCTTTTATTATTTAGGAAATACACTCTGCTTGACACTGTGAGGGAAGTGATAACAGCTACAGAGGCTTTAAAGACAGTGTGGCAGTTGACCATGCTGAGCCATGGTGCCTAATTATTTGGTCAAATATTATTCTGGATTTTTCTGTAAACATGTTTGTTTTTTTTTAATAAATTTATTTATTTAATTTATTTATTTTTGGTCGTGTTGGTTCTTCATTGCTGTGCGCAGGCTTTCTCTAGTTGTGGCGAGCGGGGGCTACTCTTCATTGTGGTGCGCAGGCTTCTCATTGCAGTGGCTTCTCTTGCTGCAGAGCACAGGCTCTAGGTGCTCAGGCTTCAGTAGTTGCAGCACACATGCTCAGTAGTTGTGGTTCATGGGCTCTAGAGCACAGGCTCAGTAGTTGTGGCGCATGGGCTTAGTTGCTCCACGGCATGTGAGATCTTCCCAGACCAGGGCTCAAACCCGTGTCCCCTGCATTGGCAGGTGGATTCTCAACCACTGCACCACCAGGGAAGCCCAACATGTTTTTTTGGATGAGATTAACATTTAAATCAGTTGACTTAAATGAGGCAGATTGCTCTCCATAGTGAGGGTGGGCCTCATCCAATCAGCTGAAAGCCTTAATAGAACAAAGACTGACCTCCCCTAGCAAAAAGGAATTCTGTCAGCAGATGGACTTGGACTTGAACTGCAACACTGGCTCTTCTCTGGGTCTCCAGCCCAACAGTGCACCCTACATACAGACTTTGGACTTGACAGTCTCCATAACCACGTGTGCCAACTCCTTAAGATAAATCTCTCTGTCTCTCTGTGAAATTATGTATATATTCTAATAAAATCCTATTGGTTCTGTTTCTCTGGAGAACCCTGACTAACAGAGATTTTGGTACTAGGGATGGTTCCAGAAGAAGAGAATACTGGATGAGTTTTCTGAAGTGGTTCTAGGGTTCCTGGAGTTGGCTCTCTAATCAGATTAGATTGAAATACATTAATTAATCTATTTCCAGTAGTAAAGAGACCACTTGACTTTTTTGTTTTACTGTTACTGTTTTTAACACCTTAAACAAATATTCTATATTTCAGCACCATATCTTCTCATATTAGAGCATCAAATTATCAAAAAGAGCATTTGTTACACAATTACAACAGTACACTCTACTATCTTTGTGCTTTGCACTCTTCAAAATACCATCACATTAAAGTCAATTAAAGTTTATGGCTAAGAGCATATAGGAGTTAAAAAAAAAAAAGCAGATATAGTTCTAAATAGCATGAATACTTTTAAAAGATCAAATTTAGAAATTTTATCAAGTTAATTTAACAGTAATGAGACACATCACTGTCCTAAAAATGTGCATGGACTGATGTGGCAAATAGAGATCTACAAAATATTGCCACTGGATACTCCTAATAAAATAATTATAAGAAGAAAGGATCTGGGTAATTATACATATGATAACTTTGAACACCTTTGTCAAATGAACAACTATTATGAGATTGGCTGGTTGCTCCTAATAAAATTGGACAAAATGGTAAGAAATGATGTGTGTAGGGATTCAAATTGCAAACTCGAGCACCACAAAAAAGATCTGTAAATTTCTATGTATGCCCTGAAAGAGACACTTCCTTCTCTACTGTAGTTGCAAGGCTGAGATTGCTAAAAACTAAATTCAGAATTCCATTATGTAAGAGGCAGAGTTACAACACAGATGTAATTGCCAGCCTCTCAGGGTGTCTCTTGTTAAAGTGAGGGCACTGAGAGCAGGAATAGGATCCTAAAAGTTGGAATGGGGATGTGTGAGAAGACTCTGATAAAGGGGGCGGGGGATGTTAAGATTCTAAATTCTGATGAGTGTTCTTTGCTGATAAGAGCAGCTCCAACCTCTGTATGAGAAGATTAATCTTTCATTGCCTAAGGAAACTTTAATGGTCTCCTCTGAGAAAGCTCTTGCTAGACATTGTTTATTCTCCTCAGGACCCATCTCCACCACCCCTCTTTGTTTCTAGAGTTAGAACTAGACTTAAGTCTAAGCAGGACCTTAAAAGTGAAGTACAAAGTGTGACCCAAGAGGAGGTGTGCAACACTCCAAAACAACTAGCCGGTTTTTCTAGGTTATACATACAGAAATCTGGGGAACCTGTGAGGGAGTGAATATTAAGGGTGTGTAATCACGGTGGAAGAAACATAAAGTTGGATCAGGTCAAATTTACTGATATGGGTCCACTAAGCTGAGATTCTGCAATTAATTTTGCAGTTTGGAGAGTAAGAAAAGATTCTACTAGGTTGTGTTGTTGGCTGAAACATGGAAGGAAAAGTGGTCAACATTTAATCCTCAAAATGCCAAGCCACCATTATTTAGTGTAGAGGAGGGATTCAAAAGTTTGGAACCTACAGGAAGGTTAAAGTAGATTTGTCATTTAAGAATTAATCACCCTTCCTGAGAGGGCCCAGAGGAAACACAATTCATTATACTGTGAGAGAGAAATTTTTGAGGGGAGCCTCAACATCCTCGAAGAGCTCAATGAACCCTCTTCTCTATAAGCCAGAACTTATGATTGGAATCACTGCCACTGAAGTGGGAAACTTTAATGCAATGAGAGTAATTGGATCTCAGAATGCAGGGGCTGAGTGTTGGCATTCAACTGCCAAATGTAAGGTGAGCACGGTCATCATAATAGACAACAGAGCTAAAGCACCAATCAGGATAGTCTGGCTGGTGTAGACCCATGCTGTTGGCCATGTAGCATTGCATCATGCTGTTTCTAGAAGGGAAATAGATATAAAGCCTACTACATTCTTACATGGTCTATAGGTGCAGAAATATTCTAAGTCAAGCAAACAAAAATCTAATTTAAATTTTAAAAACTGAGAGTCAGAGCCTGTCTATCAGTTCCCAGATTTGAGCCAGTTTATAGACATAGAACCCCTCAAATGAAGGAGAGGCCAGGTCCCCTTGAGGAAGGACCTCAGTACACTGCCAAAAATTTACACTGTTAATTTTTACCTCCATTTTTCCCAAAAGGAACTACAGCCTCTTACCCCGCAACTGTGGATTGGGGGAAAAGGAACTGATCCACCCTTTGGGGACTTACTCGACATTGTCTCTGAACTAACAAACTCAGGAAACACAAAACATCCCTGTGGTCCACCAGCCAGAGTAGAGGCTTATTGAGTATAGGTGATCAATGGAGTTTAGCTCAGGTCTGTCTCAATGGATCCAAAACCCATTCTGTGGTGATTCTACCATTTCCAGGATGCGTAATTGGAACAGACATAGTCAGCAACTGGCAGATTCCCACATTGCTTCCCTGATCTGTGGAGTGAGGGCTATTATGGTAGAAAAGGTCATGTGGAAGCCACTGGACATGCTCCTACCTAGAAAAATAGTAAACCAAAAGCAGTACCGTGTTCCTGGAGGGATCTCAGAGGTGAGCATCACTAGGGACTTGAAAGATATAGGGGTGGTGACTCCCAAAACATCCCTATTCGACTTGTCTATTTGACCTACACAGAAGACAAGTGGATATTGGAGAATGACAGTGAACTGTTGTAAGTTTATCCAGGTGGTGACTCAATTTGCAGCTGTTGTACCAGATCTGGTTTTCTTGCTAGAGCAGATTAACACATCCCCTGGTACCTGCTATGCAGGTACTGATGTAGCAAATGTTTTTTTTCCCCTCCATCCCTCTTAGTAAAGTCCGTCAGAAGCAGTTTGCTTTCATCTGCCAAAGACAACAATGCACCTGCACTATCCTACCTCAGAGGCACATCAACTCTCCAGCTCTATGACATGATTTAGTTTGCAGGGATCTTGATTACCTTCCCCTTTCACAAGATATCACACTTGTTCATTACACTGATGGCATTATGGTGACTGGACCTGTTGAGCAAGAAGTAGCCACAACTTTAAACTTATCGGTAAGACATTTGCAAGCCAGAAGATGGAAAATACATCGAACAAGAGTCAAGGTCCTGCTACCTCAGTTAAACTTCTAGGTGTAGGGCATGTTGAGATATCCCATCTAAGGTAAGGATAAGTTGTCACATCTGGCCCTTTCTACAACCTAAAAGAGGCACAATGTCTAGGGGCCTCTTTGGATTTTGAAGGCAATATATTCCTAATTTGTGTGTGCTTCTCTGGCCCATTCACCAAATGACCCCAAAGCTACTAGTTTTGAATTGAACGTGAACTAAGAGAATGCTCTGCAGCAGGTCTAGGTCGCCATGCAAGCTGCTCTGTGGTCTGGGGAATATGACTTAGCAGTGCCAATGCTGTTTGAGGTAGTAGTATCACATAACGACGCTGTTTGGAGCCTTTGGGAGATCCCTGGGAGTGAATCACAGAGCAGACCCTTAAAGTTTTAGAGCAGAGACCAGCACTGAACCTCCATATGGCACCATTCCTCAGGCTGATCAACCAGCTGCCTGGTGGCAGGTTGATTAAGCTGGATTACTTTCTTCAATGGGGAAGTGACAGCTCTTACTATAATAGACACTCACTCTGTATACAGATTTGCTTTTACTGTATGAAGTTCTTCTGCCAAAAATACCATCCATAGACTTTCAGCATACATTAACCTCTGTCATAGTATTGAACACAGCATTACTTCTAATCAAGAAGCTCACTTCATAATAAGGGAAGAGCAACATTGGACGCAAGCTTATGGAATTCACTGGACTTACCGTGTTTCTCACCATCCTGAAGCAATTGGCTTGACAGGAAGTTAGAATGACCTTTTGAAACTCAGCTACAGAGCCAGCTCCATGGCAATGCCTTGCAGGACTGAGGCAAGGTTCTCCAGGAGACTCTATATGCTCTGCCTCAGCATACCATATATGTGCTGCTTTTTCCATAGCCAAGATTCACAGAGTATGGAATCAAGAGATGGGAATGGGAGTGATATCACTCACTGTTAACCCTAGTGGTCCACTAGTAACATTTCTGTTTTCTGTTTTCCTGCCTTTATGCTCTTCTGTCCTAGAGGTCTTAGTTCCAGAGAGAGGAATGCCTCCACTAGAAGATACAAAAATAATTCCATTGAACTGCAATTTTAGGATTGTCACTCAACCACTTTGGACCCCTCATGTCTTTAAATCAATAGACAAAGTTACTGTGCTGGCCAGGTGCCTGTTCTTGACTACCAAGGAGACAGTGAACTTCTATTGCACAATGGAGGTAAGAAAGAGTATGTCTAGAGTACAGGAGGTTTCTTAGGGTGTCTTTTAGTGTTGTCATGCCTGTGATTAGGTCAATGGAAAACTACAGCAATCCAGTCCAGTCAGGACTACTAATGGCCCATACCCTTCAGGAATAAAGTTTTGGGTCACCCACCAGAAAAAGAACCAAGAACAGCTGAGGTGTTTGCTGAAGGCAAAGGGAATGTGGAATGAGTAGTTGAAGAAGGTGGCTATAAATGCCAGCTATGACCATGTGACCAGCAGTAAAGATTGTAATGTTTATGAGTGGTTTTTTTCTTATTTTGTTACGGATATATATGTTTTTGTATTTATTAAACAAATATCTTTATTTTCTTCCTTTGTTTATTCTAGTATCATGGAACATAACATGTATGTCATAGTGTTTAGGTATCGTTAAGCATGGTTTAAGGAGATGTATATTGATGCCAGGTTGAAAATGAGTGGATATGTGATGGTTAATTTTATGTGTCAATTTGGCTAGGCCGTGGTGTGCAGATATTTGGTTAAATATTATTCTGGATATCCCTATGAGGATTTTTTAAATGAGATTAAGATTTAAAAGACAGACTTCAAGTAAAGCAGATTACTCTCCATAGGTGGGGTGGGGTCTCATCTCATCAGTTGAAAGTCTTAATAGAACAAAGACTGAATTCCCCCCAAGCAAAAATGAATTCTGTCAGCAGACAGTCTTTGGACTTGAACTACAACATTGACTCTTTTCTGGGTCTCTATACTAATGGCTTATCTTGTGGATTTGAGAATAGCAGCCTCCATAATTTTCGATTCCTTAAAATAAATCTCTCTCTCTCTCTCTCTCTCTCTCTCTATATATATATGTATATGTAGATATACATATATATATATACATATATATATATGTATACACTCAACAAAATATTAGCAAGTTGAATCCATAATGTATTAAAACATTTGTATGCCATGACCAAGTGGAAATTATTCCTGGTATGAAAGTCTGCTTCTTCATTCTAAAATCAATGAATGTATTTCACCAGATCACAAGCTAAAGAAAAATGTCATATGATCATATCAAAGCAGATTTGGCAATGTTAAACATCAATTCATGATAAAAAAAAAAAAAAACAAAAAACTCTCAGCAAACTGGGAATAGAATTGGCACTTCTTCAAATGATAAAAATACATCTACAAAAAAACCTACATCTAACATCATACTTAATAGTGAGACACTAGATGCTTTCCTGCTGTGATCAAGTGCAAGGCAAGGATATCCACAGTAACCATATCTATTTATTATTATATTGGAAATTCTAACTAATGCAATAAAACCAAAAAAGTAAATAAAATTTGGATTAGATAGGAAGAAAAACTAATAAGAAATTATACCAAGGTTGAAGCATACAAGGTTAATATACAAAACCATTTGCTTTCTTACATAGCAGGACTGAACAGTCAAAATTTTAAATTATACACACAATACCATCTACATTAGCACCAACAAAATAAGATGTTTAGATATAAATCTAACAAAATATACATGAGATATATATGGAAACTATAAAAACTGTGATGAATAAATCAAAGACCTAACTAAATGAAGAAATATTTCACATACTTAGATGATAATTCAAGAACATCAAAATGTCAGTTCTTCTCAAATTGCTCTATAGATTCATTGCAATTCCAGACAAAACCCCAGTATCTTCTTGTGTGGATATTTATTCACTGATTCTAAAGAGTATATGATAAGCAAAAGATCCAGCATATCTAGCACAATATTAAAGAAAAAGAACAAAGTCAGAGGATTGACACTACCCAACATTGAGTTACTATAATGCTACAGTAACCAAGACAGTTTGGTATCACTGGAAAAATAGACAAATAGATCAATGACAAAGAATAGAGAGCTCAGACATAGACAGACATAAATATAGCAAACTGATCTTTGACAAAGGAACAAAGACAATTAAATGGAGAAGAATAGTTTTTTTTCAACAAGTGATTCTGTAACAACTGGACATCTGCATACAAACATATAAACCTAGACCCACACGTTACACCCTTTAGAAAAATTCACTCAAAATGAATCATAGACTTACATATTAAACAACAACAACAACAAAACTATAAAACTCCTAGAAGGAAAAATGTAGGTGACTTTGGTTATGGGCAATAACTTCTTTGGTGCAACGTTGAAGCCATGATGCATAAAAAACAAATTTGATAATTTTTATTATTATTACTATCATTATCAATATTGAAATTAAAAATTCCTGCTTGGCAAATACTTTGTTAAGAGATTGAAAAAATACCTCCATTTAATAGAAAATATTTCTAAACTCATATAAAGAACTGGTATCCAAAATATATTAAAAAGAAAAAGAAAACAAATAATCCAATTAAAACATGGGCCAAAGATCTGAATAGACACATCACGTGAGAATATATACAGATTCTAAATAAGCATATAAAAATATTCTCAACACTATATGTCATTATGGAACTGCAAATTAAAACAACAATAAGGTAACACTGCCCAACTATTATTAGAATGGCTAAAAGAGGAAACAATGACAACAGCAAATTCTGCTGAGGATGTGGGGCAAAACAGTCTTTCATTTATTGCTGGTGGAGTTGCAAAATGGTACAGACACTTTGGAAGACTGTTGGCAGCTTATTACAAAAGTGAACATACTCTCTTCATATTATCCACCAAAAGCACTCCTTGGTAGTTACCCAAACAGTTGAAAACTTATGTTCGCACAAAAACCTGTACATAAATATTTATAGCAATGTTATTCAAAATTGCCAAAACTTGGAAGACACCAACATATCCAATAGGTAAATGGAAAAACAAACCATGGTACATCCACAAAATAGTAATAAAAAGAAATAAGCTGGAGTGTAGTATCAGCAAAATGGCAGACTAGGAAATGCCAAGTCTTCATCCTTATGGAAACAACAAAAACCTCTGAAACTTGCAAAAATAACTTTATAGGAGCTAGGAAAATGAATCAAAGGTCTGTAGCAACCATATAAACCTCCAATCAAGAAAAAGCCACATTTAAAATTTTAAAAACTTTTGTATGTCTTAACTCACCTTTGCCTTATCCCCTCCCAGGCATGATGTGGTCTTGGTCTGGAGGTGGCAGCTCTCTAGTTCTCAATTTCCTCCTTGAACCAGAGGGAGCAGATAAGACCTTCGTTGCAACAATCCAAACTGTCAGGAGTCTGCCTGAAGGGCAGGTCTCCGTCTCTCCTAACTTGGAACTCAGGTGGTAGATGCAGCAGTTCATGGAAGCTATATACAGGGGGATTAGACACCCACAATCACTTGTGGCAAGAAATTACAGGTTGAGACATTTAATAGACCATCTAAGACCTGAAGAGAAGCAGGGGTGATATTTTGTTAAATTAAGATACTCAAAAACAGCCTTAAATATGGGGGAGTAAAAAAGCTACACAGAAGTACAAGTTAGATGCATACTCAAAAAAAAAAACAAAAAAACTGAGAAAAACCATATGCTTTTACATAGGGCTGATACTTAGGTTTAGGAGAGGCCCAAAGCACAGAGGCAGTCTGCAAAGACTCAGAAAGTTGCCTATTTTTTCAAAAGCCCAATGTTCAACCCCAAATCACAAGGCATTCAAAAAATAGTCAAACACAAATTATTCAAAGAAAGAAAATAAGTTGGCAGAACTATTCATGAAGAAATACAGACATAAAAATCATGAGACAAAGACCTAAAATGAGCATCTTAAATATATTTGAATAGTTAAAGGAAAACATGAACACAGAATGAAAGAAAATCAGGAAAATGATGTGTAAACAAAATGGGAATATCAAAAAAAAAAAAGACAGTAATTATAAAAATTAAACAGAAACTCTGGAGATAAAAAAATACAATAGCTAAACTGGAAATTTCCTAAAAGGGTTCAATAGATTTGAACAGAAAAAAAAAAAATCAGCCAAGTTAAAGTAGTATACTTGAATTATTATGTCTGAGGAACAGAAAGTTACAAGAATAAAGAAAAATGAACAAAACCTAAGGGACTTACGGGATACAATCAAATGAACAAATAAACAAGTTTTCAGAGTAAGGAGAAGAGAGAAAGAAAGAGAATAATTATTTGAAGAAATAATGGCTTAAAACCATTTAAATTTGATAGAGTATTTGAATCTAAAAATTCAAGAAGCTCAACAAATTCCATATAGCTTATGCTCATAGACACATACAGCAAAACACATTATAATCAATCTGTTGAAAGACAAAGACAAAGAGATAATCTTGAGAGCAGGAAGAGAACAGTCAATCATCCCATACAAGAAATCCTCAACAAGTTTATCAATAATTTCTCAGCATAAATTTTGGAGGACAGACACAATGATGAAAACAAAATAAAACTAAAAACCTCACAATGGACATTTCTATACCTGTCAAATCTTTCTTTCAATAATGAGGGAGATATTAAAACATTCCCAGATAAGCAGAAGTCGAAAGACTGTACTGCCACTAAATTTACCCTACAAGCAATGTCATAGGTGATGTTCAAGTGAAATGAAAGGAAGCTAGACAAGTAACTTGAAGCTATATGAAAACATAAATATTTTCAAAAAAAGTAATAGCATGAAGGGAGGAGCTTCAAGATGACGGAAGAGTAAGACTGGAGATCACCTTCCTCCCCACAAATATATCAGAAATACATCCACATGTGGAACAACTCCTACAGAACATCTACTGAATGCTGGCAGAAGACCTCAGACTTCCCAAAAGGCAAGAAACTCCCCACGTACCTGGGTAGGGCAAAAGAAAAAAGAAAAAAACAGAGACAAAAGAATAGGGACGGGACCTGCACCAATGGGAGGGAGCTGTGAAGGAGGAAAGGTTTCCACACACTAGGAAGCCCCTTTGCGGGCGGAGACAGGGAGTGGCAGAGGTGGGAAGCTTCGGAGCCACGGAGGAGAGCGCAGCCACGGGGGTGCGGAGGGCAAAGCGGAGAGATGCCCACACAGAGGATCGGTGCCGACCAGCACTCACCAGCCCCAGAGGCTTGTCTGCTCCCCCGCTGGGGCGGGCGGGGCTGGGAGCTGAGGCTCCGGCTTCGGTTGCATCGCAGGGAGAAGACTGGGGTTGGCGGTGTGAACACAGCCTGAAGGGGCTAGTGCACCACAGCTAGCTGGGAGGGAGTCTGGAAAAGTCTGGAGCTGCCAAAGAGACTAGAGACTTTTTCTTGCCTCTTTGTTTCACGGTGCGCGAGGAGAGGGGATTCAGAGTGCCGCCTAAATGAACTCCAGAGACGGGCGCGAGCCACGGCGATCAGCGCGGACCCCAGAGACGGGCATGAGACGCTAAGGCTGCTGCTGCCACCACCAAGAAGCCTGTGTGCGAGCACAGGTCACTCTCCACACCTCCCCTCCTGCCACAGCCAGGCTCCCGTGATCCAGGGACAACTTCCCCGGGAGAACGCATGGTGCGCCTCAGGCTGGTGCAATGTCACGCCGACCTCTGCCGCCGCAGGCTCGCCCCACACTCCGCACCCCCCCTCCCTCCGGCCTGAGTGAGCCAGAGCCCCCTAATCAGCTGCTACTTTAACTCCGTCCTGTGTGAGCGAAGAACAGATGCCCTCAGGCGACCTACACGCAGAGGCAGGGGCCAAACCCAAAGCTGAACCCCGGGAGCTGTGCGAACAAAGAAGAGAAAGGGAAATCTCTCCCAGCAGCCTCAGGAGCAGCGGATTAAATCTCCACAATCAACTTGATGTACCCTGCATCTGTGGAATACCTGAACAGACAACATATCATCCCAAATTGAGGAGGTGGACATTGGGAGCAATGATATATATATAATTTTTTTCCATTTTTCTCTTTTTGTGAATGTGCATGTGTATGCTTCTGTGTGTGATTTTGTCTGTATAGCTTTGCTTTTACCATTTGTCCTAGGGTTCTGTCTGTCCACATTTATTTTTTGTTTGTTTGTTTTTTAGTATAGTTTTTAGCACTTGTTATCATTGGTGGATTTGTTTTTTGGTTTGGTTACTCTCTTCTTTCTTTTCTCTCTTTCTTTTAATATTACTTAAAAAAATTTTTGTAATAATTATTTTATACTTTTTATTTTAATAACATTTTATTTTATTTTATTTATTTTATTTTATCTTCCTCTTTCTTTGTTTCTTTTTTTTCTCCCTTTTATGCTGAGCCGTGTGGATGACAGGCTGTTTGTGGTCCAGCCAGGCGACAGGGCTGTGCCTCTGTGGTGCGAGAGCCAAGTTCAGGACATTGGTCCACAAGAGACCTCCCAGCTCCATGTAATATCAAATGGCAAATGAAGCAACTGACAAAGGATTAATCTCCAAAATTTACAAGCAGCTCATGCAGCTCAAAATCAAAAAAAAAAACAACCCAAACCAAACATGGACAGAAAACCTAAATAGACATTTCTCCAAAGAAGACATACAGATTGCCAACTAACACATGAAAGAATGATCAACATCATTACTCATTAGAGAAATGCAAATCAAAACTACAATGAGATATCATCTCACACCATTCAGAATCGCCATCATCAAAAAATCTACAAACAATAAATGCTGGAAAGGGTGTGGACAAAAGGGAACCCTCTTGCACTGTTGGTGGGAATGTAAATTGATACAGTCAATATGGAGAACAGTATGGAGGTTCCTTAAACACTAAAAATAGAACTACCATACAACCCAGCAATCCCACTACTGGGCATATACCCTGAGAAAACCATAATTCAAAAAGAGTCATGTACCACAATGTTCATTGCAGCTCTATTTACAATAGCCAGGACATGGAAGCAACCTAAGTGTCCATCAACAGATGAATGGATAAAGAAGATGTGGCACATATATACAATGGAATATTACTCAGCCATAAAAGAAATGAAATTGAGTTATTTGTAGTGAGGTGGATGGACCTAGAGTCTGTCATACAGAGTGAAGTAAGTCAGAAAGAGAAAAACAAATACCATATGCTAACACATATATATGGAATCCAAAAAAAAAAAATGGTCATGAAGAACCTAGGGGCAAGACAGGAATAAAGATGCAGACCTACTAGAGAATGGACTTGAGGATACGGGGAGGCAGAAGGGTAAGCTGGGACAAAGTAAGAGAGTGGTATGGACATATATACACTACCAAATATAAAATAGATTGCTAGTGGGAAGAAGCCGCATAGCACAGGGAGATCAGCTCGGTGCTTTGTGATCACCTGGAGGGGTGGGATAGGGAGTGTGGGAGGGAGGGAGACCAAGAGGGAAGAGATATAAGGAAATATGTATATGTATAACTAATTCACTTTTTTATAAAGTAGAAACTAACACACCATTGTAAATCAATTATACTCCAATAAAGATGTTAAAAAGAAAAAAAAAAGTAATAGCATGGAAAAATATAAAAACAGTGTTTTTCATATATATATATATATATATATATATATATATATTTTTTTTTTTTTTTTAACTGGGGTATAGTTGCTTTACAATGTTGTGTTAGTTTCTGCTGTACAACAAAACGAATCAACTATATGTATACATATATCCCCTCCCTCTTGGACCTCCCTCCCTCCCCCACATCCCACCCATCTAAGTCACCATAGAGCACCAAGCTGAGCTCCCTGTGTTATACAGCAGGTTCCCACAAGCTATCTATTTCACACATGGTAGCCAAAGCAATTTTGAGAAAGAAAAACAGAGCTGCAGGGATCAGGCTCCCTGACTTCAGGTTAGACTACAGAGCTACGGTAATCAAGACAGTATGGTACTGGCACAAAAACAGAAATATAGATCAATGGAACAGAATAGAAAGCCCAGAGATAAACCCACGCACATATGGTCACCTTATCTTTGATAAAGGAGGCAAGAATATACAGTGGAGAAAAGACATCATCTTCAATAAGTGGCGCTGGGAAAACTGGACAGCTACATGTAAAAGAATGAAATTAGAACACTCCTTAACACCATACACAAAAATAAACTCAAAATAGATTAAAGACCTAAATGTAAGACCGGACACTATAAAACATATGAACAACACTCTTTGACATAAATCACAGCAAGGTCTTTTTTGACCCACCTCCTAAAGTAATGAAAATAAAAACAAAAATAAACAAATGGGACTTAATTAAACTTAAAAGCTTTTGCACAACAAAGAAAACCATAAATGAGATAAAAAGACAACCCTCAGAATGGGAGAAAATATTTGCAAATGAAGCAACAGACAAGGGATTAATCTCCAAAATATAGAAACAGATCATGCAGCCCAATATCAAAAAAACAAACAACCCAATCAAAAAATGTTTGGAAGGCCTAAATAGTTACAATTTTCATTTGTAATAGAGCTACAAAGTAGAGCCTTATTTATTTATTTATTTATTTATTTATTTATTTATTTATTTATTTTATTTTTGGCTGTGTTGGGTCTTCGTTTCTGTGCGAGGGCTTTCTCCAGTTGCGGCAAGTGGGGGCCACTCTTCATCGCGGTGTGCGGACCTCTCACTATTGTGGCCTCTCTTGTTGCAGAGCACAGGCTCCAGACACGCAGGCTCAGTAGTTGTGGCTCACAGGCCTAGTTGCTCTGTGGCATGTGGGATCTTCCCAGACCCGGGCTCAAACCTGTGTCCCCTGCATCAGCAGGCAGACTCTCAACAACTGCGCCACCAGGGAAGCCCAAAGTAGAGCTTTTTATTTGTTATGTTATTTGAAACACAAATGCCTAAAATAATTATAAATCTATGTTATGGGTACATAATGTATAAAGATGTAATTTGTGACATAAATAACACAAAGTGGGAGGGAACAGTGTTGTATAGGAGTAGAAGTTTTGTATGTAATTGAAAAGAAATTTATATCAATTTAAAATAGATTACTGTGAGTTTAGGACTTTATATGCAATCCACAAGGTAACCACAAAAAAATTATATAAAACAATCACAAGAGGATATGAGAATGGAATTGAAAACTGTCACTACAAAACATCAACTAAACACAAAGGAAGGCAGTAATGGAGGAAATGGGGGAGAAGGGTTGTAAGGCCATAACACATAGAGAAAACAAATAACAAAAGGCAAAATTAAGGTTTCTCTATCAGCAATTACCTTACATGTTAGGGAATTAAAGTTCTTAATCAAAAGGCATAAATTGGCAGAATGAGGAAAAAAAAAGACCCAAGTATATGGGCCTGCAAGAGACTCACTTGAGATCTAAAGACATGCATGAGCTGAAAGTGCAACACTGGCAAAAGATATATTATGTAAATGGTAATCAAAAGAGAGCTGGGTGGTTTTCTAATAATAAATCAAATAGACTTTAATTCAAAAGTCTTATAAGAGACAAAGAAGGACATCATATATTGATAAAAGGGTCGACCCACTAAGTAGAAAAAGTAATTAAAAACATAAATGAACTAAACATCAGAATTCCAAAATAGATAAGGCAAACATTGACAGAATTTAAGGGAGAAATGGACAGCTTTGCAATAATAATTGGAGACTTTAATCCTTCACTTTCAATAATGAATAGAGCAAATAGAAGATCAATGAGCAAATGAAGGACTTTAAAACAGTACAGATTAACTAGCCCTAATAGATATTTACAGAACACCTCACCTGGCAACAACAGAATACACATTTGCCTCAAGTGGGACCTTCTCCCAAATAGTCCATATACTAAGCCACAAAACAAGTCTTAAAAATTTGAAAAGACTGAAATCATACCAACTATCTTTTGTAATCACAATGGAATAAAATTATTTCTGTCTGCAGATGACATGATCTTATATGTAGAAAACCCTCTAGATCCCACCCCTCACAAAAATTACTAGAATGAATAAACATATTCAACAAAGTTTCAGGACAAAATCAATGTGTTAAAATCAATTGTGTTTCTGTATGCTAACAATGAGCAATCTGAAAAGGAAATTCAGTAATAATTCCATGTATAATTAAATGGAAAAAATACATAGGGTAAATGTAACCTAGGAGGCAAAATACTTTTACATTAAAAACTGCAACAGACTGCTGAATGGAATTAAATACAACATTAATAAATGGAAAGACATCCCTTGTTAATGATTAAAAGGCTTAATATTGTTCAGATGTCAATATTACCCAAAGATATGTACAGATTCAATGAAAAACCTCTAAAAAGCCCCAATTTTTCATGCGGAGACGAAAAAGTTTATTCTAAAATTTGTAGGAAATATCAAGGGACACCCAAATATCCAAAACAATCTTGAAAAAGATATATGAAGTTGGAGGCATCACGCTTCCTGGTTTTAAAACTTAATACAAAGCAATAGCAATCAGAACAATATGTGTGGCATAAAGACAGGTACATAAACCAATGGAATAGAATGGAAAGCCCAGAAGTAAACCCTCACATATATTTTCAAATAATTTTTGACAAGATTGCCTAAACCATGCAATTGTGAAAAGACAGGTTTTTTTCAGCAATGGTGTTGGGAAAATGGATATCCATATGCAAGAGTGAAGTTGAAATCTTACCTTCTTCCATATACAAAATGTAGCTCAAAATGGATCAAACTAAACATAAGAGATAAAATTATAAAATTTATTACAAAAATCTTAGAAGAAATTTTAAGGGAAAGCTTTATATCATGGGATTTAGCATTGATTTCTCAAATGTGACACCAACAGCACAGACAAGAAAAAGAAGTGTAGAAGTTGTATTTCATCCAAATTAAAAACTTCTGTGTATTAAGGGACTCTGAAGAAACTTGAAAGGCAACCTGTAAAAGTTGAGAAAATATTTGCAATTTAGATATAAGGCATCAATATCCAGACTATATAAACATATCCTTCAACTCAGCAACAGCAACAAAAACAGAAACCCAATTCAAAAATGAGCTAAAGACTTGAATAGACATTTATCCATAGATGACATACACATGGGCAATAAGTATGTGTAAAGATACTCAACATTACTAATCACTAGGGAAATGTAAATCAAAAGCAAAATGATATACCATTTCACTTCCATTAATATGCTCTTATGGAACCAAACTTAGGTTTGCTTGCCCCTGGGCAGTAAAGGCTATCTTCTGACGCTGGGTTGTGGTGAAGGAAAGTACAGTGTTTATCGCAAGGCACTCAACTTGGGGTCAAGCATGGAGAACAAGCAGCTCATGTTCAACAGATCTGAACTCCCTCATGGTTTTCAGGGGAATCATCTTTAAAGGCAAGGTGAGGGAGAAGGTTGCATGGTGCCTGATCAGCTCAAAGACATTCATTCTTCTGACTGGTTTGTGGTGAGGTAATCAGGAGTCAACATCATTAACCTTCTGGTTCCAGCCAGTGTGGGGTCTATGTGTTTCTGGTCAGCGTGTAATTAACTTCTTCTACCTGGTAGGGGTTTCAGGGTCTGCAAAACAACTCAAGAATCTGGCACAGAATATTACAGCCTTTGAAGAGGAAATAAGGGTTCTTGACTTTGTTTTACATCTAAACTATTATTATTTTGTTCTACTTGATTGTTTTCCTTTGTTTCTGCAGTTCCTCACCTCTTTGATAAAATCTGCCCTTTGGCACTCAAGGAAGAGGCTAAAGCTTTTCTACAAACAAGAGGTGGGTAGAGGACGTGAGGGGTCTGTCCCTGGGAAGGCCCCACAGTGTCCTGACTATTCTAGCAAAAAAACAACAACCAAACAACAAAAAAATTAAAAACACAGAAAATGAGAGGTGCTGGCAAAAATGTGGAGAAATTGGAACCCATTTGGTAGTGTGAAAGTAAATTGGTGTAGCTGCTGTAGAAAACAGTACAGTGGTTCCTCAAAAAAAATTCAACATAGAATGATCATACAATCCATTTATTCCACTTCTAGGTATATAATCAAAAGAATTGAAAGCATAGACTCAAATAGACATTTGAACACCAATGTCCATAGTAGCACTATTCACAGTTGGAAAAAGCTGGAAACAACCTAAAATTCTATCTACAGATGAATACATAAACAAAATGTGGAATATACATACAGTGGAATTTTATCCAGCCTTAAAAAGGGATGGAATTCTGATACATGCTATAACATGGATGAACCTTGAAAACATTATGCTAAGTGAAATAAACCAGTGACAAGCAGAGAGAATATTGTATAATTATGCTCATGTGATTGCTGTTCCTAGAGTAGACACATTTATAGACACAGAAAGTAGAATAGTGGTTACCAGGGGTTGGGATGAGGAAGACAAGGGAGTTATTATACAATGGTAAGAACCTCAAAATTTCAGGTTGAGAGGACAAAAATTTCCAGAGATGGATAGTAGTGACAATTGTCTGATAATGTGAATATATTTAATGCCATTGAACTGTACACTTAAAAATGGTTAAAATGATACATTTTATGTTATGTTACCACAATAAAAAAGGGAAACAAGCTAAATAAAAAAGAAGAAAAGAAAGAGATGATCCCATGTCTTTTCCCCTAGATGGGATCATATATGAACATAATACTTGAAAATGCTGCAGTAATTTCACAGTCATGAAAGGAGACACCCTGGGGCAAAGTTGTCTCACTGAGGATGCCAGAGGGAAGTGATGGAAGGAACCTGGATTCGCAGTGATACCATGGAGCTAAATGATTGTACTGTGCCTGGTACTTGACCAAACCCTGGACATCCAATTATGCAAAATGACAAAATTCATTATTTTTCTAAGTAAAGAAAAAAAAAAAAAAAAGAAATGAGCTATCAAGCCATGAAAACACATGGAGAAATCTTAAATGTGTATTATTAGGTGAAAGAAGCCAATCTGAAAAGGCTACATATGGTATGATTCCAACTATATGGCATTCTGAAAATGGTTAAACTACAGAGACAGTAAAAGATCAATGGTTGCCAGGGGCTCATAGAGGAGAGAGGGAGAGGGAGGAAGAGGTGGACCACAGTGGATATTTTAGAGCAGGGACACTACTCTGTGTGATGCTGTAGTGGTGGATACATATCGTTATACATTTATTAAAACACACAAGACTGTACAACACAAATCATGATCTCTGATGTAAGCTCTGAACTTTAGTTAACAATAATGTAGTTAACAATAATGTATAAATACTTTGTCATCAATTGTAATACATATGCCACATTAATGCAAGATGTTAATAGGGAAAATGGAGAGTGAGTGGGTATATGGGGACTCTCTGTATTTTCTGCTCAATTTTTCTGTAAACCTAAAACTTCTTTGAAAAGTGTATTAATTTAAAAAGTAGCTATTATTGACATTTATGGCATGACAACACCTGAAAAGGAGAGCCAGTTTAGGATGGGAGGTTTTTCTCCAAATCACATACATCTGGGGGCCACCAACTCAATGACCTGGCTGCTAAGTGATTTGTCCTTGGATAGGACACTGGGTTGACACATCTTATTGATACTTATGGTCCTTAAACAAGCCCTTGTCTTTGGGGTACAGCACAGGCACTATAAACTGGGAATCAAGGTTGAAAACTGGGCATGACATGACACCTAGATTCCTGCAAGTGACTACTGCATATGATAGGCTCACTAATATATGTTGATGATTTTTGTCACAAATTCTGGAAAACTCTGACACCAATAGCTATACTTCAGCTTGATTTATTTATTACATTTGTGTGAGCTTACCTTACACAATAGCATTGACCAAAAGGAAAATAAGCTGAGAAATATGGATCATATTTTCAGCTCAAGTTTTAAATGAGAGGTAAAGTTAATGGTACATTCTATAGAGCTCCAACAACATGAGTCTCTCATACACACATTCTCTCTCTCTCTCTCACTTTGATCCTAATTTTCTTATTTCAATTTACTATTCTACACAAAACTTACAGTTCTTACAGATTTGAGCATAGATAAATGTTTTTATGGTTCATAGTTAGGCATGGACTGAATTTTCTTTGTCATTCTTTCAACCAAGTATGGTGGATATCATAAGTAAGTAAATAAATAAATATCTGCTATAAAGAAAACCTACACTTGAAACCATGAATTACAAAACTTGAGTTTGAGTCATGACTTAGCCACTTATTAGCTCTGTGTCTTTTAAAATTTTATCTGTAAACTTCATTGCCTTCCCTCATTCTTAGGTTATTATACTTTAACATAAAGAGGTTAATTATAGCTTGTAGAATATTAAATAAACACTCTGTAATTATATGATATATGCCAGATAGCATCATGAAAAATATAACTGAAATGTCTGTGTAATAACAATGAATTTAAGTTGAGTGAAATGCAGAGGCTGTTTTTCTGTGGCTATCAGAAAGAAAGAAAGAAAAGAAAGAAAGAAAGAAAGAAAAGAAAGAAAGAAAGAGGGAAAGAAAGAAAGAAAGAAAGAAAGAAAGAAAGAAAGAAAGAAAGAAAGAAAGAAAGAAAGACAGAAGAGAGAGAGAGGGAGAAAGAAAGAAAGAAAGAAAGAAAGAAAGAAAGAAAGAAAGAAAGAAAGAAAGAAAGAAAGAAAGAAAGAAAGAAAGAAAGAAAGAAAGAAAGAAAGAAAGAGAAAGAAAGAAAGAAAGAGAAAGAAAGGAAGAAAGAAAGAAGAAAGAAAAAGAAAGGGATTTAATGGAGTGAACTTAGCTTTCTTCCTCCTTGATTGCCGTCCCCCCCCCCCCTCCCCCCCCCCCCCCCCCCCCCCCCCCCGTCTTCCTAGGAACAATAGCAATGTTAGTTGAGTAGTCACTTTTCATTGGCAAGTCGATGTGGCAAGTTCTGTGACCAGAAGGAAGCCAGAAAGCGGTTTAAAGAAACTTAGAAAACAAAGAGTAACACAGTCAAAACTCCTAAAAACTCAAGTCAGAAAGTTAGGAATTTTTTATGTAGACCCGGAAGGAGATCTTTGAGGTAACTTGATGTGTGATGCGTCAAATACACCTAATTTTAGACATTTTAGGAGAGAGGCGCCATTCTTTCCTCCATGATCAGTGCATCTGCTCTGCTCGGCACTCAATTCCATGACCAAAGGCATCACGTCTTACTTCTATCTAACAGCAGGTCAGCTGGGCACGATGTGGGTATAAACCTGATAAGCAAATTAAAAGATCTGAAAGGGGACTTGGATACTGATATCTCAGAAAGGACTAGAATGCACTAGAAAATTGTGAAAGGCAGGATTTGCTGAAGCCAGAGCAATGATTACAAGAAATTCAAGGGCAAGAAGAGCCTTTCCTTTACCCTTAAAATGGAGTTAATCTCTCAGATAGAAGTCTTACTGCCCCTTGAGATGTGATGGGCATGTGCTGATGAGCTGACAGAAAACAACTTGCTCCTGGTCTGTGCTCCCAGAAAAAGGAAACACCATTCTATAGAGATGCAACTAGAGGATTAGTTAGTCTAACCTCTGCATGTTCAAGTAAGGACTGTGAAAGAAGGATGCTGAGGGTCTTGCCTAAGGATATGCAATAATGAGTTTCCAAGGAAGGAACAAGGCCTCTTGTCAAGGCTGTTCTGTGGTGTTCAGTCTCTCTAAGGAAAGGCCAGACTCTTAACTAATGGCTTCTTTACATCTGAAAATTGGTCACAAGAAGGAAAATGCCATAGAAATTATTCGCTAAATATAACAGGTTCACTTTCAGCCCTCACCAAGCTTTCCAAACAGCTTGACAAAAACAAGGCAAAGAACTATCCCTTCCATTTGCTTTAAAGGAATAATATTTGATTAACCCTACAAACCAAAGTCATCAAAGTGAAATCAGAAATTTGCAAATAATTATATTTTCTTTGTATTCTATACTGTGTGAGTTTCATTCTCTGAATAGACTATCTGTATTCACTAAGCTAAGTAAGTACTGACTAGTCATAGATACTAGTCCACTGAGCTGAGGAAAACAGCTTAGATGAGAAATGAAGAAAATTATATATTAGAAAAATTAACCTAAAAATACAAAAAAAAACCCCAAATTGAAGTGGATTGAGAGTTTACAAATTTCCAGAAATTTTATTTTAAAAGTCAACCTTCAGAAAATCCTCCTATTTCTTCAAATTAAAATTTTGTATGCAACAAATATTCTTAGTTTTTCACTCCAGCCCACATACTGGTTTGCATTTGAAAAAAAAATTTCTACCCCAAAATTTAATTATTGATATATATTTCCAAGATTTCATTAATTTGTTCACTTTTACATCTTAGAACCTTTACAAATATAACCATATGTAGCCTTCAGGTGTAAAAATACCATTTTGTACATGATAACATAAATAGTATTTATGTATAAATATTATAAGCATGTACCTAATGCATGTATGTTTATATATACTTGTGTATACTTATATATTCTTATGTTCTGTATGTATAATGTGTGTATGTGTGTGTATGTGTCTGTGTGTGTATAAAAATCCAAACTATTCTCTTTTCCCCTCAAGAATTTCTTACAAAATTATAAATTATTAATTAGAAGAGTGTAACCTTTAATTATGATTTAAAAGCCCAGAAAAATACTTTCATGTTGAAACACTTTGAAGTCTGGATTTATTTTAATTTACTTAAAAATCAAACTTAATTGACATATTTAGCTAAGTTCACTTCCCATTGAGTAATATATTTTTAATCACTAATGTCAAAATTCATTATATATTTTTCAATCAGTTATTTCTTGTTCCAAAATTATATAAAAACTTTTAAAACACCAACTGCTTTGTGCTTGTAGAAATTGCTGGAAGAATTTAAACACTTTAAATATGCATTAAAGAGAAATTAAAATATGTATATGATGGACCTAGGAGAATATTTGATCATAATATGTAAGATTAATGCTTTAAATAAAAAGTAAAATATTGTGTATTTCTTGCTCTCTCATCCATCAGAAATTGCTGTTATTCAGACTAACAGCCTTGTCTTCATTCCTGCCCAGTTCTGAGTGTCCTGGAATTGGAAAGCTGGTGATAATTTACTGTCATTACAAAATAACTGGTTATGGTTAACATCAGCTCTTCAGAAGTCCATACATTTAAAATGTCAGTCACATTACTTTTACATCTCTCCCTTTAGAATAGTAAGAAAAAATGATTTTATATCACTGTCCCTCAAAATGGCACAAAACCCTGTGCATGGGGATTTAAGTTTAATTGTTTATTGCTTAATTTAAGAGTAATCCTTGAAATGTATGACTTTCCTGGTTATGCTTACTGTACAAATTAGTTCAAATTATTTAACCTAACTGTTCTTCAAGCCCAAATTATAGAACTTCTTTTTTCAAATCAGCATCAACCTTAGATCAATACTTTAAGCAAGGTTTTTTTTTGTTTTTTTTTTTTTTTTTTTTTTTTTTTAATGATATGTTTTGTTGTTCCACCTAAGTCTAACCCATTTCAGAGAGAATTTAAGAAATCAGAAAGGCTGTTTATTAGAGCACTCCTCTTGGTGTAAAAGTTCACACATAATCCATTTGTGATTGTTATTCTTGTTGATTTGCAGGAAAAAAAAGGGAGAAATGTGCAACTATGAGATAAAATACTATACGCTACTCAGAGCTTGAAACTGAAGACATGAAGGGCAAATAAAGAGGGTGAAGGAAGGAGAAAAAAGAAGACATGTGGTCCTACAGGTGCTGTATGGTAACTGGGAATCACGTTTTCTGTTCACACTTCTTCCACTGTCCAAACCTGGGCTTCTACACTTTGAGGGCACATCTGTCATCTATGTAAAGAAGGGCTATCCTGTGATCTCTAAAGTCACCTAGGTCTACCATTTACCCTCAAATATTTGCATTTTTTAAAATGTTTTCAGGTTCTTTATAGGTTCATCTGAGCTGAGGTATACGCTCTGCCTTCCTTGCAGTACACACATTTAATTTCCCTAATTATGCTGTTTATTTTGAAATTCTTACAAGTGGACAGGCCATGTTTTATTTGCTAATGATACAAATAGACTGCTTATAGGCTATTTTGTAGGCATGAGAAAGTCCTAGTTTATGAGATATGAAGACTGAGTCATGGGATAGTGTTATAGGATGATCCATAGTACGGATGCAGAAATCTGAGGCCAACTTTCTGGAGTGATACTTTCCAAAACACTGCCTGGGTATAAAAGGAAAGAAAGAAGAAAAGAAAGAAAGAAAGAAAGAAAGAAAGAAAGAAAGAAAGAAAGAAAGAAAGAAAGAAAGAAAGAAAGAAAGAAAGAAAGAAAGAAAGAAAGAAAGAAAGAAAGAAAGAAAGAAAGAAAGAAAGAAAGAGAAAGAAAGAAGAAAGAAAGACCTAAACCCCGCCCCAAGAAAGAAATCCATCCCGCAGAAGAACGGAAGGAAGTAAAGGAAGCCTGCCCGTCCCGCCCTACAGCCTTCCACTCCCCCCACCTCCCCCCCAGCCCCCTCCCTCCACGCTAGCCCTCCCTCACCCCTCCCGCAGCCCTCCTCCGCCTTCTCCGCCCCTCACCCCTCCAGCCCGGACGCGCGCCCGCCCGAAAGAAAGGTCTTTGCTCAAGTTGATGTTTACAAATAAAACATTGTAAAGGATTTTTTTCAAAGTATGAATAATACTATTAATCTGTTGTACAGGCAGAGATTAATTAGGGAGAAAGAATTCTAACTTTATAGAGAAGGCACTAGATGCTTGCATTACTAAATTGACAAAAGTGTTAAGATAATGTTTAAAATAAAACTTGACAAAACTTAAACATGCTTTCCAGTCTAAAAGTCCAGTTGATTGACAACCTGGGCTTTTCAGAGAGAATTTAAGGTAAAAAAATGAAATTTGGCAGCAAAGTGATGAATATGGATGACATAATGATTTGGAATAATAAAGGAACTTCTAGAATGGTCAGAAGGGAATTTATCAGTGTATGTCATGGAAGAGAGGATGACAAATAATCTATCTACCCATCAAATTAGGTAACTGACAGGTGGGTTAAGTATGTCAGAGGAACTTATAATTGTTTTAAGTTAAAATTTAGAAAAAAAGAGGTGAGAACTGTGGAAATAAGTAAAGGTCAGAATTTATTTAAAGAAAACTCCACTGTTCTAAGATTACTTTGTGAATAAGAAGGAAAAACAAACAAGTTGAAATGTACTGTAATTGAAGGATGCCATATATGAATAATTTATTCACATGAATGGGTCAGTTTTGTACTCTTCGTGAAGGCCACTGCATTTAGAACCATCTCCGTTGTGTGAAATCAAGTTAATGAAACCCACTTATAAACCTCAGGGAATGATTTCATTTAAATGAGTTTTAAGACAGAGTCAATTTATAACCGAAGTCTTTTTACACGTTAAAATATTTTAAATTAAAAACCTCTATTAGTATGCAACATTTTATATTAATTTATATAGATTATATGTATTCTCCTCTTCCTTCTTTCAATGGCCAATCTCTGGATAATATACCCTCTTGAATTTGTAAGACTTGGGTCTGTTAATCCATCTTTCTCCTGACCATTAGCCTTTCACTTTACTGAGTGATTTGCTTTACATATAAACTTTTTCTAATATATGGCCCCCAACCAAACAGAAAACATTTCTCAGATCCCACATCCCTCTGTTAGCAGATACAATTCCATTTATTTATTTACTTTCTTAGCCAAACATTCAGAAATTATCCACCCATCCATACTGTCTCCAGTTGCTTATTTAGCTTTTACTCTCTTTATTTTTAAAATACATTTTATTCCAGATATGTATATTGCTAAGTGTACAGCCGATGATTTTCCACTAAGAAATTCTTGTGTATACAACTCCCTCCGAAAGAAATAGTGCATTACCAACACCCCCAAATTCCTTTTGAAGTTACTTATCTTTTCAAGGGTAACCATCTGACTTTGAGGTTTTTTGGTTTGTATTTGTAAGTTATATAAATGGAGTCATATGCATATGTACTTTCTGATTTGGCTTCTTTCTTTCACAGTTATGATTGAGACATGGACCCTGGGAAGTATTTAAATCATTTTTATTGCTGTATACTGGTTCATTGTAAGAAGCATACATTTAACTTACCTATTCTCTCACTAAATGGGCATTATTCTTTTGTTCAGTGTTTGACTAATGCAAATAAGGCTGTTGTGAACATCTTTTTGCATGAGTTTGAGTGCATACATATATGCTGAGAGAGGAATTACTGGATCATAGGAAGACATATATTCAGCTTTAATACATATTGCCATATTTACCAAACACTTCATATTTTCTGTCTCTTTAATTTTATTCTCTCTGGAAGATGTGTAGAGAGTGCACATTAAATTATAATTTCATTCTCTTGATGTCTAATGATGTTGAGCACCTTTTTCATGTATTATTGTCAATTTAGGTATCTTCTTCAGTCAAGTGGATTTTCAAGTATTTCATTCACTTTCTTTTCTACTTGTTTGTTGAGTTCCTTATATATTATGGATATGAGCTCTTTGTCAATTTTTTATATGCAAATAGTCACTCTCACTTCACTCTGTGGCTTGCTTAATTTTATGCTTTTTACAATGAATGTAATTTCTTGATTTTAATAAATATAATTATTTTCCTTATGGTTAGTATTTTTGCAACCAGATTTAGAAATCTTTATCTCCTTCACTGGCATGAATATATTCCCCTACATTATCTTCCAAAAGTGATATTTTATTTTATTTAGATATACAATCCACCTGGATTGATTTTTTGTATCTTGTGGGTAAGTAATAAAGATACTCCTTTCTACATAAATATCCAATTGATCTAGTATAATTTATTTAAAAGACCATCTATTTTCATTGTTGTTCTTAGGACAAAACAAATGTCTTTTTTCAAGGCTTTTTATTCTGTGTTGTTTAGTCTCCTTAAGGTAAATCCAGATAACCACTGGAATGGATTCTTTACATCGTTTTTATGAATCAGGCATTTCTCTACATATGCCAGTGTCTAAATCTGGACTACATTTGAATTCTTTTTCTGTTGCTCCAATATGACACTCACTTAAATATTATATCCTTATTTTAACCATTGATATCCTATAATTTTATTATTATTAATTTGTTTTTAACTAGGTTAATAGATGTTTTATGATATAGGAATGCTATTTTTGAAGTGGTGACATTTAGAGAATTTCCCTTTATGCACTACATAGATAGTGTTCTATACAATTTATATATATACTAATACATTTAATATCCCAAATTACCTAATGAGGTAGGCATTATTACTGTCCCCATATTATGGTTGAAGAAACAGAAGCACAGAAGTACAGGCACAAAGAAGAAAAATATGAATGTTCATCACCTAACGCAGTTAGTGATTGGCAAATCTTTATTTGGATGCAGGTATCTGGCTTCAGCATCAGTGCTTTCAGATGCTATGTTATGCTTTCCTTTCAGAGATGTCTTTGTGTTTCATCTTGGAGTACATGAGGAGACGGTTGCTGAGACTGGATTTTAGTTCTAGAGCTTGGAAGATTAGCTAGGTTTAAGGATTTTTAATTTGAGCATAGTAAATAAGATTTACTGTCATATTTGTATATAGTATGAGAAGAAAATAAAAATCCTGAGTGACAATTAAATTTGCGCCATGATAATAAATAGATAGAGGGTCCCTTTATGGAGATAAGAAGCACTAAGGGAAGTATATTTATAGGATGGAATGGAGCGGTTTGTTAAGTTGGAGATGGCTAAGAGACAACTAAATACAAGATTCAAGTAGAAATTCTAAGGTGTATATGTGATATTTAAAATCATGAGACTGACGAGATCACCTAGAAAGAGAATGCACTAAAGGAAATTAAAGAAATAAGAATAAAGTTTTAGGACATGCTAAATTTAAAGTTCTGAGAAAGGAGATCAAGACAGCCAAAATATTAGGAGGAAAACTAGGTGAGTGTGGGTCATGGGAAGTGAGGAAGGGAGTAATCAAGACGGGAATGTTCAACTTTGCCAATTGTTGCTGAAACACTGAGTACAATTAGGGCAGAAACTTGACCAAAGCTATTGGCAAGTTATAGGCAAAAAGGGCAGAAAATGGGATGAAATACAGATTGAAAAGAGTTGAAGAGAAAATGGATGCTGAGGAGTTGGATGTAGGGGTAGAGAAAGTTTTTAGAGATGTTATGCTCTAAGTGAAAGAAAAGAAATAGAAGGTAATGGAGGAATTGAGGGCTCAAGAGAGAGTATTAAATATATATGATATGAGGCTTATTTTTATAGTGAAAGTAATAATCCCATATATAAGAAAACTTTCATTGCAGTGACAAAATCCACGAAGGCTTGAGAAGACAGAAGAGCAAAGATGTAAGCTGAAGGACTGACCTAGTATAATAATAATTTCTTGGGATAGTGTCCTTTTAATATTTAGGTTTTTATATACTCGGAAATTTATTTATTTAAGTGGGATGACTTCCAAAACAAATTCTATTTATTTTTCAAATAAGTAGTCAATATTCTAACACTATCTAAGGAGAAATATTTTCTTCTTTTACTGATTTGAAATAATTTTTTATCACATTAATACAGATAAATATGCATATAATACTATATATACTTTCGCAAATATACAATTTAACTTTTTGTATATTTCTGAGCTATAACAAATTATTTTAATTATGAGATTTGATGATATTTAACTCCTATACATTTGCTCTGCTTTTAAAAATATTATTGTTTTTTTCTTGGGTATTTATTCTTTCATCTCAATTTTAGAATCACATATTGAATTATAATTTTATTAAAATTTTACATGAATGTGAATGAGTTTGACATTTTTATAATAATATTACATTTCTCATTAATGACCTTGATATATTTCTCCATTTAATCACATCATCAGAAAAGTCCATACTATTTTATTACACCAGATGAACATAATCATGATACATTACGGAGACAGTGACCAGGTATTGAAAAGTCTATAAATCATGTCACAAAGACAAGTGAATGTGTTTAGTCTGGAAAATAGCAACTTGAGACATTTATAGTAACATTTCCAATTTTTGAGGGTCTCTTGTAAAACAGGAATTGAACTTTTTTTTAATTGCAGAAGACAGAAAGGAAGAAAAATTATGGAAGAGCAAAATTTTTATCAATCTGAAGTAATTTTTTTTTATTAAGTTGACTGTGCAATTATGTAATGAGTTCTTTATCATTACCCCAAACTGGAATTTGGAGAGAATAGAAAGCATTCCTTCCCTGGTGGAATCAATCTTTCCTAGGATGAGAGGAGATTCCATAGATGGCTCATGTATCAGCTGGACCTCAAAGGAAGTCAATATTAGTTAAGGTGTGAAAATATGAGGTGATCACATACCAAATAAGAGCACAAAATACGATATGGAGATGGAAATATACAAAGTATTTTCAGGAGACATAAAATAAACAAATAAGGATGAGTGTAGATTTTAAACCTCATGGGTGTCTGGAGTTAAATTGGGAAGGATAGTGGTAGTAACTGTGGATGACCATATATATTAAGCCATAGATTTAGGATTTTTTTTCTGTTAGCTATAAGCATTGCATGGTTGGGTTTTGGGTAAAATTGTGAAGATCATATTTTCCAATTTTTGTGAAATTGGAAGATGTGAAATATTTTCAGAAGTGAAATATTAATATAATTAATGGGTATATTTCATTTTGTTAGGGCCTGGAGAGTTAAAGCTTTATAGAGTAAATTAAATCATTTTGTCAGGTAAAATCATAAATATGGTGGCAATTCTTTGTAGTTACATAAGTCTTATTTCAATGGCCTCATGTTGTCCTTGTCATATATCCATCATTGGACCACACAGAGTCCATTTATTTGAGCCAACAAGGTATTTCTTTGTTCTTATTTTACATTCTGACTTGATATTTTTTAGGAATCTTCTTTGTTTAAGGCACTGTAGGAGAAAATATAAAGATATTCTTTACAATACTGTTTATACTCATCTTATTTGCATAATTAATTCAAATCAATTTGTAGACTTTGGCTTAATTTCAATATACATTTTATCAAATGTAGCTGAATAAAAGTTTAATCATGGGCTAAAACTATCTTGCCCACTACCATTAGATTAATTTACCAATAGTTTTGATACTACATTTTATTCATATTTTCTGTCTTAATAAAATTTCTTCACCTTCTTTACATATTCACATAATATTATATCCTATCAATCACACTTAGTATTACTCCTATGTTGAAGGCCTTCTCACATTTTCTCTAACAAAACAAGTTATTTTCTCCTCTGAAACATAATTCAACATTCATTTTGTCCAACTCAAATATTCCTAGAATAGCTTAGCTTGCTTTCCACAATCTCATTCCTACATCAAACCCAGGAATGTGGGTATACATTTATTTGTAACAAACTAACAATTGTTTTAAAATTAATCTGGTAATTCCTTGATTTCTAAAAATGAATGGTATACTGGTAAATTCCAGCTTATGTAATTATCCTGCAGCCTTATTTAGCTCTCTAGAAAAACTTGGCTGTACCTATTATAAATGGCTGTACTGTTGTGGCATTGAGAATTAGGGAGGAAATTGATGAATCTTTCTTTCTTTGAGACAATTCTCACATAGCGGCTAAGTACCCCGAGCTTCAAATTGTTCTTTGGATGATCTATTAATAGAATGTAACTCATGTTTGAACACCTAAAACATACATATTCATAATCTGCGTTACTCTGTTCTTCACTATCTACTCAAAAGTCACTTGCACGTGATATGAACTTTGATCAGTTGAAAAACATTATAGTATTTATAGATTTTGGGGGGCTTACCTAGTCCAGCATCAACCCCAAGCACTTCTCATGACAAACTAGGTTTAATGTATGGTGTGTTTGGTTTGGGATATAGTGGGGGATATTAAAAAATCCTTAGTTTTCGTCATTTTGCTGAAAAGAGAAAAATGACCTAAATAAGTAAATTGACTTAGCCATTATTAGTAGTTCTAATTGAGGAAATAGCAACCATTATCCAAAGGCAAAGAAAGAAATCAAAGAAGGAAGGAAGAAGGGAAGAGGGAAGGAAGAATGAACTGCAGTGTCTGAGTTGGAAATATGGGAGGAAATGGACTATTACAATTTCTCACTTAGTGTTGGGCTTAATTCTCTTGTGAAAGATGTGTGAAATGCTGCTTTAATTTATAAAAAGAGAGGAATCTACAGCTCTGAAACCCCTACTATCTGCCAGGCATGGTGAAATTAAAGACTTCCATATATAGTTTTTCTCTATAAACATAATAAAAAATATTTTTTGTACATTAGGGTTTTTATTTGTTTTCAATATTCCATATAAACCAAAGCAGTCAAAATTATAATGTATTTATTGTATACATGATATTTATATTGATGTTTTCAACATCCCTCAAGTAATTTTGCCGTCATTGTCTTGGCTTTTTAGGAGCTAAGACAAAGGTAAGACAGAATTATAAGTATCCATATTATTATATTTATAATAAATAATTTCACAGAAACGTATTTTTTCTTTGTCTCTGCTTACTATGTATTATATGAATAAATGAAAACAAGAGACAAAAATAATTTAGAAAAAATGTTGATAAATAAGAATGTTTAATAAATATAAATATTTTGAATTACCAGCCACCTTGAACCCTCATACAAACTTCCCAATTTCAATTAAATTTTATTGATTGGAATGAATGTTTCCTGCATTCATTATTAACATTTACTATTACTCCTAAATAATAAACTTTAGAAACATGGTAGTGAATGAAACAATTTTGATATCACACTACAATCTCTGGTGAATTTTCAGCAATTTACATGTGTTTTCAACTTGAATTTGTACATGTATTTTAAATGCATAGATATCTCAATTATGTCATATACCTTTTTATAAAGCAGAAAATATATTTCTATGTATTTTAAAACACTTTCAAAGATGTTAGTAGAAGCTGAGAAAAATATATGAAATATGTTCCAACCCCAGAGATGTTCTCTCCCAGAGAGAGTGTTAATATGTCAGGGATGTTTTAATTTCATGAACAACTTTAATCAACTCAAAATGCTTAGTGTGGCAGGAAGGCATTTGGAAGGCAACTACATTTTATTTTAAAATTATGTGGCCCTTAAAATATAAATCCTAAGTATAACTGAAAGAAATTTTGACTTTATCTAAATCCAGAGAGAAAAAGCATCATATTTCTAACATAAGGAAAATAAACAGACTTAGCCACTTCTCTTCAACTTTTATTCAGTTAGCATTTATCACAGACTCACTTCATCCTTTAATATTCACCAAAGAGTAATGGAAGTTACAAAAGAAGGTAAACATCTCTATCTTTAAACTTGCATTAGAAAAATACCCATGCATAAGACACAGAGATCATATTAACACTGACAATATTGTGGCAGTCAGTATTTAAACATTTTTAGAATCACAAAGAAAAATTTTAAATATCTTGAGACAAATGAAAGTCAAAACCACAACCTACCAAAATGTACAGGATACAGTTCAAAGAGAAAAATATAAAGCTGTAAATTTTTATATTAAAAAAAGCAATATCTCAAATCAACAACCTAACTTTACTCCTTAAGAAACTAGGAGTGGAGGAAAAGAATGAACAAAAGTCAAAGTTAACAGAAGGAAAAAAAAATAAGGATTAAAATAACAATGTAGAGAAGAGAAAAACAATGGAAGAAGGCAACAAAACCAAGAATTTGTTCTTTGAAAAACAATTTTTTTTAATGACAAACATTTAGTTAGATTGATTAAGAAAAAAGAGTGAAAAATCAAATAACAAAAATCAGAAATAATGTGAGGATATGAAACACATTTTGCAGAAATTAAAAGAATCATAAGGGAATACTGTGAACAATTGTATGCACCCCAAATGATAACCTAAGTAAAATAGATAGATCCCTAAAATCACACAACCTACAAAGACTGAATCATGAAGAAACAGAAAATCTGAACAAACCTATAGCTAATAAAGAGATTGAAAAAGTAATCAAAACCTGACAAAGAAAAGCTCAGGAGCAAATGGCTAATTAATAAATTCTATCATCACCTTTAAAAATACTGACACAAATCCCCCTCAAAGCCATTCAAAACATTGAAGAGGGCACTTACAAACTGATGCTATGAGGCCAGCATTACCCTGACACCAAACAAAAATAAAAAAAGAGAAAATCATCACAAGAGAAAAAACAAAAAAACTATAGACCAATATCCCTGATGAATATTGATGCAAAAATATTAAACAAAATACCAGCAAACAGAAGTCAACAGATCATTCAAAAGATTATATACTGTGACTAAGTGGGATTTGTTCCTGGAATGTAAGGATCGTTTAACACATGGAAATCAATCAATGTAATACACTACATTAACAGAATAAACAATATTCTTTTGAAAAACATATTATCTCAATTATGAAGAAAAGGTTTTTGAAAAGATTCAACACCTTTTCATGTTAAAAAGACTCAATACACTAGTACTAGAAAAAATATATCTCAACAAAGTAAAGACCATATGTAAAAGGCCCACAATTAACATGAAACTCAGTGGTGAAAGACTGAAAGCTTTTCCTCTAATCTCAGGAACAACATGAGGATGTCCACTTTTACCACTTCTATTCAACATACTACTGGATGTCCTAGTCAGAAAAATTAGTCAAGAAAACATAAATACAATTATCTAAATCGGAAAGAAAATAGTAACATTATCTCCATTTGCAGGCAACATGATCTTATGTATAGAAAACCCTAAAGATGTCATTCAATATCTGTGTTAAATAATGAATGAATTCAGCAAAGTTGCAGAATACAAAATCAATACACAAAAAATAAGTTGTGTTTCTATAGTCTAACAATAAACATTCCAAAAGGGAAATTAAGAAAATAATTCAATTTAAAACAGCATCAAAAGAAATAAAGTATTTAGGGATAAACTTAATTTAAAAAGTTAAAATCTTATACAAAGAAAACTTCAAAACATTTCTGAAAGAAATAAAGGAGGATGCAAATAATTGGAGAAACACCTTGTGCCCATGGATGCGAAAAATTAATATTGCTAAAATATTAATACTACTCAAAGTAACACGTAGATATAGCATCATCCTTATCAGAATCCTATCGGCATTCTTTTCAGAAATAGAAAACTCTATACTAATTTATAGTCTAGACTAAATTATATGGAATCTTAAGGGATCCCTTGTAGCCAAAACATTGTTGAAAAAGATGTTCAAATTTGAAGATCTCACATTTCCTGATTTCATAATTTATTACAAAGCTGCAATAATCAAAACAGTGTGTCACTGGCATAAGACAAACATATAGAATAATAGAATAGAAAAAAGAGTCCAGAAATAAAATGCATACATATATTAAAATTATTTCAACAAAGTTGCCAAAACTATTCGATCGGAAAAGGACAGTCTTTTAAACAAATGGTATTGAAAAAGCTAGATATTTACATGTAAAATAAGTTTGACCCTTACCTTACACAATTTACTAAAATTAACTTAAAATAGATCAAAGATTTAAACATGATATAAAATTTTTATCACTTTTAGAAGAAAATATATGAGATATCTTTATGACACTGGATTTAGCAGTGAATTCTTTGAACTGACACTAATAGATTAGAAAACAAAAGTAAAAAAAAAATAAATTGGACTATATCAAAATTTAAAACTTTAGTACATTATAGGATTCAATCAACAGAGTGAAAATGTAGCTTATAGAATGGGAGAAAATATTTGCAAATGATATATCTGTTAAAAGCTTACTATCCAAAATATTTAAAAAACACAACCCAACAAGAAAAAAATATAACATATTTAAAAAGTGGACAAAGATCTTGAGTAAACATTTTTCCAAGGAAGATATACCAATAGACAACAATCATGTAAAAAGATGTTCAACTTCACTAATCATTAGGAAAATGCAAATCAAGACCACATTGAAATATCACCTCATATTCATGAGAATGGCTACTATCAAAAACCAGAGGTAAGAATGTGGAGAAATTGGAACACTTGTGCACTGTTTGTGTAAATGTAAAATGATGCAGCTGCTATGGGTAACATTATGGTGGTTCCTCAACAAATTAAAAATAAAATTACTATATGATTCAGCAATTTCACCTTGCTCTTTTAGGTATTTACACACTGATTCTAAACTTACATCCACAAAAACTTGTTTGCAAAGTTATAGCTGCTTTATTCATAATTACCAAAAAGTAGAAGCAACCAAGAGGTCCTTTAATAGATGAATGGTTATTCAAACTGGTGTGCATTCGTATAACTGAATACTATCCAATGATTTTAAAAAAAATCATGCTCTGAAAAGACATGGAAGAATCATATTTCTAAGTGAAAATATGATTTTAAAAGCCTGCATTCTGTATAATTCCATCTAGATAACTTATTACAAAAGACAAAAATTTAAAGACAATAACAATATCACTTCTTGTTCAGGGTATGTTTGTGGAGAGTAGGGAGAACAGTTGAACAGATGAAGCACAGGAAGATTATTTTGAATAGTGAAACCATTCCTTACCATGCAGTAATGTTGGATAGGTGACACTATGTATTGCTAAAATCTTTACAGAACAAAGCGTTAACCTTAATGTATGAAAAACTTTTAACTGTCACATAAGAGCTTAGGGGATCTGAGGACTAAATATTCACTGTAACAAAATAGTCTAATTGAAGTAAAATGGATGAAATAATTTCACTGAAGTGGGTGAGGGCAAAAGGTGTGGATATAAGCAACTTTGAAAATGAGTGGAGTGTGGAAAACTAAAAACAAAGGGAACTGCACCCAAGCAATGCACTTTAGTTGGTAATGGTATTTTCTGTAGATTCATAGGTTAACAGTTCTGAAACCAGGACACATGTATAATGGAACTGGACGATTAAGAGAGTGGACAGTGGATGGTAAGAACTTGATTTCTCACTGATGGAGGAACAGGTTACAGACAAGCATGGGATAGAATGATCATGCAGATTTGAAGACATCAGTATGAATTTTAATACACACACTGATAGATATATCATATAAATAATTATAGGTATGTGTATGTACATAGGTTAGTACACACACATATATATCCTTGCTCTGTGAATTACGATGAACCAGAAGTTTAACACCACTCCAGAAGCAAAGAGCACACCAGCGCCTAGATCTTCTTCTCTAAAACCCTTCTCCCATAAGTGGAACCAGGGTTCTTGGAGAAATGGCTGATTCTAGGACTGAGGCAGCATTATACAGAATGATACTGGAGTATCTTGTAGTGTCAGAAAGTGAGGAAATGTTCAAAATGAAACAAAACAAACAAAACAATGACGAGTATATGTCAAAGGACAGAGGGAGACAACTGAAAGGGCTCCCAATGGCCAAAGCTCAAACCATTTGAAAAACAAAATAAATAAAATAGTATTGTTGATAATTTAAATAAACAAATATCCATGAGTCCATACAGAAATACATTATTGAGTAACTTAACAAATGTGGGAGAATAGACAAATATCCCCTGCAGAAGTATTCTAAATAACTTTATGTCTCCCCATCTAGGAGGTTAAGATAACTCTCCACTCTTTAAGTGTGAGCTTTTTACAGTAATTTTCCCTCTAGAGAACACTGTGTGGAAAGGGGAAATGAAGTAGTTTACAGTGGAGAAGCATAACAAATACTACTTCAGCCAAGGGATGAAGATTAGAATAAATAGGGATTTTCTATTGAGAATATGCCCCCTTGATGGCAACTTACATCTGTGGTCTTACTTCACAAAACCCGTAACATTAGTCTAATCATGAGAAAAACATCACAAAAATCCAAACTTGTGGACTTTATACAAAATACCTGCCTGTACTGCATACCAAAAAGTTGTCCCAAAACAGGAAAATTCTGAGAAACTTTCACAGTTAAGAGATGCCAAAGACACGATGACTAAATGCAATTTGGTATCTTGGGTGGGATCCTGAAAGAGAAAAAAACGTTATGTAAAAAAACTAAAGAAATCTGAATAAAATATGGATAATAGTTCATAAGAATTTATTGTATTGATTTATTAATTGTGATATAGGTGCCATATTCATTCAAGATGTTAATTAGAGGAAATCCTGGGTGTGAGACATACAGGAACTTCCTCTACTATTTGACAAAGTTTCTGTAAATCTAAAACTATTCTAAACAAAAACTTTATTACAATGCAAAAGCAAAGGGCATTCTTGAGAAATGGCAACAGTTGCCATTTTAATAAAGAAATAAATGTCTAGCGTCTTGGCAGAGAAGCTCTGCTCCCCAATGACTGGAGTCCTTCTGGGCCTTACTTAGAAGACATCTCACAGTCTCCTCTATTTGCTGGACACCATGGGTTGAGGTTCTGTCTGATAAAGCATGAGCAGAAGTGGTGTGCACCTCAACTAAACCTAACCATAAAAACCTCATGTGTGATTGTCATTTTTATTTTTATTTTTTTAATTTTTTGTCTTCATTCCTTGGATGAACAGGTACAGACAGAAATTGCAAAAAAACTGAGACCTTGAATTATTGCTGGAAGCAGAAATCCATACACTCCTCTTATATTAATGAGACCAGGATGTGTACAAGAAATATATTTTAATGATCCAAACATGTAATTTCAGCATTTATCAGCTAACATATTTTATTCCTAGTAACGCAAGTGTCTTCACCAAGAGAAACTCTGAGAGATTTGAGAGAGATGCACCTTGCAAGTCTAATCTTAACCCAAGTTGAGAACTCAAAAGAAATTAAGTTTGAATGGCCATATCATCAAAAAATCTACAAACAATAAATGCTGGAGAGGGTGTGGAGAAAAGGCAACCCTCTTGCACTGTTGGTGGGAATGTAAGTTGATACAGCCACTATGGAAAACAGTATGGAGGTTCCTTAAAAAACTAAAAATAGAACTACCATATGACCCAGCAATCCCACTACTGGGCATATACCCTAAGAAAACCATAATTCAGAAAGAGACATGTACCACAATGTTCATTGCAGCACTATTTACTATAGCTAGAACATGGAAGCAACCTAAATGTCCACTGACAGATGAATGTATAAAGAAGATGTGACACACATATACAGTGGAATATTACTCAGCCATAAAAAGGAACGAAATTGAGCTATTTATAATGAGGTGGATGGATCTAGAATCTGTCATACAGAGTGAATTAAGTCAGAAAGAGAAAAACAAATACCTTATGCTAATGCACATATATGGAATCTGAAAAAATGGTACTGATGAACCCAGTGGCAGGACAGGAATAAAGACGCAGACACAGAGAATTGACTTGAGGACACGGGGAGGGGGAAGGGTAAGCTGGGATGAAGTGAGAGAGTGGCATGGACATATATACACTACCAAATGTAAAATAGATAGCTAGTGGGAAGCAGCTGCATAGCACAGGGAGATCAGCTTGATGCTTTGTGACGACCTAAAGGGGTGGGATAGGGAGGGAGGGAGGGGGGCTCAAGAGGGAGGGGATATGGAGATATATGTACATATATCTGATTCACCTTATTATACAGCAGAAACTAACAGAACATTGTAAAGCAATTATATACCAATGAAGATACTAAAAAAAAAAAAGAAATCAAGTACATTTGTAATTTATGTTGAATATTCAGAAAATATAACAAGTATCAATGACTGTTTCAATGATAATGAGTTTTTTTGTCGATTATATAAAAGATAATGACACATGCTGTGCCAGAGCTAAGATAACTTTTCAAAATTTTATTTCCTGATCGTACTGGGATTTCACAAACTTTTTCATATTTAATCCTATTAGGTATGAAATATTTATGAAAAGTTTTCAAAAGCTAATTTACTAAATTTAGGACAATGGTATTTTGCAAGACTGTGGAAAGCTGCTAATGGGCAGAATTGTGAATTGCAGCCTTTGTCACACTGAAATGATGACTTTATCAACTGGGAGAAGAAAGTACATATTATTTGGCAAAAATTCTCTAGTTAAATTCTGTATTACGTATGTTATTACATTTAAATGATAAAATACTTACATTTAAAAGAAATAGAAAGGAACTAGACTTTTAAAAAAATAACAGGGGCTTGACTAGCTTGCATCCCCCTAGGATATCTTAACTAGAGAAAATCTAACCAAAATTTGTCTAGCTGTACATAAAATATAACGATGTAAATCAGAGCCCTGAAGAAAAAGAAATGACACAAAATATGCCAAAATTTGTAAGGAAAATAACAAGGAAGCTGTTATGATAATAAATAATTGAAAGGAATGAAAATAGAGAATGAACTCTAATGAATGAAGAAAGTTAAATTAATGATGTCTCTCAAGATAAGAAATGCATATGTTTAAAAGTTTGACATAAGGAGAAGAAATTGGAAGAATTGTTGCAGCCATGTAGCAACAAGGACAATGTAAACAAGTTTAATAGAATTAATTATACATTGTGTCCCAAATAACATCTATTCAATTTCAGTAACTAGGTGAAATTCTATGTTGTAGGATACAGGTTATCTGAAAAATGTGTTGCTCTCTCCCTTTGTCCTGTCTACCTTCCCATCTCCCCACTCCCTTCTACTTCCCTTCTTTCTTTCCACATTTTCTCTATTAGTTCGGTGTCATTTGGAAGGCTAATACTTACAAAACATTGTATGGGGTGTTATGGGGATAGAAAATGAAAAGCTCAAAGATAAAGTTCTCAATAGATAAAATATAAAGTATTATCAATATAACACAAGGTACAATACAAACTAGCTTTATAGGATTTACAAAAACAGGTAATACCTATTGGATGAAATCAGGGAAAGCTCCTAGAAGCCATGAGATTTGGAGTAAATCTTGTAAAAAATTCTAGTGCATGGAATTGGTTGGGAGGAAGATATATGTTTATTTCTGCTGATGAATGCCATTTTATGTAAATATGTGAAGAAGTTTAGATATTGAAAAGCTAATAACATCTAATATCCCCTCCAACTTTTAAACTTTACTATTAGAGCACCACAGAATAATCCTTGCTAAAATGTGTTAATGACTTATTTTCTTCTTTTCTGGATAATGGCCAAACATCTGACTTTGGCTCCCAAGGCACTGGTTACTTTTCAGCCACTCCTCACTCATCAGCTCTGCCCGATGCTGTTAATGCTAATGATGTTGATTCTCTATAGGACACTGTGGTCCATTCATTTCTCTCTCTCTCTAGAAAATGCTTCACTGCTCGAGTCTCATCGGTCTGTATACCGTCTACAGATTCTTCATCCCTTAGTCAAGATGGCACTTACTTCATCATCTAGTCTCTGAACAGCCGAGTTCCGTGCCTCCTAATGTGCCCCATCAGAGAAATCCTCCTGTGCTGTTTGAACCGCTCTTCTGTCTCCTTCATTCTAGTCAACTCTTTGAGGTCAAAGACTATGCTTGTTCATATCATTAGTTTACCTAACACAGCAGCAGTCAAAATTCTCCCACACGCTAAGTGACTGCAGCCTGGACGTTACGTCTCAGGGGATGATAGCTTTCGATGCCCATACTCAGTCTTCTCCAGGTGACTGACAGCTTCAGGCAGCTGCAGGGTGGCTGGTGCCAACAGGAAGTACCCAACTCTTCTCCCCACTGCCAGGAAGAGCTTCAGGGAGTTTCAAAATCTTGCTCTGGCACTTATGTTTCTAATGGAGGTAGCTGGTAACATTTCAAAGTTACTCAAAAGAGAAGCTTCAACGAGATTTTCTTGAAATCCTCCAACCTCTCTATCCTTTTACATTTCCAGGAACTTATATAAGACATCATGGGGAGAGGAAAGGAACAACAACGCAAATTTAATCTGGTCGAGCAATCCCAGTAGTTACACTTTGTTGTGTATGTCTCCTTTTTATCATATTTCACAGAAACTAGTTCCCCACCAATTTATAAGCCAATCAGTGAACTTGATATTAGATGGAAACCCTTTTCTAAGAGAGTTAAGACCATAACCCCAAATCCTCATTAGCATTTCTCTTTATTAACTACTCTCAGTAATGAAAGTCATCAACCTTGTGGAAGGAGACTTCCATTGTAGTTCATAAAAGAGAGGAAAGATTCTTGGAGCCAGTGTATGCTAATGATTTTAATTTTCATGTCCTGATTCTAGCAAAATAAAAATTTAATAAATTTTCATTATTATTACAGTTTTTACTTTATTATTACTTATTATTACAGTTAAGGCAGTGTCCACAGACAAAACATTTTATGTAACTATAGTACAGAGTGGAATAGATTTAATGAGGCATAATAGGATGAGTGGTAATTTTTTTTTCTGTGAAAAATCTAGGTAGTAACTGGAGGAAACCTAATAAAATCCTTGTAATTAAAAGGGGTGACAGTAGATGGTGGATCAAGCAGCAACACAAACAGAGCAAAATGATGAGGCTGCTTCCTGAAATAAGAGGCTGGTGTGAGCAGGCAGTGAGCAGGAAGGCAAGCTTCCTCCTGGATCTGATGGCCACAAGTAGAATAGCAGATTGTAGCGAGATGGTGTCGTTATGGTGCAAAACACCTGCACCATAACGACACTTCTCGAGCTTAGAAAAATAGGGAAAAAAAAAGCATGCAAGGAAATGTTTTATTCTGAGCCAGTATAAAAAGCATATTGAAAGCCCCTGTGGAGAAATGTTCTCCTGAATTCCATAACACAGAGAAACCTTGTGGCTTGTGATATCTTGGAGTTCAGACAGAAAAGAACCTCTCTGAACATCAGAGGGACTGTTCTTCTGGTTTACACTTCGTGAAATGGATGGCAAGGGTGCCTGGCCCATCAGCATAATGTTGACTGCAGGATACCACACTAATGTAATCAGAGCTTTCAACCTTAAGGAGAAAAAGCAATTGACAACAGGAAAATTACAATAAAGAAAAGCCAGAATTTTCTTTGTTCATATTTTTTCTTTAGGCTGAATTGTTTTTCCCACTTGATTGCTTTCTCTGATTCCTAATCATTCTTCAGTCATGTCATGTAGATTTTTCTCTAAAATGTCCTCCATTTTCCCACAATGAAATGATTCTCCTGTTTTCTATAGGAAGTTGAACCCATGGCATCGCACTAATTGCAGTCTGCCATCCAAGGTGATTAGCTTTCTATGACTTGACCCTGCCTGAACTAGATCACAGTCTCAAAGAGAGCAAAGACAAGACCTTCCTGGATCCGTTATGTTCAAGCACAATACCCCCTGTACCCCATAGATCTCCAACAAATGTTTTTTCCAGTTTGAATGATTAAAATCAAATGTTATTACAATAGGTCTTTCAAGGCACCAAGGATTTTGATAGTGATATTCGTTGGGAAAGGAATTTGAAGTGGCTTCTCTTACCTGTTCAAAGGGAACTTTAGCTTTGGTAAATCCCAAATCAGACATGTTGCTACCTCAAATGTTACTTTGGGATTAATGTATGAAACATTACACGGTGTCTTTCTCATCCAGGTAATCATTCACGTAGGGACAGATAGCTGGTAAATATCAATACCACAAGGGATAATAATTCAGGACATAATAAAAGTAAAGGACAATATCCATTGGTTGGTTACATATCTACTTTAAAAAAGTGACATTTCTAAGATGGGAAAAAAAACAAGAAAACAAGCTTGGTCATATTATCTTATCTATTATATGGGCCCAACAAAACCCGGAAGCCAGGACATCGCAGGTCTCGGCTCTGCCACTCTGTCCCAGGCTCACCACCCTCCAGCCACATGGCTCACTCATGACCCCTCAGGCATCTGCACCTCCAGGATCTAGACGTGGGCTTCCTTCTCCTGGCCTGTTCCCACCTCAGTTTGCCTCATGGCTCATTTGCCCTCTACAGCTCCTGACACCTTCTCAGCAGACCTTTCCCTGACAGCCCTTCTTAAAGTTCCAGCACCCAACCTTCACAGCCATTTCTATCCCTCTCCAAGCTTCATTTTTCTCCATGGGTAGCTGTTGTCTTTATCTGGCATATTCAGTAAGTATGGGTACTCTGTTTATTGTGTCCTATCCAGAGCCTACTGCAGTATCCAACACAGAGCTGGTTCTCTCTCTCTCTCTCTGGATAGATAGGTAAGTAGATAGATAAGTAGATAGACACATACATATTTGTTACATACATCAACAAAGAGCTCAGTGAGATGAAGAGAGGTTAAGAGCCTGCTAAGGTCACACAGCTAACAAATAATTTTCCACTTTGAACACTACACGAGAGATAAGTTGTCCTGTTATTGAAGGTAACCAACTTAGTTTGCATTAAGAATTCAAGTCAGTAAAGCAACAGCCTCTGCTCAAATACTTAAGGTACCTGAACCAATGAGAGAGAAATAAAAGTTACTGGCAATGACAACTGAATGACACATGTGATTGATTTGATTTCCATGTTTAATCTCAGGATGAGGAGACCTGAAATGTAGCTTATTCATAGCACTCTCTTCATATCACTCTTCCGGCCCTGGTCTTGTAATTTTTCATAAAGAGCAATTGATTGAAGAACAGACTTTTTTGTTTGTTAGAAACTAATTTCTGTAGAAGCAGGGAGAATGACTAAGAACCAGTGAATATAAGAATCATCAGATTTGATTTATTAAGAAGGTAATTAATTTTAAATTCAACATTATTTAATGTTTATCATACACCTCACATTCAATGCAAGTTTTTGTGAATCTGAGCCCATTAATTTGTGTGAACACCATAGAACCAGTGACAAATGACTTCACATAATTATATCTTCATGACTGAAGTAGTTTTCTTCTGTTATCCCTGATACCAAGTTTTAATTGGACAAAGAAGACTTTTTCATACTTTTGGTATAAGTGTTTTACTCCTTTTTCCTTTCAAATTAGAAATTACTTTTATACTGGGTATTATATGGACTTATTAGTGATTAGATGGCATTTGATTTTTAAAGAGATTTTATTGCAACCAGCATTTAATTAAAAACAAAGAATAGTTCATTGCTCAAAGGGTTAGGGACTCTTATTTTTCTCTAACAGATGAACAAATTTTAAGTGGTTTATGAAAACAGCCTGTGTGGTCCACAATGCAGGTATAAAGCATAAGATCAATTAGAGCTTCTATTTATTTTCCATATTACTACCGGAGATTAAGCATTTTTATAGGATTGGTTCAGTGGGTATTTGATTACTGTTGAAACATGTAAAGTTTATGATATAATATTTTCAAAAGTTGATTGCTTCATACTTCTAGGTATTGGATAAAAACTGAATAGTGATCCATCCCTTTATCTCACATACATCTCTTACCAAATGACCATTCTGTAAAATTAGCAAACTCTTATAAATTTCTAAAAACTGACCACTTCTTCTAAAAGTATTTCTAAAGCATCTTTTATAACTTAGAAACTTAAGAACCAGAGATTAAAAAAAACCCAGAGGTAAATAAAATAGGTAGGATTAATTAAAGAAAGGCAAACATGATATTATTTTATAGCATTTAATTTAAACAACAAAACAACCTTTAGAACACTAAAGAATATGTTTTCTTTTTCATCATACAGTTACAGATAAAGAAAAGTAATTTAAATGATAACAATAATACAGATGATCATCACAATAACAATAATTCATGATATTGTGTGAACCTTCCAAAAATATTGCATGAGATTTGACTTATCTGCCTTCTCAAAAGACTGCCAACGTTCAGAAAGATTGTTTTCAGGCTTATGATAAAGTTTCCTCTTTATTCTATTTGACAGAATTTTTACATGTTATACAATATGCTTAGAGTTTTATTTTTATACTAAGAACATGAAAATAAACAACTTTTTAAATGAAACAATCATCAAAAATCCCATGGATTACTCAGAATGCCTGTACTCTTTCCTTGAATCTCATTCCCACATGATTCTAGGAGATTCTCTGAGCTTCTGGGGGCAAAAAAATCAAAGGTGCATGTCCTCTTAACAGTTCTTTGATTTAGAACAGAATTACTTGACATTGTTTTAATAGCCTCTCAAAGACTTATTGCCAATTCAAGTAAAATATTTAGAAACTGTCAGAGAAAAAGAAATTTTCCTCTACCTTTCAAAGTTCTTCTGGCTAGTCTAAGAATTTAATTGACATGACACAGATTAACAGGAGAATATCAAAGAAAATTTTAACAATGTGTACACATGGGAGAGACCCAGAAAAGCTGAGTAACTCACCAAAACTGCTGAAATCCTCACCTTAAATACCATCTTCAGCTAAAAACCAAGGAGGATGTTGGGGGTAGTGGTTTGGAACTTCAAAGTGGAGGAAGTCAATTTACCTGGAGATGGAAAAGCAAATGCCTGGTAAACAAACGTTTGCTGAGCCTGCAGAGACAATGGGACACAGAGAGGTGTTTTAAAAAACAGACTTTGCTAGGTTGCTCCCTGTCTACACACCTAGTTCATACTACTGGTGATCTATGGTGACAGCTCTCTTCCTGGACCAGATCCTCTACCTACATTCTTTAGACAGATGGGGGAAGGTGAACATTTCTTTCTGAGTCTTTTGGGTCTTGATTGTTGAAAATAATCCACAGTCCAAATCTTGAAGTGATCCGCATGCCAAAGAGACATTTTGGGGTGGCAAATTTTGTTCCCCTACAAAAGCATACATAATAGAAAATACGAACATTAGAAATAAACAAACAGACAAAAATAAATTGTGAGGTAAAAACTTAGTTTACTACCTCAAACAATCCACAAATTCAATTCCAGGTTCATCAAAACTTAAAGGTTAAAAAATAGCATAGTTGTAAAAAAAGGAAAAGAAAGGGGGGGGGGGCGTTAAATGTGGGTTTGTAATCCACTCCTTAGGGACACTGCAGCAAGCTTTACCTTCAGTGAAACCTCTTGAAAATGTTTTGATGGCATTTACTTGTTAAATGATCAATGAGGGCTTTTCAAGGAGTTTCTGTGTGCTGATCACTCTTCTAGGAATGGTAGAATGTTGCATATACTTTTGTGATGGAGAACGTTTTTCTAACTGGGAAACCAAAGGTCAAAATAAAAAATACTACACCAGCTGCTTTTTACTACATGAATATTTTAAACTTCTAAATGTCAAACCGCACACACACAGAAATACTCACACAGCAAAACAATAGCAAAAAGAAAAACAACTAGGAAATATTCTTACATATTTTATAATGTATACTCCACTAGAAGTAAAATATATTACCATTTTGCCAACAAATACAGTAGGGTACAAAGAATAATGTTTATGTTATATAAAATGTTCAGTTTTACTATGAATCAAAAACATACAAAATGACTTGATTTTTAACCCACAAATTGCTTATTTTCAAATGTGTTACAGATATAGTCTAAATTACTAAGAATGTTTAAAACTGAGTTCCAGAAATACTGCTTCCACTTTATTTTATCTGTCTTTTCCACATTCACTAAAATTTGTTTCCTTCTGTAATAGGAGAAACTTATTCAGACAAACAATTTTTTATAGCTTGCAGACATAATAAAGTATTTATTAAATATTTTATTTGTTTCCCCAATGCTTTATCGTGCTATGCCCATGGAGTGAAGTTAATGGATATAAACATTCAAGAAGGTTTTAAATGCCTCTGTAGGAAAAGAGGAAAGCCATTTTGATCTATGACAAATTGCTTTGCCACTTATTCAAATTTACATCAGTCCTCAAACATTTTGCTAATAAAAGGTGATTCTAAGGTCTACGCTATCTGAATTGAATGAAATGGAAATATCTTATGGGCCAACTAGTATACAGCTTTTCAAATCCCTTACCCTCTGAATTAGTCATGCAATTTCTACACCTGTCACCTAAATTTGCTTAGGAATTTCAAAAGAATAGGTAGTGCTAATTTTGTTATTCTATACCTGAATTAGGACATTATGAGTTGAATTGTAAAGTAGTAGAAACCACATGTCATATGTAAAATAGTTGAAACTAGAGGTAACTACTAAGGAAATAAGTATAACATATCAAGTTAGAAAATAAATGTTAACAAGGCTGTAGTGTTTAGTACCAAATTACCACTTATACTCAGTTCTCATTGTCTAAATATTCGATATTTATGCAAACCCCAGAGGTGTAGTTTCACATGAATTTTTGTAAAATTATTAGTTCAAGATGAGAGGTCCTAGCCACATGGACCTCTTTACACTATGGTAACTTACTTCTTGAAAGTCAACAGGAAAAATACCCCTGTATTTTACTACAACAGTCTTATATAGCATGATCTATGGAAGAGGGTGCCTATCCCACTATACTCATCTTTTCTGCCAACACTCAAGGGGAGGGGATTATACAGGCGTATATACTAGTGGGTAGTGATTTGGGGGTCATCTTAGTATTCAGGCTGCTGCAAAGATAGAGCTTTCCTTGGGCTTAGAGATATTATATGGTTCCCAAGGTCAGGACAAAGAAAGTCTATGCAAACATGGAATTAAAGCACTCTGTGTCATATAGGGTATTTTGAACTCAAATAAGAGAATATCGAACTAAAATTATACTAAATGATAAGAATATGTATTCAGTTGATAGGGATTGAGTAGCATAATTAGATAGTTTAAAAATCCCACTAGGGGATTAAAGACAGATAAGGAATTTTAAAGGAGTTTGGGAGACTGTTATAAGCTAAAGACCACTCAAGAAATGAATCCAGTAACCTAGGAACAATCTACATTACCTTGAAGGAAGATGAGGTGCATTCAAGCACCAGGCACACTCAAGCCAGAAGTCATGATAGTTAAAGTCCAAGACAATAGATATGGGGTTTACATCTTGTTCCATGAAGTCAGGGAGGTAATGGTCCTTGAAGAGTAACATGTCTTCATGTAGCCAAGACAGAAGTATGGGTGAAAGGGGACAGAAACTAGGTGAGAGGGGATGTTATACTGAAACCTGAGATGATTTATTATATTTTAGTCTATGTTACCACCCTTCTGGTGATATACATATGATTTAAATAGTGCCATGGCAGTCCTGGTTAGACCATATAGGGTTAAAGAGGAACTAATGATTTAAGCCTTGATGTCTACCCAAAAATGAGGAAGAAGGCGGTCTTATACCCTCCCCACTTTTTCTTTGATTATAAAAATGTAGCCGTCTTTGTTCTCGGGGCTGTGCTCCTTTGCCTGCCTGCTTCCATCTCTCACAAGCATCCTACGCCTGCCCCTTGGCCTCACGCTGAATTCGTTCTGCATCAAGTCAAAAGGACCTGAGCTTCAGTACATCCTGACACCAGGTGAGTGGTTTCAATTAAAAGACAGTGGGTTTGAGTCCCCGCCTAAGTCGGGGATCACGGGTTCAAATCCCAACCTGAGTTTTGGCTGGGTTTGAGTCCCATCTGAGAAGAGTGAGGTTTCACAGTCACATTGTAAGAAATCTGGATGTAGAGTGGTTGTAGTATTGGTAAATTCAGCCACTCATTGATATTAATGAGGTGAAAATGCTTTCCATCTATCTTTCATGCCTCAGCATAATGTTTCTAGATACTGGACTATTAGTAACTACATTTTGTCTTATTTCAGTAGTTCTGCTTGTCATTATGTTCTGGGTACATCCCAGATGGCAGATCTTAATAAACTACCCCTCATTGGTGGATTGTTTATAAGGACAGAACAGATGTGTTTGCTGCAGGCCCAATGAGTGCAGCAGTCTTGGTTCTCTGCCCCTCTTCCCTGGTGGGATTCTCAGCCATCTAGCTATTGGTGGAGGGGAAAAGAACAAACACAAGAAGTATAATCCTCTCTTTTGTTTTCTTAGATTTCAGCAGGTGAACGAATGTTTACATTTGGATTCCTATAGAGGTAATATCTCAAAATTTGAGAGGAAGAGTGGGCAAACAATCTGAATTAAAGAGGCAGATTAATAGACTACATGTAACTGAACCTAGAAAATGATCCCCAAAGAAAAAGGGATGGGGAAGAAATGAATTCTCAAATGAAAAGATTTAGGTTTTATGATGCCCAGGTTTAGGACATGGGACTACAGTGCCCTGTGCATTAGTAAGATTGTCTGAAAATGACACATGGTGTACCTGTATCATGGATGAACTGAGACTTGGAAATACCTCTGACCAGTGGGAGGGGCCATTCCCTTCTCAGTGTTGTATGAAATTCTTAGCTAAATTATATTTATAAAATAACTTGAGGCAGTAAAATATACATCTTTTCAAGTCTACATATAATATTCACATAAAATGCTCTTCAGTATACTTAAAAGAATTGAAATCATACAGACTATGATTTCTGAACAAAACAAAACTAACTTATAAATCAATAACATAAATATTTGTTATAGAATCTACAAATATTTGGAAATTAAATCACACACTTCTAAATAACTTGTGGGTCGAAGCATATTAGAAATTATTTTGGTTGCTAAGTGAAAATAAAACATAACATATCAAAATTGTAAAATGAAATTTAAGCAGTCCTTAGAGGGATTTTTATTACTTAAACAATTATTTTAGAAAAAGAGAACCAAATAATATCAATAATGCAAATTCAATTAAAAAGATGATTAAAGTCAAAATAAAGGATTGAATTAACAAGAGCAGAAAACAGATAAATAGAAAATACAAAAACAATAAAAAAAATAAAAAAGCTAGTTCTCTAAAATTATTAAAATAATTTAATCTCTTACTAGACAGATCTTGAAGACCCTAGAGAAAACAATAGAAACAGCACAAATTACCAATATAAGAAACAAAAGTAGTGACATCACTACAGATCCAGTAGATTGAAAGTGAGATAAAAAATATTTTAAACAGTTTTTTACCAATAATTCCCTTATTTACGTGAAGTGGACATATTCCTAGAAGGAGACACATTCTCAAACTTGACTCAAGAAGAAACAGAGGTTTGAATACTAGTGTTGTGTGGCACCAGTGGGCAAGGCATCATAACCAATCCAATAGTAACCTACAGAACTGTCACATTGACTCCAAATAAATATGGAATGTCTGATCCTCTCATGGAAGACTAAGCATGACATTATTTTTAATCCTGACTCAACTTTCTTGTTATTATCTTTTTCTTTTAGCATGTATCACACTGAACTATTTCAGTGATTATTTTTATTAATATATTTCTCTCCCAATACATTAAAATTCAATGATAGCAGGATGCATAACTATTTTATCACCAATTCTATTCTCAGTGCCTGGAACATATAAGGCATTACATTAAAAGATTGAAAAAAATGGATTAATTGGAGAAATTGCATTGTTCTATATATTATCTTCCTTGTATGTGTCTCTTGAACTGGTCTGAGACCTTACCGGATGTGCAACCATACTATGTTCAACATCACCTCCTCTCTGGAAAGCATACAATATGCATTAGTCAAACTGGTCCTTTCACATCTTGTTAGTACTCCCTTCATATTCTTGTCTGAAAACTTGTCCTAGATGAACTATTCAGTCCTCATATCTGCCACTAACAACTCTCCCTTTCCTTAAAGTCTGACAGCAAATGCTATTTCTCTCAAAAATGTTTTTCCAGTTTATCAAAAATAGATGTTATTCCTATATTCTGAAACAATTGACTTGTATTCATTTAAAAATATTTTTCATCACCTACATTTGACTGTATCTTGAGTATATAGATTACATATTTACAGTTGTACCACAGACAACTTTTTAGAGTATGTTTTCCTATAATTTTTTTCTTTTTGGTGTTAATAAAAGCAGGGATAGGAAAAAGCTATTGTATCCAAGAAATGTTTTGGTTCAACCACAATCTCAGGAAGGTGCAGTGTCCCTGTTCTCAGTGGAGAGGATTTATCAGAGATTCTGGTCACATGGAGTGTCTAAGAACCTGGATTTTTTCCTGTCCTTCACCAAGGGTAGAGTGGTCCCTCCCTCCTTCCCTCTCTCCTTCCCTTGCTTCCCTCATTTCTCTCAATCTCTTTTTCTGTCTCTGTCTCTCTCTATATCTATCTTTCCCCTTACCACAGGGACAATAAATTTTCAATGGGAAGAACAGGTTTGAAACCCTCTCCCGACAAGCTTTGGGCTTTTGTGTCTTGGGAGAGATAGGAGTGATAGACCTTAGTGGGGCTTTGGTTTTTCCCATGGGTTCTGCTTGTCTCTTCCTTGATACCTGCACACAAAATAGGTTTCCTTTTATATCTAAATCTGCTTCCACTCTTTCTCATGAGGCAGCAGTGAGGTGTGTGGAAAAAGACTGAGAATATGAATTCCCCTGTGGTTGCAGTGCCTAGAATTTCTACACTCTCACCTTGGCCCCCACCTAGCCTTAAGTAATTCAGTATAAATTTTAGCAGAATTCTTTTTACCAGCTCCCATATTGTCCCATGTCTGCTCCAGGTAAGCAAGTGCTTGCTTTTGTGTTTCCTTGAAGTCTTTCCTTAGTTGATTGTCCTGCCCTTAGCCCTCTAGCAGATTGAAAAAAAGTTGTAATTTTGTAGATTATCTACCATTTTTGTTGTGTTTATATAAGGATGTTCCAGCTTTCTATGTTCTAATTAGAACCTGGAGGTGTTACAGATGTTTAAAACCATGAAACAGAATTGAGTTAAGCTTGTTGTCAAAGAAAACAACTCACAGTTTCATTTTATTTGCATACACGCACATACAACCTCAAACTCACACACATTTTAGGACTAATATGTCAACCACTGAGATTCTCTGTTATTTTCTAGATTCAGAGTTTGATCACATTGAATGTGTTTCTATTTGCTTCCCTTTATGAGGATGCATGCCCTCCAGGACACCCCCACCACACACGCACACTCACACACACACACACACACACACATATACACACACACACACTCTGATGTCTGTAAGAGGGATGTTTGAGTTAGGACATGTCTGTGCAGAAGCTGTAGGCATTATGTTAGTAGAATTTAATTTTGCTACATTCAATGAGGATGATTTCTTCTTGCTCACAGGGGAAAAAGACCCACAGCAAGGTGGAAGAAGCACAGTGAAAGAAAGAACCACTGTGCAAATGGGCTGTGGATCTCTGGTGTCTGTGTTCAATGAAATATAAGTTAACAAACGTAGTGGTTCTCATCTATGGCTTCAGAAAAAAAAGTATTTTATCTGTTTTGGGAGAGAGCCGGACACAGAAACACATTGGGAAAAATATGGGCTTTTTGGATTCAATTCAGAAAGTCCGAGAGAGACGTGCTTCTAGAAAAGGTGTTGGGCATTGACTGAGACTTATCTATGAAGATATAATACACAAACAAAACAGGGGTGTGATGCTCTTTCTTTGTCTCATAATGCTCAGTTGGTCTGGACCCATACCTTGGAGACTCAGAAGGCTCTAAGCAGAGTTTGTACAACACTGAGTTATAATGAATCATAAGCTACTTATGAATACTTATGAGTCTTGTTGCCACTGTGAGGGTGTATGTGTATAATCTGTGCTCATTAATCAGGGATGAGAAAAAAAGAGGAACAGATTTAGTAGGCCAAGAGAGGGAGAAAGACCAATTAATTAAGGTCAGTTAAATGGTGTTTGGGAAGTCTGGGGTTGAAATAAGTTTATTCTGTCCCTTGAAAAGCCCCCAAGGAAAGGATCTATATCCAAAATCCATATTCTTAGATGCGAAGGAAGATAATCCATTGACTACTTTTATGGAAAAAGGAGAACATAGTTTCCCATGGTTTTTTAAGTGTCATATAACTGGAGAGGAGAGAGTATTTTATTAAAAATTGATGTTGGCTAAATAAAGTACGTTATGGGCTGGGCATGTTCTTTATATTCAACACACCAGAACTAGACTATATGGGGAACCTTGGTTTACATATATATATATATATACTTTTTTTTTTTTTCAAAACCTAAAATTAAGAAAGGGGACCTGGAAACTAATATCAGAAGAAGAGGGAGGGAAAATGGACTCATTGAATTTAAGATGAGGATGGATGATAAGAACGGCCATCTTGGTGTATCTACTCATGTGTATCCGTGATGCATCATCCATGGGTGGATGCAACTATGATGCACCGTGGGTGCATTATCCATGATCCAGGAAATGCTGGAAAATAAGATTTGAGACTAGAGCCTCAGAGAGTTCCAGCCACAAATTTCTCAGTAAATAATGAGAATAAAGAGTCCTGACTTTTACCTGAAGCTTAAGACTTGCCGCTGTACCAAGTCTGCTCTCATTTGCATAATATAACTTTAAGAAGGACAATTTACAAGTTCTATAATTAATAAAAACACAGATAGCAGTTTGCAGAATCTTACTGCAAGTTAGTGCTGTCTAAATTGCAATGACCTCATCTATGTGCTGTACATGGTTATATATTTACTAAAGAGTTGTATTGAGAAATAAATGGAGTGATGCTTGTAAAGTCCCTAAACATAGTAGATGATCAGAAGGAGAAACAGCAAATACAAGTTTTTTTTTTTTTAATTAAATTAGAGCAATCCACGATGGATGAAACCATTGACATCATTTTTTTGAATTGTGAGCATGAGATTTAATCCATATTTTTCTTTTGGAAGAAAAGATTGTGGCTGATGAATTATGTGGAAAAGATAGTTATGATTCACTGGATACAGGGCAAGAAGAAAACCACCTAGAATAGGAAAGGAAAAATGAGGAGAGCTGTGGAAGGAGTTAGGGTTCTGAATTTTAATGTCAAGAATAGTGTACTTTAAACTAGGACAGAATTCTGGATGTCTAACTCAAATTCAGTTTATTCAGACAGAAGCTACCTGCAGAGTAGCATCGAGTTGTCAAGGGAGAGATCTGGGTCTTGCCTTCACTGGTCTTAAAAATGGGGCAGCTGTATGTGTTTCTAGCCAGCCATTTCCTCAGAGTTAAAGTGAAGGAGTTTAGATGACTTCTAAAGACTCCTTAACATAATTGCTTCTACATTCTAATATATTTTTCTCTACTACTTACAGGCAGTTTGATAACTTTATTGCCTGGGACTGATAGAATAAGAAATATATGTTCATGTAGATAAATGAATGCTATATATTATATTAAAAATTTCAAACAATCAAACTTAATTTTAATAACCTGAAAAATGATTAACTAGGGCTTGGCTTTAGTTGCTTTTGTCATTTTCAATCATTCATATATACAATAAATATGTATTGGCTGCCAACAATATGCAAATAATTATGCTGTGTACTGGATATATAATAAGGAGCAAATGGACCCTCTATGGATGTACATTCTAGGGGAATGGATAGTGACTAATTAAATATTAGTATATTCTGTAATTTTGAACTTTGATTAGTGCAGTGAATGAAAGCTACAAGGATGTGAAGAACAAAATAATGCAAAAGGCATAGGATGGTGTTTCTCAATTAGAATGAGTTCTGGTGCTTGTAAGAAATGAAGATCCTTGGAGTTCAATCCAGAGACCTGATATATCAGAATCCCTGCAGGTCTGGCAGAGAAATATAAATTTTTCATAACCTCATCAATTGTTTTACTTCTTCTTTACAGTGAAGTTCCAGAGCTAGTGTAAATAACATTTTCACCAGTGACTAGTAACAACTGATTGCTTTCCTAGGTTACAAACTTTCAAAGGAAGATTTTTATTTCTTTATTTTCTTACAACTGACAGGGATACAGTATTTAAGTATATGACCTTGCATTTGGAAATCAGGTCCCACAAAAGTTTCACTATGGAAACACTAAAATAGAACAAGTCCAAGTGTTTTAAGAACCCTCATTAAATGCACATGTAGTAAGAAAATGCATTATGGCACTATAGATATCCCTCATAAAATGCTTATTTGACAGGAAAATGGTTTAATTATTTAACATTCAAAATGGGAGAAACTGAGATTCCCATAGGGTACTTAGGGGTAAATAAATTCATATCTCTTTATACATTCTCCAGAATTACATACCTCAAAAATAATTAGAACACATAAAACCATTCAAAACCTATGACAAATAATATTCCACTTCAATTACACTCAAGTGTGGAAAGAGGTAAACAAGTAGGGCTAGTTTCATGTTACACAGAGGAGTAGAAACTCAGGCAGAGAATACCTAGAAGTAGGAAAGCGCAGCTGGTTCTTAGTGATGATGAAGTAGATAAAATCACATGGGAAAGAGTAGGTCCTACCCTAAATGGGGATATATTGAGAAGAGATCTGAGCTATGGAAGGTCAGAGCTCTCACTATTGACAAACTAACATGAAGGGCTTAGAAGTATGCAGGACCAATGGTGGTGGTTCTGGAATAAATGCAGTTGCTTGATGGGGCAGTGTCCCTTGGGACCTTGGGATGAATGAGGAGAAGAAAGGAAGTGATAGAACTTAAGAATCATATGGAAACAAAAGTATTGGTGTATCAGTGGACACACCAAATCCTCCCAGGGCTTTCATTGAACCAAAAGAATAGACATTTTGATATATGAAATCCTATAACTCACTCACATACGTCACCACTGCCACTGTTCAAGTAAAACCTGACATTATAAGACATCTTAAAAATAACAGGTATCATGTAAGCTGCCACAAAAAGAGGTGAAAACTTAAAACTGAATTTATCAGCTGATGAAAACACTTCCCAAAATGCGAACATGAAGCAGAGGAAAATGTTCACAGAATGCTTCAACAAAAATTAAATACTGATAAATAAGCATTTGCAAATGTGAAGGAACTACTCAAATCAGAAACATAAAAATTAGAAAATTGGAAAATGTCCATGTAAATCTGGTTGAAACTTGTCCCCCAAGCAAAGACTTTAAAGGCATGAAATAAAATGGTATTAAGAATCTTTTCCACAGGAAAACATGATGACAGCAACATTCTCAAGAGAACATGGGGCAAAGGACATCCAAGGCAAGGTTTTTTTGATTAGTCAATCCACCGTTCAAATTTGAAAACTGCAGAAAGACATTTTTAACATGCAAGAACTCAGAGAAGAGCCTTTCCTAAGGAATCAGACTCATCCCTGCAAAATCTCTCTCTCTCTCCCTCTCTCTCTCTCTCATTTCATAATACTGAATTGTTATTTTTAGTTTATTGTAGTCACTTTTTTAACTAGTAGTACCAATTGTTTTATAAATGGTACCCCCCTCTTACTCCCATTTCTTTTGAGTTGCAATAATATTTCTAAATTACTGCCATGAATAGAATCTTGCATCTCTTTCCTTTCTTGAGTCTAGCAAGTCAGCTAGAGAAGGATTGATCAAGAACAGAGACAGAAAATGATAATAGGAAAACAACAATAAACTACTGATGTGGATCCTGAATGCAGGAAAGAACTGTGGAGAGAGGGGAAATTAAGTGGCAAAGAGTGCAACAGAAGAGCAGAAGCAAGAAGAATTACAACCCTGCAGCCTGTGGAACAAAAACCACATTCACAGAAAGACAGACAAGATGAAAAGGCAGAGGGCTATGTACCAGATGAAGGAACAAGATAAAACCACAGAAAAACAACTAAATGAAGTAGAGATAGGAAACATTCCAGAGAAAGAATTCAGAAAAATGATAGTGAAGATGATCCAGGATCTTGGAAAAAGAATGGAGGTAAAGATCGAAAATATGCAAGAAATGTTTAACAAAGACCTAGAAGAATTAAAGAACAAACACTCCAAAGAATTACAGAACAAACAAACAGAGATGAACAATACAATAACTGAAATGAAAAATACACTAGAAGGAATCCATAGCAGAATAACTGAGGAAGAAAAATGGGTAAGTGACCTGGAAGGATGGTGGAATTCAATGCTGTGCAAAAGAATAAAGAAAAAAGAATGAAAAGAAATGAAGACTGCTTAAGAGACCTCTGGGACAATATTAAATGCAAAAACATTCACATTATAGGGGTCCCAGAAGGAGAAGAAAGAGAGAAAGGACACAAGAAAATATTTGAAGAGATTATAGTCGAAAACTTCCCTAACATGGGAAAGGAAATAGCCACCCAAGTCCAAGAAGTACAGAGAGTCCCAGGCAGGATAAACCCAAGGAGAAACATGTGGAGACACATAGTAATCAAACTGACAAAAATGAAAGACAAAGAAAAATTTTTGAAAGCAACAAAGGAAAAATGACAAATAACATATAAGGGAACTCCCATAAGGTTAGCAGCTGATTTCTCAGCAGAAACACTACAAGTGAGAAGGGAGTGACATGATATATTTAAAGTGATGAAAGGGAAGAACCTACAACCAAGATTACTCTACCCTGCAAGGATCTCATTCAGATTTGACAGGGAAATCAAAAGCTTTACAGACAAGCAAAAACTAAATGAATTCAGCACCACCAAACCAGCTCTACAACAAATGCTAAAGGAACATCTCTAAGAGGGAAACACAAGAGAAGAAAAGGACCTACAAAAACAAAACCAATAGCAATTAAGATAATGGTAATAGGAACATACATATTGATAATTACGGTAAACGTGAATGGATTAAATGCTCCAACCAAAAGACACAGGCTCCCTGAATGGATACAAAAACAATACCCATATATATGCTGTCTACAAGAGACACATTTCAGGCCTAGGGACACATACAGACTGAAAGTGAGGGGATGGAAAAAGATATTCCATGCAAATGGAAATCAAAAGAAAGCTGGAGTAACAATACCCATATCAGGTAAATTGGACTTTAAAATAAAGAATATTACAAGAAACAAGGAAGGACACTACATAATGATCAAGGGATCAATCCAAATAGGAGATATAACAATTATAAACATACATGCACCCAACATAGGAACACCACAATACATAAGGCAACTGCTAAGAGCTATAAAAGAGGAAATCGAGAGAAACACAATAATAGTGGGGGACTTTAACACCTCATGTACACCAAGGGACAGATCATCCAAACAGAAAATGAATAAGGAAATACAAACTTTAAATGACACAATAGAACAGATAGATTTAATTGATATTTATAGGACTTTCCATCCCAAAACAACAGATTACACTTTCTAGTCAAGTGCACACAGAACATTCTCCAGGATAGATCACATCTTGGATCACAAATCAAGCCTCAGTAAATTTAAGAAAATTGAAATCATATCAAGCATCTTTTCTGACCACAACACTATGAGATGAGAAATCAATTACAGGGAAAATAACATAAAAAACATATGGAGGCTAAACAATACATTACTAAATAACTAAGAGATCACTGAAGAAACCAAAGAGGAAATAAAAAAATACCTAGAGACAAATGACAATGAAAACATGATGACCAAAACCTATGGGATACAGCAAAAGCAGTTCTAAGAGGAAAGTTTATAGCAATACAAGCTTACCTCAAGAAACAAGAAATATCTCAAATAAACAATCTAACCTTACACCTAAAGGAACTAGAGAAAGAAAAACAAGCAAAACCCAGAGTTAGTAGGAGGAAACAAATCATAAAGTTTAGAGCAGAAATAAATAAAATAGAAACAAAGAAAATAATAGCAAAAATCAATAAAACTAAAAGCTGGTTCTTTGTGAAGATAAACAAAATTGATAAACCATTAGCCAGATTCATCAAGAAAAAGAGGGTGAGGACTCAAATCAATAAAATTAGAAATGAAAAAGGAGAAGTTACAACAAACACCTCAGAAATACAAAGCATCCTAAGAGACTCCTACAAGCAACTCTATGCCAATAAAATGGACAACCTGGAAGAAATGGACAAATTCTTAGAAAGGTATAACCTTCCAAGACTGAACCAGGAAGAAATAGAAAATATGAACAGACCAATCACAAGTAATGAAATTGAAACTGTGATTAGAAATCTTCCAACAAACAAAAGTCCAGGACTCAATGGCTTCACAGGTGAATTCTATGAAACATTTAGAGAAGAGCTAATACCCATCTTTCTCAAACTCCTCCAAAAAATTGCAGAGGAAGGAATACTCCCAAACTCATTCTATGAGGCCACCATCACCCTGATACCAAAACCAGACAAAGATACTACAAAAAAAGAAAATTACAGACCAATATCACTGATGAATATTGATTCAAAAATCCTCAACAAAATACTAACAAACAGAATCCAACAACACATTAAAAGGATCATACACCACGATCAAGTGGGATTTATCCCAGGGATGCAAGGATTCTTCAACATATGAAAATAAATCAATGTGATACACCATATTAACAAATTGAAGAATAAAAACCATATGATCATCTCAATAGATGCCGAAAAAGCTTTTGACAAAATTCAACACCATTTATGATAAAAACTCTCCAGAAAGTGGGCATAGAGGGAACCTACCTCAACATATTATAGGCCATATACAACAAACCCACAGCAAACATCATTCTCAATGGTGAAAAACTGAAAGCATTTCCTCTAATATCAGGAACAAGGATGTCCACTCTCACCACTGTTATTCAATATAGTTTCGGAAGTCCTAGCCACAGCAATCAGAGAAGAAAAAGGAATAAAAGGAATACAATTTGGAAAAGAAGAAGTAAAACTGTCACTGTTTGCAGATGATATGATAATATACATAGAGAATCCTAAAGATGCCACCAGAAAACTACTAGAGTTAATCAATGAATTTGGTTAAGTTGCAGGATACAATATTAATGCACAGAAATCCCTTGCATTCCTATACACTAATGATGAAAAATCTGAAAGGGAAATTAGGGAAACACTCCCATTTACCAATGCAACAAAAAGAATAAAATACCTAGGAATAAACCTACCTAGGGAGACAAAAACCTGTATGCAGAAAACTATAAGACACTGATGAAAAAAATTAAAGATGATACAAACAGATGGAGAGATGTACCATGTTCTTGGATTGGAAGAATCAATATTGTGAAAATGACTATACTACCCAAAGCAGTCTACAGATTAAATGCAATCCTTATCAAATTACCAATGGCATTTTTTACAGAACTAGAACAAAAAATCTTAAAACTTATATGGAGACACCAAAGACCCTGAATAGCCAAAACAGTCTTGAGGGAAAAAAGCAGAGCTGGAAGAATCAGACTCCCTGACTTCAGACTATACTACAAAGCAACATTAATCAAGACAATATGGTACTGGTACAAAAACAGAAATATAGATCAATGGAAAGGATAGAAAGACCAGAGATAAACCCACACACCTATGGTCAACAAATGTATGACAAAGGGGGCAGGGATATACAATAGAGAAAAGACAGTCTCTTCATAAGTGGTGTTAGGAAAACTGGTCAGCTACATGTAAAAGAATGAGATTAGAACATTCCCTAACACCATACACAAAAATAAACTCAAAATGGATTAAAGACCTAAATGTAAGGCCAGACACTATTAAACTCTTAGAGGAAAACACAGGCAGAACCCTCTATGGCATAAATCACATCAAGATCCTTTTTGACCCACCTCCTAGAGAAATGGAAATAAAAACAAAAATAAACAAATGCGACCTAATGAAACTTAAAAGCTTTTGCACATCAAAGGAAAACATAAACAAGACAAAAAGACAACCTTCAGAATGGGAGAAGATATTTGCAAATGATGCAGCTGACAAAGGGTTAATCTCCAAAATTTACAAGCAACACATGCAGATCAATATCAAAAAAAACAAACAACCCTATCCAAAAATGGGCAGAAAACCTGAATAGACATTTCTCCAAAGAAGACATACAGATGGCCAAGAAGCACATGAAAAGCTGCTCAACCTCACTAATTATTAGAGAAATGTAAATCGAAACTACAATGAGGTATCACCTCACACCAGTTAGAATGGGCATCATCAGAACATCTGCAAACAACAAATGCTTCTGTAGTATTTGTGAGGAGGAAGGTGATCTCCACATCTTATTCCTCTGCCATCTTGAAGGTCTGCATCCTATTTTTTTTTTGTCAGTTCCTTTATTTCAAAATTTTCTGTGGAACTTTGTACTTCTTATAATTTTGGAAGTTCTTTAGTAGGATTAATTTCAAAGTAAATTATTTTAATTTTTTTTTGTCTGAAATTATCTTTATTTTGCTCTAATTTTTAGAATATTGTTTTGCTACACATTTCTTAAATGAGAGTTATTTTCCATCAACACAGTGAAGGTATCTTTTCACTGTCTCCTGACATCCAATGCGTGCACACACACATTCATATTTATTTATTATAATTTTTTCTCTAACCACTTTAAAAAATTGTGTATTTTCCTCACTTTCATTTTGTGTCACAATTTTCTAATTTTTCATTGATGTGTTGTTTATACTATTGGTATATGTTGTGCTTCCTGCGTCTGTAAACTCAGTTGGTCATTAATTCTGGAAATTTCTCAGCCATTATGCTTCCAAATTTTTACTCTGATAACTGTTCTCTCTTACTGCAGAGCTATGTATAACACTTCTATCCTCACCTCCATATTTCTTAACCTCTATGTCTCAAATTTATCATCTCTTTATATCTTTGTGTTCCTTGTGACCATGGCTTGATCAGTACTCCAGCTCAACAAATCTCTTTTAAACTATGTATACTGTTGCATTTATCCTCTCCACTGAGTATGTTTTGATTGCTATTTATTAAAATTTTTTGATCTGCAGTTTTCATAAACTCAAGTCAAAGATTTTTGCTAGAATAAGCTAATATTCTAATATTCTTAAAAATTCTAAGACTAGACATTAATACCAGGAATACTATGAGGACATTTCATCTGTGCTCTAACAGAAACAGGTAGAGTGTGCTTGTTTGTTTGCCTGTCTGATTGATTTGTACCCATTCTTTTTTCTTCAGGATGTAGCCCCTTCAAATGACATAAATTTATGTGGATGTCTCACATATGGTGATCTTTTCTGTTTTGATAATTAAAACTAAACCTCTATTCTTCTTGGGCTTTTGTCCAAAAGATATCCAGGTCTCTGGTTTCATATTAGTATTTGTCTCCTACCCACTTTGATATATGTCTTATATTCCTGAAATCTTAGCTATGCATGCAGATGTATGTTTCATGTATTTTATCCAGCAGTATTTTTAGGAGAAAGACTTTAGGACTCTTTGGAAATACTATTGGAAGCTGAAGTCCATTTTTTTTTTTTTAATTAATTAGTTATAGATCCTGGTCTTTAGGGACCCAACAACTGAATCATTACTTTCATGAAAAAGAGATGAGACATTTTTCTAAGTACAAACTTTCAATTGTGATTTAAAAAATATAATATCTCAAAATTTTAGAATTTTGTTTATTATTGTTGGTCAAAGGTTTCACACAGGTAAACATTCTTCAGTCATAAGTATACATGCTGACATTATATAACTTATAAGATAATTTCAGAACTGTTTCTAGATAAAATTTGCAACACAAAAAACATTAAGGTAGCTGTGCCCTTTCAATTTTCACAAGAAAATCAATTCCAATCTGTAAAGGATCAAGTTCCTGGATAATAAACAACGTAATTAAATCAAATTATATGAAAAGTTTAGATCCACAAAATTTCAAGACTAAATATTACTTGTAATAAGAAATTAGAGCTATTTTATCATTTCCTGTAGCATACATAGTCTAATAGAGTTTGAAGAACATACATTGTCAAATTCTTTTATGTAGGAAATGTATGGAATCTTTTAAGCAAATGCACCTGAAAAGGAATCAGTACATTAGACAGGAGACTCAATTATTTTGTATATGGTTATTGAGCATAAGATATTATTAGGAGCCATTCTTTTAATGTCTGGGATGCAGGCTTACAGTTTGCGTCTCTTCTTGGCCTATTTCAAATGTTCAAAATAATTTTTAGTTCACATATTTGAATATAAGAACCTATAATAAACAGTAAATAATGAAAGGCAATCAATCCTTTGATATGTATTTTAAGAAATTTCTAAAATAGCAGTTTTAGAGTAAGTGTGATAAAAATATGCAAAAATAGCAATTACTTCATTAGTTTGTTGATTGCTTATATTTAATGCTGAGAACTACCCAGATATCACCTGTTTGATTGTAGCTCTTTGTATGGAGTGTTAGAAAAACAGGAAAGATTGATGTTGGACTTTAGGGGTAGACCTTTAGACTTAGCCGATTTGGGAAAAGGTGAGATATGTAATTATAATTTGGAATGAACAAGGCAAAGTGAAACAAATCTATATAATTATTTATTTTCAAATTTCTACTTACTGATAAAATATTGGGATAAATAGTCCTAAATAGGCTTAGTTTTCATTCTTTTGTCTGAAAGTGTAGACTGACTCACAATGATAGTAGATTAAAATAAAACATAAGGAACTGCTAATTATATATCTTTTAGTACTCAAATATGGAGCATATATCTCATTTACAACTTACTATTGATGAATTATAAGGATGCAATGCATGGATTTCAGCAAATAATTATCATAAAATAATAAATATGATTTCTAAGTAAATCATGTTCATTAAGATTATATGCAGTTTTCTCTCAACATTTTTCTTTGCATACAAACAACATTTCTTAAAACATTATAGAGAACTCTCTCCTTATTGAGAAAACTACTGTTTTCCAAGATTTTAAGATTCTTAGAAGAACCATAAGTAACAGTTTTACACCCAAAATAAAATGCTTTCTCAGCTTGACTTTTTAATGTGATTTTCCTTCAAGCTAAAAATTATTTTAGAAAGAGAAAAATGATTTTCAAGGGGTGCCACCTCCTTCACACATATAATAACAATTTAGGCCAAATGCATTGAAAATTGCTGAGGCAGAGTTTATTAGTTATTTGACATCTTAGTAAATAATAAATGCTACCTTCATGTTTTCTTATAAAGAATGAAATTACTCATAAGGTTAAATGTTTATTTTCTCCTTTAGTTTAGTTTTTAAAGTGCAAATGAACTGTGTATCCAATTTTTCTCTAATAACTCATGTTTTCTCCAATACAGTGATGATTGGTCAGGTACAGCCACAAGAGGAGATGCAGGAAAGGCTCTGGAAAACATATCTTATTGCATTACAGGTCCGTGGACACTACAAGACTCTCCTCTGGACTGGGTTGACTGGATCAGTGATGGACACTCGAACCAAGTTGAGTCAATAAAATTCTCTTTCCTGGCAAAAACAAAACAAATCAAAAGAAAAAAACAAGCAACAAAACAAAACAAAACAAAAAAAAACAGGAGGAGGTAAGGCATGCCTGCAGAGCCACATGCGGAAGCACCAGTACTGGTCATGAGCCAGAAGGGAAAGGATGGAGGGGATAGCCAAGGCCAAATCTGTTTTGGAGTTTTCTTGGGAAAGGAAGGCTGATAAACCCCTTATGACTTGCTAGTTTGAATAGTTTCAGAGGGCTCTAAGTCATGGGGGTGCTCCCTGTTTGCTTGATATCTGGCCCTGGAACGATTGAGGCAGAGGAATATTGCTTCCTGGAGGGTATGGGCCAAGTATGGGAGGTCTGGCTCCAGATTGGTTAGTTTGTATATCAAAGGGCTGCTTCTTCTGAACACTTTGCTGTTTCTAAGAACTGTCTCGTCTTCAGAGGTACAGTCTCTCCCCAGCCAGAAATGTTGTTAAGATGTCAAAACACAATAATATAAAGTAAATAAAGAATATATAAACAGTACAGTGAGTTTTATTATTTTTTATTGATTAATATAGGGCACGTTATTTTACATTTAACATGAAATAATTTTGATTCTCACTGTGCAAAATATAGAACACAAAAATGCTATTTTATTGTGCAATGTATCCTTCTCTTCAGCATATTGAGTAGATAGAGGTGTTAGTGTAGGAAATTCAGAGATGCTGAGTGTACACACATATTGCAGTGGGGAAAATATTCAAATTAGAGCAGTTGAAGATTTGCCCTGATTAAGGCAGAGATTGGTGACTCTAAAAGGTTGAATAACTCAGAGGCAGGATCTCCAAGCAAGTGTTTAATAAATACAGGTTCAAGGGCCAAACCCTTAGAGCTTCAAATGAGAAAGACGTATGATTGGAGCATCTGTTGCTCAGTAACTGAAGGACCATTGTCAATAAAAGGCTCTAAGGAAGCTGTCTAGCCCTGATCACATGATGCATCCAGTTTTGCCAGTAAGAAAACCAGGGCAAGACCTTAACCTTGGTGTAGATACTTTCTAAGAAATTCCTGGGGCACTAGGGACCTGGAGAAATGGGAGAAAGGGAAAATAGTGCAGAGATGCTAGCATGGCAATAAACTCCAGACCTGTTGCCGGTTGGCCCATAGTTACAGTAGAGATTTTCCTTGCCTGCTCAACATTCCATGTAGTGCGAAGAATCACAATTACATTCTGTGACAATTACAAATGGATAAATCTTGGTTGGCAGATTGTTCATAATGAGAACTTCTCTCATTCTAATTGTCTCATGATTGTATCCTTGAATGTCATCTGCAAAACTTTAGCATTGGGATAAATAACAGTCAATCCAGTCATTATAACTGTGCAACCACACAACTGGGTGGACCCATGCAAGTACAGTCCAGTTCTGGCCAAAGCATCATTGACAAAGAAAGGTCTGTACACAGTAGATAAAGAATTACTCTGAGTCAAACACCAATTTCTTCATGATAATTACCCTGAAAGTTAAATACTTAGTAAATCAGGGCATGAGAAGATTTAATATGATCCATGAAAAGTCATAGGCTGTAAAAAGAGTTCAGTCAAACTTCATGTGAAAGCTTATAATTTATAATTTTACTGCATCTGAACTGAAATATTCATGACGATATTCAAAGATGTAGAATCCACTGCATGTTGCAATATTATTCCACAATGCATCAAGTTATTGGGATAATTCTAATTAAGGCTTTGTATGTAGTTCTGAGGCAATTATAGTAGGGGTGCACAGTGGGAAAAGGTAGAAAATTTATATTCAGTAGTTTCCTGTAATAATAACATGAGCAGTACATAATTATGGAATTCTAACAATGTGCCAGGCATTGTGTTAAATGCATTATCTTATTTAATCCTATCTTGACCCAATTAGGTAGGAACTGTTATTATAGTTAATCTACCAATGAGTAAAGAGAGGCTAAGAAACTCACTAGGATGGTACACCAAGTAAGTTATAGAACCAGAAACTAAGCGTCTGGCTGCAGAGCTCACACTTAATTGGAAGGCTAACACACAAATATAGGCATTCGCCCTCCAGAGGGTTTTGATGCCTGTGCTACAGTGGAAAAGGGTGCTTTCTCTATTAGTCAAAACAAGCACTCCCTTCATTTTCCACAAGGCAACCATTTGATGGAATGTGATTACCTGTGTGCAAAAGTGGACGGAAGTTGCTCTCAAAAGTGTACAACTGGAAGCAGACTGTCTCTAGAAAAATGAGAGAGAATATTTCTTAGAGATTGGTGTTTCATTTATTGACTTTAGCAGGAAGAGAGGTACTCTTTTAATTTTAAAGTAGATGTTTTGTTTTGTTTTGTTTTACCATAGAGCATCTTTTAATCTTCATTAACTTTTAAGCCAGAGGCTTGCTTTCCTACCTCCGTTGCAACAAAATCTCAGGCATGGAATATAATTTCTTCCAATTATGCACCTGGCCATGATCCTATTTAGAATGGAAATGGAGAAGGAAGTGCAAGCAAATTTCATTCTGGTAAATGGTGTCTGGAAAGACATCAAGCTTTTAGAGATAGCAGTGATGAGTGTTTTGGAGGTTACATTGCATATCCACCAACAACACAGTGACACAGTTCTACCTATCATGTCAGTGTAGGTCCTCCAATACCCCTATCTTCGGATGCTTCTTATATTCTACTTGTCTGCGGGACTTCTAAACATGATTCATATACATCAACCAGGGCTTCCATTAGCAATTCTAATATGTATATACTTTCTGCCTTTATTTGATAATTTTGTTGTTTGCAACAAAACATCCTAATTGGCCTGCCCAAGAATAAATTCCTTAGCTTATAATAAGGCACATGTTCACAGATATTTCCCAAAGAACTTACTGAACACCTGCTATGTGTCAACGATGTTAGTGTATTAGTATGAGAGACAAAGATAAATAAAACAATGATTGTTTTAAGGAATTTAGTAGAAAATAGATATAAAAGTCAATTTTAGGAAAATTAATTCAAATGTGAGTAGGAAAAAGATAAAGGGGATGCTACAAGAACATATAGGAAGTTCAGAAAATCAAGTCCCAGGAAGGGAGTTTGGAATCAGAAAGACACAAAACAAAGCTTTGTGGGAGAAGTGACAGAGAGTTCTGTGAATTTATACTTTAATCAGGAAAACTGGGAGAGGAGAGTTTTAGTCAGATAAACACACAGGTGAAAATCCCTAGAGATGAGAGAACTCACAGCACTTTCAGGGAGCTGATAATGCTTCCAGAATAGCTATTACTTAGATAGTGAGGGGGGAGGCAAAGAAATGGAGATGGAGCGTTTTGCAGGGGCCAGATAATAAAGATCCTTATGAGCTGCTGAGGTATTTGGAAGAGGAAAGAGCTTTATCAGACTAGGGAACAAGGTTAGCGACAACCCAGGATGCAAAAACATGTAAATGAAATAAAGGGTAGGAAGCCAACAAAATCTTGGCTGCAAACTGTGCACATCAGACATAATTTCAAATTAAAAAAATAGGAAGATTTAATTCTCTCAACAACCAAGGGGAATTCTAGAATCGGCTCATTTAATGGCATTAGCAGTAAATTCCAACACTAGCTAAAACTCCAGAAAAACGGTGAGCACACAGGAAAAAATAACATCATTTTTTCCAACAAAATGCAATGAAAGTGAAATAGTACAAAGAGAAAGAGAAAGAGTAGTTTTCAATATAAAGTTTTGCTTCAGGTAAAGGAATTACATTATAGAAAACATCTACTTTGTAATCTTGCTAGAATTCAGGGAGAAATGAACTCTACCCAAAATAAGAATGATATGCTGATTATATGTATTTGTAAACATCTCTAAGAAATATATGACAACCCTAATAGGAAAATGGTTTTTCAGTGACTTGGTGTAGGAGTATTAGATTTCCTGTTTTTCCTTTTCCTCCACACAAAAGTCAAAGGCCTGGCAAGAATTTCAATTCTGCACATATGTAAGCCAGATAACATTGGCCTCAAACACTTAGAAATCAAAGACATTTACAATAAAAATAAGATAATATTTACCTTCTGTCCCTATTTATAAGAATGATAATTTTCATGGGAATAATCCTTCTCATACACTCTATGCTGACAGTAGCAATTTAAGTTAGGCACATTTGAATGAAAACTTGTTCATAGCAATAAAATTATTTTGTATTTAAAAATTATTTTAACAAACTCTTCCATTTCTTTGAATATATTAACAAAAAGTTATCTGTAAGAATGTTCACCAATGTAGTATTTTAAATTATAAAAATTGGAAGCAATTTAAAATTCAACATGGAAATGGATTAAATAGTATGTGATATGTACTTAGGGAAGGGCAGCTCTCAAAACACAGGTAGTGGAAAAATATATTGTACAATCCTTAGATCTTTATATTGTCAAGTGAGAAGAGTGATTTCAAAGTTATATTACAATATAATTTCAAATATGTAAAACCTTGTATAACTGTACTACTGACTTCATCTGTGGTTTTACAATAGACAATTTTAAATTTTGTCCAAATTTTGGCATATTATCAATATATGAAACACATATATAGTCAAAGAATATATTACCCAAAAGTTTCATTTGATGGATATTTGTTCAACTTTTACTTCATTTTACCACAAAATTATTTTATGAAAAGAATAATTACAGGAAAATTGAAGGGAATTCCATCACCATTTAACACTGAAATGAATCAGAATGTCTGCCCACTGTTCCACCTTCCAACAAATTCTGATTTATGTGAAAAACATCTTATAGGAACTTCTGTGTCTCGCTGCAGTTACTTTATTTCCATGCCTTCCAGAGAGATGTATGCTTCCCTGCCAACAAGCTTTTGCAAAAAGAAATAGTGATTATCTTGTATTGTTTAGATAACATCACTTCTAGAAAGCTCCCCCTTTCAAATCCAATTGACTGCCAATAATTTGTGCTGGAGGTATTTACAATTATTATTAATTTTTAAGTTCTCCCAAGAGATGGAAACATCATTTCTTCTCATTTTACTTCACCTAATGTGTCCATGGGAGCTTCAGGATGAGCTGCCTGGGCCTCACAGTTCCAATAGAATTTTCCTGGCAAAACTTCACACAAACGCAAGGTAGAATGGAAGAAATTTGACTGGGATATCTTTTGGCTTGATGGCTGAATATCTGAATCGCTTTTAAAAATAATTATTAACAAAAGTTTATGAGATTTTAAAAGAACATAAAGAATGATGTCAGCTAGATTATTATTTTTAATGATAGTTAGGAACCTTAATAATCCCACAAATGTTTGTCCTAGAGAAACGTTATTGTAAGAAAAAAGTAGCTGATAAGTTCTAATGGAATGTTTTTTTAAAGTTTCGTATAAAATGCCTCTAGATGATATAGTAAAGGTAAAAGTAAAAGTGTTTTTATTGGCAATGACGTTTTGCAAGGTTCAGTATGAAGTTTTCCTCACCCCTTCACGTTCCCAGTCCATTTAAACTGTATTTTCTCTTCACTCTCTCCTGGCCCCAGCACCGGCTGCATGCCCCTTACTCTCTTACTCTTAACAGAGCTCCCAGCAAGATTCCACTACCAAGTCTCCCCACTTGTCAGCATCCTAACCATCACGACTTAGCTCCCTCTAAGAATGATCTCTCATTTATGCACTAGCTCCCAAATCTGCTTGCCTCCCAAAGGGATTGCTTCAGCAACTCCTCCCACCTCTCTTTCCCACAACATCAGTTTTTACTTCTCTACTGCTAATTCCCATGTGTATACAAACATTTTGCTTCTTCCCCCATCGTGGGAAAAAAAAAAAAAAGAAACAAATCAGTTGACTACACTTCCAGCATACAAATAGCATGCTATTTTTTTGTCCTTCAGTTAGAGCAAAACTCTTGAATTTTTGAATTATCTTGAATTGCCTTGAGTTGTCTCATTGTCTCCAAACCCACAAATTCAATTTCCTCTTAACCCTATTAAAATCAGTGGTTCAAAAGTGCCATCCATTAAAACTATCTTACCAGGCTGAAGCCAGCCAGTGACTCTCTCCTTTTGTCTTACTGGATCCTTTAACAACACCGGACCCAGTGGATCATCCCCTGTTTCTAGAAACCACATTCACCAGGCTTCTCTACTGTGGTTTCTTTTTCTTGTTCCTCATTATGCCCCGACCTGCATTGCCCCAGATCTCAGCCCTTAGGACTCTTTACTTCTCAGACACTCCTTGGTGAGCTATAGAATCCCATGCTTGAAACATCACCTGTGCGCTAAAATGCTTACTTCATCTCAGGCCCCTCCACCAGACTCCAAATCCATACATCAAACTTTTCCAGGCATTGACATTGAATGCTCAGCCTGAGCACAGCACCAAGATCTGCCCCACCCATGGTCTTTCCCTCAGTTCCTTTAAACTAAATACCACCAATTGCTGTTGTGAAAACATGTAGACTTTTTTTGTTTTGTTTTGTTTGTACTCCTTTAATATATTTATTTTTCTCACACACACAGGAGATTTGCCATCCCATCTCTTGAAAGTACAACCTGACCATGGTCACCGTGAACACCCTCCATTGCCGTTCACCTAGCTCCAGCCTCCTCTCTCTTGACTGACCACTGCAGTGTCTCCTACTTGGCCCTGCACATCTATTCCTGCTTTTCCTACGTACATTTTTGGCAGAGCAGCTGAGTCAGCTTTCCAATGTATGGACAGATTATGACAATTCTCTGCTGAAGATAACCTCATGGTCTCCTCCCTCACCTTAGGGAAAACGCAACTCATCTACAATGGAATTCAAAACTTTTGATAACCCGGTGACCCATTAATTATGTGATTGCATCTCTTGCTGCTCTCTACCTCACCGACCCATTTTCATGACATTAGTCTCTTGGCCCTTCCTCAAACACACCAGGCCTAGCTACCTCTGGACATTTGTGCTTGCACTCTCCTCTTCAGGAACACCTTCCTCTGAGGATATTTCCAACAACCTTAACTGCAACTTTTCTTAACATGTCTGCTTTATTTTTCTTCATAACATTTATCATCATTGAATATTCTCTAATTTATTTATTCATCTTGCCTATTGCCCATCTCCAGCAAAATAATAATAAATGCAGAAAATTTGTGTTTTTTTAACTGCAGTAATCCATGGTTTGAACATTATATAGCACCTAATGTGTACTCAATAAATATTTGCTGCCTAAAATAAGAATGCAAGCTTTAAGAGTCTTTTCCAAAGTATTTATGTTCTTGTGTTTAGATGTTCTGCTTAAAAATGGACTGTGTACTCTGGACTAGTTAGATGGTTAAGCATGGGTCATCATGGTACACACTGTGTTGTCTGGAATCAGATTCCCGAGTCTATCCGAGATCCGACAGTCCCTGATATTGGATCTCAGTTTTTTCCCTATAATAGGAGCATAACAGGACCCAACTCATACGGTTTTGGGGAAATTGAATGAGTTACTTTAAGTAAAAGCATTTAAAGGACTGAGTGAATTTTTCAAACTTGTTGATTGTCACAAATACCATTAATCTTTCAAGTGTTATTTTCTCTGCCAAAATATGTGCTAGAAAAAAAGATTTATCTATATTTGAATTTCAGTATAATACACATGAACACGAAAGAAGATAAAATTCTATAATAGAACAGAAGTTAAACTCAGTTTGCTCATTGTTAGTTCATGATTATTGGAAAATAACTTATCTTCTCCTTATCTGTGAATAAGAGACATCTATGTCTCATGGTTGGTGTGATGAAGAAAAAGAAAATGTAGGTAAGGCATGAGCATTATGTTCAATACAGCATTAAAATATATAAATTAAAGTGTACATATCTATGAGCATACACTAATTATCCACTTGAAATGTCTACTACACATAAGGTCAATGGAGTCAAATTAACCACAACATTCACTGAATTTCCAAAAGAAAAAAAAAAGGAAAGCAATCCATCTTTCCCATAATGTCTCCTTCTTATCACACAGAATGTGTTTCCCTAAAAATCTGAAAAATGTGACAACAATCTGTTATTCATGATTAAATTTTTAAAGATAATATGTCATATTAGAAGTCATATTTTTCTTGATTATAAAATAGCAAAAGTTTCCATTTAAAAATAGAAGATGAAAACCTTTTCTTCTCCAGTATTACATCTGAGAGCAATCAAAAACAAAACAAAAAATAGACAAGAAAATTTATTTCCAGGGGCCCCAACCAAAAATATCCAATTGACAAAGCAATCTTGAGAAAGAAACAAGATAAAAGGTATCATACTACCTGATCTCAAACTATATTACACAAAATATAGTTTGTGTAATATAATAGTAATAGTAATCAAATAGTAATATAATAGTAATCAAAATAGTATGGTACTGGCATAAAAACAGATAAATAGTTCCATGGAGCAAAATATAGAGCCCAGAAACAAACACACACATATATAGTCAACTAATCTTTGACACTGGAGCCAAGAATACTCAATGGAGAAAGTATAGCCTCTTTGATAAGTGATATTGGGAAAACTGGATATTCATGCATAAAAGAATGAAACTGGATCCACATCTTACACAATACACAAAAATTAACTCAACATGGTAAATTGTGACATCATATAAAGACTTAAATGTAAGAGCTGAAGTCATAAAACTCCTTGAAGAAATTATAGGGAAAAAGCTCCTAGACATTGGTCTTGGTAATGAGTTTTGGATATGACGTTAAAAGCACAGAAAACAAATGCAAAAATAAACAAGTGGGACTAAATGAAACTAAAAATCTTCTGTATAGCAAGGAAAACAATCAACATAATGAAAAAGCAGCCCACTGAATGTGGGAAATATTTGCAAATCATATATCTGACAAGGGATAAATATTCAAAATATGTAAGGAATCTATCCAACTCAATAGCAAAGAAACAGAAAAATAACAAAAACAAACAAAAACAAGTAAACAAACAAGAGAAAAGCAAACAAAAACCCAAATAACCCAATTTAAAAGTTGGCAAAGAACCTGAATAGACATTTTTCTGAAGGAGACATACAAATATCCAAGTTATGAAAAGGTGCTCAACATCACTAATCATCAGGAAAATGCAAATCAAAACCACAATTATTTATCAATTTACACCACTTAGGATGGCTATTGTCAAAAAGACAAGAGATAACAAGTGTTGGTGAGGACGTAGAGAAAAGGGAGCACTTGTGCACTGTTGGTGGGAATGTAAATCAGTGCAACCACTTGGAAACAGTATGGAGGTTCTTCAAAAAATTAAAAATAGAACTACCATATGATCCAAATATCCCACTTTTGGGCATAAATTCAAAGAAAATGAAATTGGTGTCTCCAAGAGATATGGGTACACCGAAATTCACTGCAACATTATTTACAATAGATAAGATATGGAAACAACTTAAGTGTCTATTGAAGGATGAATGGATAAGGAAAAGGTGGTATATATATATATATATATACACACATATAATACCATATATATATACATATAATACCATGTATAATAATAAACAATATATATAAATATAATATCTTCATAATAAAATATTATTCAGCCATATAAAAGAAGGAAACCTTGCCTTTTGTTACAAATAGATGAACTTGGAGGTCATTATGCTTAGTGAAATCAGCCAGCGACAGAAGGCAAATACTGTATGATATCACTTATATATGGAATCATAAAAAAGGCAAACTCATAGAACCAGAGAATAGAATGGTGGTTTCCAGGGGCTGGGGAGGTGGGAGAATGCACAGAGAGATGTTGGTCCAAAGGTACGAACTTCCAGTAATAAGATAAATAATTCTGGAGACCTGATGTACAGCACAGTGATTACAGTTAATAATACTATATTGCTTACTTGAAATTTGCTAACAGAGTAGATCTTAAGTGTTCTCACCACAAAGGAAAAGGAAACTATGTGAAATAATGGATATATTAATTAATTTGATTGTGGTCATTTCACCATGTATTTGTATATTAAATAACCATATTGTACACTTTCAAAAATCACATCATGCAATATAAATATGCACACATTTTGTCATTCATATCTCAATAAAGCAGGGGCAAAATTTAAAAACAAAGAAAAAGTTATTTTTACAGGTGATAATTAAAGGATAGCCTCAAAATTGGTGAAAAGTGGACCAGAAATATGGCTAGGGAATCAATTTCCTCCTGCAGCACACAGATTTCCCCATGGATCTGAAGGGCCAATTGATGGATCACCCTCATACAGCATGGAGACATCAGCTTGTGTGGGCTACAGAGATCACCAGACCTCTGAAGGCAGAAGAGGCAGCGGAGTAAGAAGCATCATTTTTTAGAAGCAGGCTGGTGTTTTGCAGGGTGCTGGAGACCTTGGGAATAATCATCTTATCAGCTGATAACTCAGACAATGGAAGAGAAATGTGCTAATAAAACTGCCCCTGCTAAGCACAGAACCCCCACCAGTGGCTCCCCTCCTGGGGATGTGTCTGATGACACCACATGTGGGGACCCCTTGGGAGACTGGGCAGGACTGGTGAGGCTTTGTTCTGATGTAATTCTACATCCAAAATGCCTGCTGTTCTCATGTCATTTCATTGCCCAGTCCCCTTCCCCACTCACCACACACACCTTTTTTTAAGTAATTTTTGACCCAGATAGAGAGGTCCTTTCTGATCTTTCATAAAACCATGGCTTTATGCCAATGAACAAAAATGATAAGAAAAATGCAAGTGCCACATAATTTAAAACAAACAAATAACAACAGAAAGGAAAATCATTAAAAAAAAGACTTGTTGGACATATCCTTTCCCAGAATGGGAAAACATATATCTCAGAAGTGAAAGTTCAAAGATTTTAGTCAAAGTACAAGGGAAAGGTGACCTGGCAAAATTGAGGAAAAAAGCAGAAGAGAAAACTAAATACATTACAGAAATAAAAGCAACATTAGATAAATCAAAATGGAAAGTAGATATTGCCAAAAATAAAATCAGAAACATGAAAGATAGGCATTGTTAAAATCAGGTGTAAGGAAATAGGAAAAGGAAGCAAGTGATGAAGGAATTAGAGTAAATATGGAACATATGAAACATGGTCAGACATGATTTACTTTCCTAAAGAAAAGCAGCAAAAGGAAAAAAAAAAAACCACAAAATTAAAGGTAAAAGAAAAAGATAGTTTTCTGAAAAAAATTATGGAGTCAATGGGTATATTCATTCTGGATGTATCAATAATGAGATATATCTTAGTGTAGCTATTATTGTCTAATTAAAAACAAAAAAGAAAGGAAATGCCATTATAAAATAAAATACCTAGGAATAAACCTACTGAAGGAGGCAAAAGACCTGTACTCAGAAAACTATAAAAAACTGATGAAAAAAATCAAAGATGACACAAACAGATGGAGAGACATACCATGTTCTTGGATTGGAAGAATCAATATTGTGAAAATGACTATACTACCCAAAGCAATCAACATATTCAATGCAATCCCTATCAAACTACCAATGGCATTTTTCAGAATTAGAGCAAAAAATTTTACAAGTTTTATGGAAACACAAAAGACCCTAAATAGCCAAAGCAATCTTGAGAAAAAAAAAAATGGAGCTGGAGGAATTAGGCTACCTGACTTCAGACTATATTACAGACTATACTTCAGACTATACTACAAAGCTACAGTAATCAAGAGAGTATGTACTAGCACAAAAACAGAAATATAGATCAATGGAACAGGATAGAAGGCCCAGAGATAAACCCATGCACCTATGGTCACCTAATCTATGACAAAGGAGGCAAGAGTATACAGTGGAGGAAAGACAGTCTCTTCAATATGTGGTGCTGGGAAAACAGGACAGCTACATGTAAAAGAATGAAATTAGAATACTACTTAACACCATACACAAAAATAAACTCAAAATGGATTAAAGACCTAAATGTAAGACCGGACACTATAAAACTCTTAGAGCAAAACATAGGAAAAACACTCTGACATAAACCACAGCAAGATCTTTTTTGACCAACCACCTAGAGTAATGAAAATAAAAACAAAAATAAGCAAATGGAACCTAATGAAAGTTAAAAACTTTTGCACAGCAAAGGAAACCATAAACAAGACAAAAAGACAACCCTCAGAATGGGAGAAAATATTTGCAAATGAAGCAACTGACAAGGGATTAATCTCCAAAACATACAAACAGCTCATGCAGCTCAATATCAAATAAACAAACAATCAAAAAGCAGGCAGAAGACCTAAACAGACATTTCACCAAAGAAGACATACAGATGGCCAAGAGGCACATGAAAATATGCTCAACATCACTAATTATTAGAGAAATACAAATCAAAACTACAATGAGTTATGACCTTACACCATTCAGAATGGCCATCATCAAAAAATCTACAAACAATAAATGCTGGAGAGGGTGTGGAGAAAAGGGAACCCTCTTGCACTGTTGGTGGGAATATAAATTGATACAGCTATTATGGAGAACAGTATGGAAGTTCCTTAAAAAAATAGAAATAGAACCACCATACCATCCTGCAATGCCACTACTGGGCATATACCCTGAGAAAACCATAATTCATAAAGAATAAGTACCCCAATGTTTATTGTAACACTGTTTACAATAGCCAGGACATGGAAACAACTTAAATGTCCATTGACAGATGAATGGATGAAGAAGTTGTGGTACATATATACAATGTAATATTACTAGCCATTAAAAGGAATGAAATTGGGTCATTTGTAGAGATTTGGAACGACCTAGAGTCTGTCATACACAGTGAAGTAAGTCAGAAAGAAAAACAAATATATATTAACACATACATGTGGAATCTAGAAAAATGGTACAGATGAACTTATTTTTAGGGCAGGAATGGAATAGAGACCTAGACGTAGAGAACAGACATGTGGACACAGTGGGGGAAGGAGAAGGTTGGACGAATTGGGAGATTAGGTTTGACATAAATACACTACAATGTGTAAAATAGATAGCTAGTGGGAACCTGCTGTATAGCACAGGGAGCTCAGCTCAGTGCTCTGTCAAATAAACGAACAGACATTTGGGTGGGATGGGGCGTTGGGGTGGGAAGGAGGTCTAAGAGGGAGGAGATTTATGTATACATATAGCTGATTCACTTCATTGTACAACAGAAACTAACACAATGTTGTAAAACAACTATACTCCAATAAAAAAAAGTAGTTAAAGAATCCTAGGCTTTTTCTCAAATTTCCATGAAATGTTTACCAAATTCACTAGGTAAGTGAATATGACTCTTGTAAAATGAATAGTTTTGATAGGCTATCTTTGAAAGAGAAAGACTAAAATTAGAAGTCTCTAGAATAAGCAAAACTTTATGTTGGAAATGATATTGGAAGGATCAAAGTTGTATACAACAAATAACAAAAGCACGATTTATAATACCTAAGTTTGTAATTGCCTATCATGATCTAATTTAAATAGATCTTAATGAAGAAAATATTAAGACTCATTTGAGCAAAATAACTTTACATAATCATAAATGCAGATATTTTTTTCTTGGATGCAAAAAGTAATCCTTGTAAACAAAGATTTTTTGATGTAAATACTTGGTTACATCTCTCTAAATCTATCTATATTTTTTCTAATACTATAACAGCAGATATTTTTAATCTTCACATTTTTTTCTAAAGGTCATATGAAAAATTAGATGTTGGAGAATAGCCAAGAGTATTTTTAAAAAACAAAGGATTGACAGGGCACTAACATCAATAATTAATATATATTAAAGTTGCTGTAAGAAAAACACCTTATGATTTGCATATTAATAGAGAAACAATGATAGGAATAGTATAGATAAAAGTAACACAATAATTTAGTCCACAAAGAGAAAAATTATCAGTGGGGAGTATGCCATTTGAAAAATTGAATTCTTTTTAAAATTAAGATATAATTTTCATGCCTAAAATCATCTTCTTCCATGTACAGTTAAATGAGTTTTAACGGATATTGTTACTTAATCACAACCACATTAAGATATAGGCCAGACCCTTCTCCTCAAAATCTTTGATTATTACTCTCCCTCTCTGAGCTCCTGGCGTGACTGACCTGGTTTTCACCTCAAAAGTTTTGACTTCTCCAGAATATCCCATAAATTGAATGGTAGAGTATGAGTCTGACAAGAGTCTTTGTGATGTTCTATGTACATGATCATGTCATCTGTGAATAAAGTTTTATTCATTCCTTCTAATCTACATGTTCCCTTTGTCTCTTTTTTGCATTCCTATCCTGTCTCAGGATGCTGAGTTCAATAGGGATGGTGACTGCACCTTCTTGACTTCCCTCCACACTAAAGGGAAAGAAATCAAGGCTCCACCATTAAATATAATGTTAGTTGTAGATTTTGGTAGTTTCTTTATTCTAGTTTGAGGACTTTCTTTCTGTTTCTAGTTTCTTGATAGTTTTTATCATGACTAGACAGTGAATTTAATAGATATTTTATCTGTCTCTATTGAGGTGACCCTATGGGTATCTTCTTTAAAATCTATTTACATAGACAATGACATTCATGGACTTTTGACAGTCTGACCAGCTTTGTATTCCTGGTATTAATTCCTGTTGGTCATATGTTATCCTTTTTACATATTGCCGAAGCTGATCTGCTAATAAGTTGTTAAGGATTATTTGTGTTTATTCAAAAGGGATATTTATGTCTGGTTTTATTATCTTAAAATCTTTTTTAGTGTTGGTTGCATAGTAAGGCTGTCCCTATGAAATGAAGCATTCCCTCTTTTTTAATCTTCTGGAAGATTCTGTGTGAATTGATATTATTTCTTCCTTTAAAGCTTCACTGAATTTGCCAGTGAGGCTATCTGGGAGTAGAATTTTCTTTGTTGGAGGTAATTTAACCACAAATTCAAATTATTTAAGAAATATAGAACTATTCAGGTTATGTTTTTTTTTTTTTTCTTGAGTGGATATTGGTACTTAGGGCCTTTAAAAGAATTTGTTCATTTAATATGAGATTACAAAAAGAAAGAAAATAAAGAGTATTATTGTATTAGTTACTTTTCATAACTAATTATATTTCTGATATATTATATTCAAACAATAATGAAACTTTTAGAAAAACTGAGCTACTGTCAATATGGAAAACTTTAGTATGAAGGTATAAGACATATAATCCATATAAACTGTATAAGTTATAATTATATTATACATTGGTACACATTAACGCAAATGCAAATGGCAATCAAGAAAATAGCTTTTTGACATCTATGACAAAACAATGATTTCCTTGCATATAAAGAACTTTTACAAATCATTAAGAAATAGAGCAACAGTGAATAGAAACAGTACCCAAAATATGAATAGGCAATTGACAGAAGACACATTAAATTTTACAAAAACATATAAAAAGTTGTTAATTTTCTCTCCAAATTGAATGTGACATGTCATAGTAGCAAAGAGATATTACTTTCTACTTCTCAGGTGGGTAAAGCTTTTGTATTGCGCTTATGATTTTTATTTTGAAGATAATACACAATACTAAAGGTCAGGTTGTAGGTAACATTCAATATTATTCATTCTTTTGAAACCATAATTTGTTGTACTATCTTTAACGGTACATTCTTGGAATATAATAATGAAACAAATGACACGTACCCTGTATCTCAGTATCAATAACAAATTTCTGGGAGGATAAAGGCACATGTTAATGCTGTTTTCCGCAGTGTAATTGGATTACAGTTTTGAGAAAGTGAGAGGCACATTTGAAATATTTGATGTTTTATAGTTTTTCCGTGTGCATGCATTATTTTCATAATAAGAAAACAATTTGTAAATTTGCCTACTCGCTAAAATTTCTTTTTAACTCCCAAATCAATACTCTTGGAAAGGCACAGTGGTGAAACTCTTCAGTCTCCAGATGTGCACCTTCCCAGCTGAGGGTGAGAATCATGATGCTCTGTCTGTCTCCTCTCAGCCCTTATACTGTAAACAAGTGTCTTTCTCATCATCTCTTTGGTATCACGTTTTTTTGCATTTTTGTGATTCTCACTGTGATTTCGTTGTCTAAAATGTCCCTGCCGGCATTGTGCTGAGGTGCCGTCTAGTGTTCCGAAGAGTAGGAAGGCCGTGAGGTGTTTTACTGAGTAAGTGTGTGTGTTTGAAAAGCCATGTTCAGGCACGACTTGGTGTGAGTTCCATGTTAATAAATCAACAATATATATATACTACATAAGGTGTCTTTAAACAGATACACATAAAACAAGTTTATATGTTGATCAGTTGACAAAATGTTGTGATTAGAGGCTCGTAGGAATCTAATTCTGTATTTTGTCTAGGACCGATTGTTCAATATTCACTAATTCAGCGTTCTTGAGGACCTTAGAGAACACAACTACTGCTAATAACAAGAATTGACTACATTTAAAAATTACATCATGAACATTTTTCCATATCATTAAAAATAATATTTGTCTAAACAAGAATTCATGCTGGAAAGACATTTGTTCAGGTGCTTATAAAATGACATTAATAAACTTCTCTACAGACAAATCTCTTTCAAAATTCAAAGTGACTGAGCAATATCAAGGCAACTAATATAAAGGTCCAAAAATTTAACAATTTAGTGTCACATCCAAAGGTTATGGCAGCTCTATTTTTAGTGCATTTTCTTCAGCACTAGGTATTAATACCTTATAATTGCCTTTTGATTCATGGGTTACCCTGTAGTGCTCATAAGAATCTAGGAAAAAAAAGAAAAAATCTCAAGACTGAAGTGAATTGAAATAGTAAAAACATGTTGGTATTAGAGACATGGTTATGAGCCTTAATAGAGCTTTTAGAGAATGTCTACAAACCCTCTGTGTTGGGCTCCCCAAGAATATCGTCAAGATGAGCAATTAACTGGGACTGTCAAGACTCAGAAGTTCTTAGAGTCATGCTTACAGTTTATTACAGCCAAAGCATACAGGGTGAAATTAGCAAAGGGAAGTCTCCAGGTGTGACAACACATATGAAGTGTTACCAACCAGAGAATCTCACCTGGGCCTTGGAGTCCAGGGTTTTATGGGGAGTCAGTCATGTAGGAATCCAGCATCTGTATGGCTGACCTCAGTTACCCATGCTTTATACTCCCAGAGAAAGGACAGGCATTCATCATACACCATATTGTTAGCATAGACTATCTGAGCATAAATTGTCCAACATGCAAACACTGTAATCGAACAGGCTGTTCTTGGAAATGCTCAGCATTCTTGCACCCAGGCCTGCCGTGCTCACTCTTTCTTACACAACCTCAAGTCCAGTTTCCATGTTCATGCTAGGTCTACAATCATATACACAGGTCTTCTTTTCCTGCATCATTTTTCACCTCATAATATGTGTGTTGCCATTGACATACCTGACAAAATAAATGTTCAAAAAGTCTTCATGCAATATGAATTAACACTTCACATCAGTAGTATCATCTTCTCTAAAAGAGGGAAAATTGTACTCATCAGAAAACATCATAAAAAAATGCCATTATCAAGATTGAAATAGACTTGACTTAAAGAGAAAGCCATGGTGTATATCAGATAGGGAAGGAGAATATGAGTTTGTACACAGTCTTCTTCTGCTCAGGCTGCCTCTCTGTTTGAACTTCCTTATTTGATAACCTGTCTCTATGCTCTGGATTATTTTCTATGACCATTATTTTTAATTTTGTATGACACGAAACTATGGTGCCTGGTAATTTATAGATATTGTATTTGAACTTTGGAATCTAAGACTTAAATTGTTTACTGGGAATTTAAAGCCTTAGCCCTTGGCTCATATGTAATTGAATACCCATTTTCACTATGATTGAACAATTGAAGGTATTTTAAATACTTTAATATAAAATGTCTGATAATCTATTCATAACTTAAAATGGCTACCAACATTTTCTAGTGAATAAATACCATTTTGCTCCACAAAATCAGATCAAGCGATATGCAAAAAGTTAATTTCATAGATAAATGAGCAGTCATCGTTTTTGAAATAACTTCAATTAGACCCCCAAGAGTTCTAGTCAGTGTGAAGTCGTTCACAATTCAAAACTAAGCAAAACTTTTTCTAGTACTAATTCTGATATATGTATATATATGTATGTATATGTGTATGCATATATATATAACATTTTTCTGGATTGCTGCAGCAGTGGGTTCTTCTTCAGTAGTAGCCAACTTAGTATTTTAAATTTGATTCATAAGCGTGCTTATTTTCAACAGCTAAGAAAATACTAAAATCGCAATAGACTAAATTAAATACTAGTATTTCAATAAACAGCAACAACTAACATTTAAATTTAGAATTTCAAATATATAAACCTTTATGTTCTTTAAAGAACATTTATCATTCTCATAAAACAGAATTTTTCATCAAGAAACTTTACACTCTGTGGTATTCTTATGATAATTCACACACTGGGTCCTCTCTTGACTATAAGAAAAAGGTAAATTTGTTTAATGGCATGTTAGAAAGAGTCATCTGTGTTCCCATCAGTCATTTGTATTCAGTTGCTTCCAGTGACACATGCCTCTTCCCCCAGTCCAGGAGGAGTTGCTAGGAAAGGCATGGTAGAATAATTGCTTAGCTATAGTGAATTGAAAACTAATAAATCCTCCACTGATGCTTTTCTCACTGCAACTTCTCCTCAGCTGTTTCCCTGTGGCAGTAACTCTGAAGTGAACTGGCCTCACCATAGACCCGAGAAAAGGGAGAGAGAGTTGCAGTAACTTAAGGAAAGTGTCTGAAGAAAATAGGGTATCTTCTGTCATAGGTGGAGATATGCCATGAATATGAATAGGAAAATGCAGTATTCTATGTACATGTGAATTTTATATGAAGATAACTTTTCTTAGGGTAAATTAGAAAACAGAAATATCAATTCTTATAATTTTTTAAAAAGGTTTTGTTGCAATGAACACTACAGAAACATACATATACACACCCCACAAACATACATACAAAAAATAGACTCACCTTTGTCTTAAGGATAGTTTTCCTTAGATTTTGGCTTATTATACATGTTCGTAAAGGGAGAATATAGTGTTAAATACATGTGAAATAATATCATGTGCCCATTTCAAATGGTGACATAAATCTAGGTTGCATTGGAATATATTCATAGAATTATATTTGTGATAATACTGTTGCAAAAGAGATGTCTAGTATAGTTTCATTTTACTAAATCATGTATGTGTGAATACTTACAAAAGGAAAAAAATCAGAAAGAAGTTAAGAGTGAAATTATGGTTGAGTTGTAGGAGTTTATGATATCTTTTTGGATTGTAAATTTGTTCATCTGTTTTTACTAAACCATGTAGTTTCTTAGATTAGTAAAAATGATAATATGAAAGTACAAGTTAATGATTTTTAAAGAGGGTGTTAAAAGATGAGGCACGTTAAAATTTTCAGGAGTTTATTTGAACAGACACCTGTTTGAACCGGACTGTCCCAACCTGAAAGGACTTGGGAGCATTCCACCAGAAGGAGCTGGGGGCCAGGCTTTTATAGAGAAGATGCCCAAGCAGATCAATGATGCGATTTGATTGGCTACAGCTTAAGCTGTTGCCTCATCTGGAAAAGCCCAGTTGGCTGTTTGTAATTGGTTTCCTTCTCAACCTTGAGGGGTTCACAGGAATGGACCCTGGCTTAGGTTTCAGTTTGCTTTACTTAGGATAGGAAGCCTTTAGAGCCACCTCAGGCTAATGGCTTCCTGGTTTAATTACTTTAACAAGGGAAAAGACATCAAAAGGAAAAGGAGGTCAAAAATGAGTGGCATATTTATACTTATAATTACATTATTTATAAATATAGTATAATATCTATAAATCTATCTATTCATCTGTCTATCAATCATCTACCTGACTATGACCTTTTAGCCAACAATGACAGAATACACACTCTTTTAAGTGCTCAAGGGACATTATCAATTTAACCAAAATATGGCCCATATAAACCAAGTCTCAATAAACTTCAAAGCATTAAATGAATTCTCAGTATTTTATTAGATCATAGAGGGATTAAGACAGAAATCAATAACAAAAGTAACTAGAAGATTTAAACATTTCAATATCTTTTAATGTTTGTATTTTTAAATAATTCTCATATAGATTTTTTAAGTGCTAAATTCAATCTCAAAACCTGTATAAAATATCAGTATACTACACACTTGCTCTGCCAAAAGACTGAGGTGAAGGAAAACACAGTAGGTGGGCAAACTTTTCATCCAAACACATAGATTTCGTCCTCTTAATGTCTGCTTCTTGATGTTTAGATTCCTTGTCTCTTTCCTCTTTCCTGTTCTAAAAGGTTTATGGGAAATAATATTATTCTATATAATGTATAAATATAGACATTTTTGAGTGTGGGGTGTCACACAGATGACACATGGCTATTTATTTCACTCACCACAAATAAATTATGGAATTATTGGAACAGCAATAAATGAAACAAATGTCATATTGGTGAGTATGAAATGGACTTTGAAATTACATACACAAATGAAGGAATAATTATACATGATATATTTGGAAAATTACCAGTGTTTTGTTATTTGTATATTTTAAAATCTATAATACTATAGTGTAGTACCCATATGTGACTCATGTATAAGAGATTATATATAATGAGATGTATGTGTATATATGTGAGATTCATAGAGCCAAAGGGACATAGAATTTCAGTTCATCAAACGTGTACTTTAGCTCACTCACTGGGAAATATTATGGTCCATTCAATATCTTACCAATGTCTCACATTTATACTATTTTAAAAAAAATCTAAGTGACAATGCATTGTTATCTTCTGTTACATACTTAGAGAAATTCCTATTTTAAGGCCTTTTGTGATAATTCTTTCTCATTTATAGTCAGCATGCAAAGCATCATCTGTATTTGTAACCCTGATATGATGTTTCAACTTATTTATTTATTATTTTTTTTAATTTTATTTTTATTTATTTTTTATTTTTGGCTGCTTTTGGGTCTTCATTGCTGCACGCGGGCTTTTCTCTGGTTGCGACGAGCAGGGGCTACTCTTCGTTGTAGTGTGCAGGCTTCTCATTGCGGTGGCTTCTCTTGTTGTGGAGCACGGGCTCTAGGTGCATGGTTCAGTAGTTGTGGCTCGTGGGCTCTAGAGCGCAGGCTCAGTAGTTGTGGCACACGGGCTTAGTTGTTCCACGGCATGTGGGATCTTCTCGGACCAGGGCTCGAACCCGTGTCTTCTGCATTGGCAGGCAGATTCTTAACCACTGCACCACCAGGGAAGCCCTCAGCTTATTTAAAAAAGGATATGGTGATTCACTAGTCAGTGGTATAAAAAATTGGCCTACCAATTAAATTCAAGATAGCTTTACGTCTATTTAATAGACAGAATATAAATGAATTACTAATAAAATCTTAGAATATTATACCTTAAGTATGCACTGACCAACCCAGCCAGGCAAAATTAATTCTTGTGTAATTGAAGCCAGCAGGAGTAAAACATTGGCTATTAGTCAATTTCTGTGATAAAGAGGAAGCCGGGCAGTCCCCAACTGCTGTCAGTAAATCCCTTTTCCCTATTTTTCTATCTTTGCTGAAGCTAAATGAGCAAGAGACAAAAGTCAAATACACACAAACTATGCTTCTCTGTGTCATCCTATTCTTTCTCTGAAACTAAGAAATTCACAGTGAGGCCTGCTGCTCAGCTTATATCTTTACTTCTAAGAGTAAATGAAAGAAAAAGAAATGTCCTGAGTTCAGGCCAAGCTGCACAAATAAGTGATATTTTACTAATATTGATATTTACCTAACAGTTTGAATTTCCTGTACTGATTAATTATGTTATTAACATTATAGAAATTCATCTATCAAATTCACAGTAGGTTGTGAATTAAAATGGAAATATCTTGGACTTCCCTGCTGGCGCAGTGGTTAAGAATCCACCTGTCAATGCAGGGGACACGGGTTCGAGCCCTGGTCCGGGAAGATCCCACATGCCACGGAGCAACTAAGCCCGTGCGCCACAACTACTGAGCCCGCGCTCTAGAGCCCACGTGCCACAGCTACTGAGCCCGTGCTCTAGAGCTCACGTGCCACAACTACTGAAGCCCGCGCGCCTAGAGCCCGTGCTCCGCAACAAGAGAAGCCACCGCAATGAGAAGTCCACCACCAAAACAAAGAGTAGCCCCTGCTCACCGCAACTAGAGAAAGCCCACGTGCAGCAACAAAGACCTAATGTAGCCAAAAATAAATAAATAAATAAATTTAAAAAAGAAAAGAAAAGAAAAGAAAATGGAAATATCTTGGAATGATTTAAAAGAACTAGATGGCCGTGGATCAAACGGCAAAGTTAAATGTATCTATCTATCACCTATGTGCAAGTAGATTAGGTCTCCTCAGCCTTGGTACTGTTGATACATTGGCCCAGATCATTTTCCGTGGTGGGCTGTCATGTGCACTGTGGATGTGCAGCAGTGCCCCTGGTCTCCACCCAGTAGATGCCTGTAGCATCTCCTCCCCCCTCAAACATCTCAACCCAAAACATCTCCAGACATTGTCAAAGGTCCCCTGGAAAGAAGCAAAATTGCTCCTGTTTGAAAACCACTGCTCTGGGTATAAGCATTGTCTGAGTCAACAGAAGCCTCGGTTTGTAATATTTGCAGTTCTGCCTAATTCATTTCTGTCTCTCTTTCTTTCCCTCCCTCCTTCCTTGCCTCCCTCCCTCCTTCCCTTTCTTCCTTCCTCTCTCTTTCTTTCTCTTTGTGTCTCTCCCTTTCTTTCTTCCTTCCTTCCTCCCTCCCTCCTTCTCTCTCTCTTTCCTCCCTTCCTTCCTTCCTTTCTTCCTTCCTTCCTTTCTTCTTTCCTTCCTTTCTTCCTTTCTTCCTTTCTTCCTGCCTTTCTTCCTTCCTTCCTTTCTTCTTTCCTTCCTTTCTTCCTTTCTTCCTTTCTTCCCTCCTTCCTTCCTTTCTTTCTTTCTTTCTTTCTTTCTTTCTTTCTTTCTTTCTTTCTTTCTTTCTTTCTTTCTTTCTCTCTTTCTCTCTTTCTCTCTTTCTTTCTCCCTTCCATTTTTTTAAACTGAGATTGATGTTAGGATCATCTCAATTTAAGGCTTCATTTCATACATGGCTTGCCCTGTGACCAACCTTTACTTCACTCTGTATAATTCTCCTCCAGCCTACTGCTTAAGTAAAAAAATTCATACTCCTCAATTCTCCCTTCAGAGGCTTAATTTTTCAAGCCTCCCACAACCCCTGGGGGCTGCACAGACCAGGCTTTGCTGAGGACACACAGCCTGGTATGTCTCGTGCCTGGAGCATCCCTAATGCGCTGTGGGGCTCTGACCTCCCAGAGTCCCACGGAGCCATTCTTCTGCCCTTCTTTACCATGTCTCCTTGCAGTAGGTATCTTGCTTAGGCCAGTGGTTCTGAAAGTTCAGCATGAATCAAAATCACTGGGAAGACTTGTTAAACTCCGGGTTACTGGGTCTCATGCCCAGAGCTCTGACTCAGTAGGTCTTGGGTGGACTTGACAATTTGTGGAACTAACAGACTCCCAGTGGTGCAGACACCTCTGCCCTTTGGGAACCACTGGTGCAATCAGACCCTTTGCAGGCGGGTGGGTGGATTATTTCTCTTGATAGGGAACATGCATATTACTTTTAATAATTGATTCCTTCAATGGTTAACCTTTGAGTAGAAATGATACAGTTCAACTAATATCCGTGAAGCTACACTGAGATTTAGACTTAAGGGAAAGTCTTTTTTTTTGAAGTAGGACAACTACAGATTAGGCATGATATTAGCAATTAGTATAAACACCTTACTCTGAGATCTGGGACTCATGTCCAGGACATTTCTGGGCCTGGAAGCAGTAGCCATCTGCAGTGTCTCCTCTCATGAAGTAGGACCCCCCTTGTGTGCCCTGAGATTCTCAGGGGCTTACAACTGCTGGGTTCCAGAAAGGACCTGCCACTCTGGGTGCTGTAACTACAACCAGCCTACTCTTGGTAGCTGCAAACTTATACTGTCCATCTAATGTGTAGTTAATGCACACTACATGCCAGGAACTTTGCCTTAACCATTTAAGCAACAGAATGTGGGTAGATGTTATTATTATCATTATTACTTTTACAATTTTGTTTTGAAGAAAAATCAATTTAGGTTTGAAAGATCCGGCTACACACACAACTCTGGTCATTAACTTAACTTCTAAAAGGGGGGACATTTTCTCTTTAGTTGTTACGTAAATGATAATATCCATTGGAACACTATTCTGTTTAGAAACTGGTAACCTGGTTACTAAAGATCCAATTCATGTGAGCATATGAGCTATTAGTATACCTGTGCTCACTTTATCTTTCGTGAAGTCTGTGTAAGGTCTGTGAAAAGAAGGTCAGTCACATTCTTGAAGACCGTTCTAAACTACCCACTTTCCCCTGGATCTTTGTACAAAATATCTAGAGATGAAATAAACTAAAATCATCAGGTTCCCCCAGTTCGCCCCACACACAATTTTCAAATGTCTTTTCATATTGAAAGAGAAAAAAGAGAAAGACAAATAATGTCAGGAGAATGAATGAATCAGTAGTCAGTCCTGTCACATGTGGGGTTCTTTCACCCCCCTCCCCCTGCCCCTCACAGGTCGCCCGGCAGCACTGATTTCCTATCCTTTCCCTGTACTGCCCCAAAGAGAACCCCAACTCTGCTCATTCCCCCTTAAGTTGCAAGACTAACAATATATATTGTACTTCTGTGACCTTTTAAATGATATATTCACCACCATGGCAATGGTAGGGCTGGGGGATCAATAATCTTATGTCCTTTCTTACATTTACTTCCTGGTTATAGTGTTCCTGACAAAGCAGTGAGCTGTGAATATTTCCTTTCGGTTTTTGTGTCAACTCTGTGTGTCGGTGATGTTCTATGAAATATACAAACACTGCCTTGAATAGCCAGGTGAAGGTATCAGACGAAAGAAATGGAGAGAGTTGTTAAGCTCACTCTGGAAACAAAGCTACTTAGTCATCTAGACAGATCACTGACAGGAAGGAAGTTTGAGGCTAATCTGAAGCTTTGCACCTGACGCACTGAACAGCGGAAGATAATAAGCCAGATAGAAGAAACACTGTGTGGGTGGCCTCACAGCCTGTCAGGCTGAAAATATCTGAGCCGTCTAGAGTCCCATTTCAGCTTACAAGGTCCTTAGATTCCCCCTCTCCTTACTTCTTACTCTATCACACACGGATTTTGTCTTTAAGTAGATCGCAGCCTGGCAAGGCTGCAGGCACAAGCATGCTGAATTTCCACGCAGAGCCTCAAACTATCCGTGGACACTGTTCATTCTCCCACTCCTCCGGCTCCAACCACACTGGAGCCTCAGTTTTCCAAGTGTACCTGGGGGAGTCTGAGGTCTCCCAGAACCTTTCCAGAAGTCTGCTAGGGCAAAACTACTTTCAAAACAACAAGGCTTTATTTTTGTTCTCGCTCTCATTCTCTCACGAGGGGACAGTGACGTTTACCAGAGGCTATAATGCACGCTGTTTCAACAGATTGGCTGCAGAAGCAAAGTTGAGAATCAAGTTATCTTTGATTCAGCCAGTTTCGAAGTGTAAAGCAATGCTATTCTTCTCAATATATTTTTTTTACTTTGGCCATAGAGCTAATTTTTATAAATTGTACTACTTGTGCTAATTTTTATAAATTGTGCTGCTTAAAACAAATTATTGCATGCATGCAGTTTGAATTTTTCATTTTAATTTCTAATATGGCCAATTTTGATGGGCATATCCCTACGTTTTAAGAGAGCAAAGGGTTCCTGACACCAAAATGTTTGAGAACACCTAACATAGGACATTTATGTATAGATTTAGTTTCTCATTTTTTAAAATGTGTAGGTCATTTTCCCATTTCTAAAGTAAACATATTAATTTACTGACATCAAGAATCTTGGTAGTTGCTTCTCACAGAGCTAATCTGAAGTACGTGTTACTTTCTGCTCAGGTCCATGAGACCCTGCTGCTCATTGGGTTCTGAATGGTGCTGGCCAGGGACTGTCTCCCAGCTGCTGTTTCTTACACTCAAATTACTTGTTGGCTTCCTGACTCGATTCCTTGAGATTTGTAGTTACCCGGTGATCCCTTTTAGGAAATCCTCTGCACCTCGGTAACAAGCTTCCTTCCGTCCAACTTTCTCTGTGCAACCTCAGCAGAAAGCAACAGTGGTCACAGGGAAGGCAGTAAACTCAGAGGACAATTCATTCACACCTGGTGAATAAAGTACCCTGCCCTCCAGAAAACAGGAGGATTCAGAGATGTCTTTAAGGACAAATACAGGAAGAGAGGAGGTGCACCCCTACCTGTCTCCACTGATTGTTGTACTATAGCATCTCCTTGAAATTTTAAATCAACTCTGTGAAGCTAATTTTTTTTATCCCTAGTTTAGAGAAAATAAAGAATGAAATTCTGAAAGGTGAAATAACTTGGCTAACTTTCCTCTCCTAGTAAGTGGTGAAGTTAGAATTTGCATCCAGTTCTGGTTCACTCCCAAATCCACCTTCTTGCATTCTGCAATGCTGTAATTATAATCAGGAATGAAACCAACCAATCAATGGGAAAATGTGTTGCCAACAATAGCTAAACAAATACTGTTCTGTATTAATATAGAGCATAGAGTGTTTGTTGAATAATTCATTACAAAGTGATTACCCATGTAACCACCACAGAGATCAAGAAAGCAGAACTTTGCCAACAGCCCTAAAGCTTTGCATATGCCTGACCCCAATCACAAAGTACTGGCTACTCTGCCTGCCTTTTCCATGATCATATCATTTCTTATTTTTATATTTTTATCATCTATGGAACTACCTTAAATCTGTTTATGTCTTGTTTCACCCAATGTATGGCATTTGTCACTGACGTCGTGCTATTCTAGTGTATGAATAAACTACAGTTTATTCTATTCCAGTGTTGAAGGACACTGAATTGTACACAATTTCCAGCTATTACAAAGAATATTGCTATGAATATGCATGTTCATATATTACTATGCATATATACCCTGTTGCACAACTGCATGAGTTTGTCTAAGGCAGTGTTTCTCAAACATTTTGGTCTCTGGACCCCATTACAATTTAAATGTTATTGAAGACCTCAGCGAGTTTCTGTTTATATAAGTTGTATGATATCAATACTTACAAATTAAAAATATCAATAATTTAAAAATATTTATACATCCATTTGAAATAATAAACTCATTATTTTGATATAAATAATAAGCTTTTTAGTAAAACTATTATTATATTTTCCAAAAGAACAACAAAATTATTTTATTTAGAGATTTTGCAAATCTCTAATGTTTGGTGTGATAGAGGCAGCTGTATTCTACTATCTTCTTCTGCACTAAATTTGCTATAATATGTTGTTTGGCTGAATAGGAGAAAACCAGGTTTCACACAGATATGTAGCTGGCAAATGGAGAGCCATCTTTTTTTAACATTTTATTTTATTTTTTACAGTTTTATTGAAATATAATTGACATACAGCACTGTATAAGTTTAAGGTATACAGCATAATGACTTGATTTATATGCATCATGAAAGACTATCACAATAAGTTTAATGAACATCCATTATCTCATATTATACAAAATTAAATTGAAAAAAAAATATATTTTCCTTGTGATGAGAACTCTTGGGATTTACTCACTCAACAGCTTTCATATTTAACATACAGCAGGATTAACCATATTTACCATGTTGTACATCACATTCCTAATATTTATTTATCTTATAACTGGAATTTTATACAGTTTGACAGCTTTCATCCAATCCCCCTCCCCCCACACCCACCACTGGTAGCCACAAATCTGATCTTTTTTTCTATGAGTTTGTTTGTTTTTGAAGTATAACTGACCTACAACACTATGTAAGTTCCTTTTATAGAACTAGTGATTTGATATTTTTTATACCTTTCAAAATGATCACCACAATAAGTCCAGTTACCATCTGTCACTAAAGATATAAAATCATTGACTATATTCCCCACACTGTACATTTCATACTCCTGACTCAATTTATTTTGCAACTGGAAGTTTTTATCTCTTAATCTCCTTCATCTGTTTCCCTCCTTCCCAACGATACAATCCAGCAATTTCCCTCCTGTGTATTTATCTGAAGAAAACAAAAACACTAATTAGAAAATATATATGCACCCCTATGTTACTTGAAGCATTATTTACATTAGCCAAGATACGGAAGCAACCTAAGGGACCAACAATTAATGAATGAATAAAGAAGATGTGGTATATATACACAATGGGATATCATTCAGCCATAAAATGTAAAATCTTGCCATTACGCAACAACATGGATGGACCTAGAGGCTATTATACTCAGAAAAGTAAGTCAGACAGAGAAAGACAAATACTGTGTAAGTTCACGTATATGTGGAATCTAAAAAAAAAATACAAATGCACAAACATAATAAAAAAGAAGTCACTGATTCAGAGAACAAATGGAGAAGTATCTCAATATCCTTTTCATACAGTTATGGGTATACTTTGATATTACACTAAACTAGGCAAGTAGTTATTTCTCAAAATTTAATTGCAATATGGGATTAGTGAACATTTCAGTCTGTTACATTAAAATCTATTGATCTATCTTGAACTTTGAATGACCTTTAACCCATTCATGATTTTGTAAATGCATATGTTGGTCATTTGGAAAAATACTGGCTCATCAAGTAATTCAGCTCTTCTAAGTGTTGACGCCTTTTATTGAAAGATATTTTTAAAAGATCAAATTTGTTAATATCTCTACTGATCTCATAAGAAAAGTCTTTATGTGTAGGGAAGCTATCAAGTTCATGATGGTGGATATACAATTTTTAAAAATGTAATTATCATTTGAAAACTCACATTTTATCATGGCAACAAATACTATCAAAGACTTTTCTTGAATGACAGGCTCACTGTGTTCAATTGTATGAAAATATCTGCTAAGGCATTAGTTTGCCTGTCAGTCATTCCTTCAAGTAAAAACAATATTCCTTAAAAGAGTGGTTAGTTCAGCTTGCAACACAAACAATTGCATCTTGGGGCACATAAGACATTAAAGACATAAAATCAATGGTTAAGATTTAATGAAATTAATTATTTTTGCTTCTTCATGTTGGAAATTCTAAGTGAAACTGGCATTTTTTTCCAAGATGAATAATTCATCTTATTTTCTCCATTTGCATTTTTTCCTCTGAATTGAATGGCCATACCCCTTGTCCATTTATTTCCTTGGGTTGATTATTTTTTCCGCACTAATCTGTAAGGCCCTTTAAGATACTGTGGATATTAATTCAATCCATATTTTTTCTACTGAAAACATTTTCTCCTATTCCTTTAAATTTGTTCCTAATTTCTTACATCTAACATAATTTAGAATTGCCAATAATTCTGCTATTTCTCCTCAACTTTAGCCTGGTCTTCAGAAAGCTCTATGAATCAATAGATTTGAAAAAAAAATCTCATACTTTCATCTAACACTTTTGTAATTTTTTCTCCTCTTTATATTTAGCCTACATAGTATTTATTTTTAAGTATAGTGTGAAATACCTTTAAAGGATAGACTGTCAAACATTTTGTTGTGAAACATCTTTTTTATGCATTTTCCACATAATGTCCTGTAGAATTACATTTTATCTTAATAGAAAAGGGAGGGGAGGGGAGTCTTAAAAACGTAAAACTGCTGAAAATGACTTAGTCAATTGGAAATGCTAAGTTTAAGTTTTCTTCTACCAAGGGGAAAAAAAAAAAAGGAAAACATGGAATAATTTGAGTTCAGATGGTAAAGAATGAAAAAAAAAATCACCAATAAAGCCTGTTTCCTTTTAGTAGAGAGTGGGATTTAGAAATTAAGATTAAGAAGTAGAGGTGTTAGGCATGTGGAATGTTATGATATCTTTGTTGGCTTTTTCGGTGAGCCATGCGCGAAAATACATTTTAAAAAATCATAAATTGATAATAATGTTTGAAATTCAAATATACTATTATCATGTTTTTCAGAACCTTTTGATTTTATATTTTCTAGCTTTCCTCCTACAGTGAGACCTTGATTTCTAACAAAGCTGATGCATTTACTTGTGCACTTTATCTTTCAAAGGACATCAGTATAATACTAATATAACTCTCACCAGTAGACCTTTGGGGTGAAATGTCATATTAATTTGCAGGTCTTCTTATTCTTGGAACATGCCTGCTAAAGATGGGCACTGTGTTTACTTCCTTGGAACCATTCTTTTCTCTGGGTAGGTATGTTGATTATTTGATTTACTGTTATGCTCACTCATTTCTGTTTTATTTTAGGATTTGCTGTTGTATACTTTTGAATATATCATACATTTACAAATTTCAAAAGCCAAAATTCTATTAATTATCATCCTCGGAGTAGTTTTGCTTTTATACTTGTCATTTCTATTCCATCCTCCCCTAGTATGTAATTGTATCAGTTAGCTTTTATGAAATCTTCATTACTTTTAGCAAAAATAAGCATATAATTCTGAGCCTTTTTATTTCCCATGGTTTCTTATATAAATGTAAAATACTATCTTCCCTTCTTCCGTCTGCATTTTCTCTAAACTCCTTAGTGAAATATCCTGAATGGAAATAGTTCTCGTATTTCTGAAGGTTGTGAAGTACTCCATTGTATGAATGCTCGTGCTTTATCGGAGAGTTCTTAATGGATGGCCTTTCAGGCTGTTTCCAAACATTAGTTATTACAAATAGATTCTGCATCGCACTGAAATGGTACCCTAAGCTAAGCCTATTTTTTCACTCACTTTTGATGCTTCAGTGGCAGTTTTCTGTGTGCTCTGCCTCCCTAAAGAAGAAGGCTCTTTACTTCTCTACAGTAAGAGTCTGTCCTGATGGCCAAAAACTTAGTTTCAGTCATCTCTAATATAGTTTGGTTTATTTATCATAACTATGTAGCTTTTTATTTTATTTTATTTTATATTGGAGCATAGTTGATTAACAATGTTGTGTTAGTTTTAGGTGTACAGAAAAGTGATTCACTTATACATATACATGTATCTATTCTTTTTCAAATTATTTTTCCATTTAGGTTATTAAAGAATATTGAGCAGAGTTCCCTAAGTAGCTTTTTGAATCAAAAATAGACAACAGATATTACTATATCTTCTTGTGTAGAAACTTTTGGTTTAAATTCATTGTGAAATTACAAATCTATATCCCTTTACTAAAATAATTTGATCCTGCATGTAGAGAATATCTTTATTAAAATTTACATAGATAAGTCTATCTCAGTTATTGCTATAACCTGCTCAGATTACTTTTATACACATTCATTGACCATTTACTCTTGAAAACATGTTAAGTCTCATTCATTAGAAATGGCCTTGCATTGGGCTAAGATATGCACGTTGACCTATCCAACAATAACAATTCTATGAAAATGGAAATGTCTTCCTGATTATACAAATTGTGCTCCATTCCCTAGCTGTTTACACTGCAGATTCATTTAAAAATATTTTGCGTAACTAGTGTATATCTCAAAATTATGCCATATTTTAAGATATTTTGTAAAGCTTTTCCAGGCATTTGGAAATGTTAAGAATTATCCAAAGAGGTTAGAAGGTAGAGTGTGAGAACTCTAGCTGTGAATGGAAATTTCATTGTGTAGGTGTATTCTGTTCAGTTTAGCTTTTATATATTAACAATTATGTGTGTTGCAAAAATAAGTACTCTTTTTTTTTAAAAATATCTAATTTTTTTTAAACATCTTTATTGGAGTATAATTGCTTCACAGTGGTGTGTTAGTTTCTGCTTTATAACAAAGTGAATCAGCTATACATATACATATATCGCCATATGTCCTCCCTCTTGCATCTCCCTCCCATCCTCCCTATCCCACCCCTCTAGACAGTCACAAAGCACAAAGCTGATCTCCCTGTGCTATGCAGGAGTTTCCCACTAGCTATCTATTTTACATTTGGCAGTGTATATATGTACTTGCCGTTCTCTCACTTCCTCCCAACTTACCTTCCACCTCCCCGTGTCTTCAATTCCATTCTCTATGTCTGCGTCTTTATATCTGTCCTGCACTTAGGTTCTTCAGAACAATTTTTTTTTTTTTAGATTCCATATATATGACTTAGCATACAGTATTTGTTTTTCTCTTTCTGAATTACTTCACTCTGTATGACAGTCTCTAGGTCCATCCACCTCACTACAAATAACTCAATTTCATTTCTTTTTACGGCTGAGTAAAAACCCATTGTACACATGTGCCACACCTTCTTTATCCATTCATCTGTCGATGGACACTTAGGTTCCTACCATGTCCTGGCTAACGTAAATAGAGCTGCAATGAACATTGTGGTACATGACTCTTTTTGAATTACGGTTTTCTCAGGGTACACCACGTTAGTGGGATTGCTGGGTCGTATGGTAGTTCTATTTTTAGTTTTTTAAGGCACCTCCACACTGTTCTCCATAGTGGCTGTATTAATTTACATTCCCACCAACCGTGCAAGAGGGTTCCCTTTTCTTCACACCCTCTCCAGCACTTATTGTTTGTAGAATTTTTGATGATGGCCATTCTGACTAGTGTGAGGTGATACCTCATTGTAGTTTTAATTTGCATTTCTCTAATGATTAGTGATGTTGAGCATCCTTTCATGTGTTTCTTGGAAATCTGTATATCTTCTTTGGTGAAATGTCTATTTAGGTCTTCTGCCCATTTTTGGATTGGGTTGTTTGTTTTTTTGATATTGAGGTGCTTGTAAATTTGGGAGATTAATCCTTTGTCAGCTGCTTCATTTGCAAAGATTTTCTCCCATTCTGAGGGCTGTCTTTTCATCTTGTTTATGTTTTCTTTGCTGTGCATAAGCTTTTAAGTTTCATTAGGGCCCATTTGTTTATTTTTGTTTTTATTTCCATTTCTCTAGGAGGTGGGTCAAAAAGGATCTTGCTGTGATTTATATCATAGAGTGTTCGGTCTATGTTTTCCACTAAGAGTTTTATAGTGTCTGGACTTACATTTAGGTCTTTAATCCATTTTGAGTTTATTTTTGTGTATGGTGCTACAGAGTGTTCTAATTTCATCTTTTACAGGTAGCTGTCCAGTTTCCCAGCACCACTTATTGAAGAGGCTGTCTTTTCTCAATTGTATATCCTTGCTTCCTTTATCAAAAATAAGGTGACCATATTTGTGTGGGTTTAACTCTGGGCTTTCTATCCTGTTCCATTGATCTGTATTTCTGTTTTGGTGCCAGTACCATAATGTCTTCATTACTGTAGCTTTGTAGTATAGTCTGAAGTCTGGGAACCTGATTCCTCCAGCTCCATTTTTCTTTCTCAAGATTGCTTTGGCTATCTGGGTTTTTTTGTGTTTCCATATAAATTGTGAATTTTTTTGTTCTAGTTCTGTGAAAAATGCCATTGGTAGTCTGATAAGGATTGCATTAAATCTGTAGATTGCTTTGGGTAGTGTAGTCATTTTCAAAATGTTGATTCTTCTAACCCAAGAACATGGTATATCTCTCCATCTGTTTGTATCATCTTTAATTTCTTTCATCACTGTCTTATAGTTTTCTGCATACACGTCTGTTCTCTCCCTAGGTAGGTTTATCTTAGGTATTTTATTCTTTTTGTTGCAATGGTAAATGGGAGTGTTTTCTTAATTTCACTTTCAGATTTTTCATCCTTAGTGTATAGGAATGCAAGAGATTACTGTGCATTAATTTTGTCTCCTACTACTTTACCACATTCATTGATTAGCTCTCGTAGTTTTCTGGTAGCATCTTTAGGATTCCCTAGGTATACTATCATGTCATCTGTAAACAGTAACAGCTTTACTCCTTCTTTTCGGATTTGGATTCCTTTGTTCCTTTTTCTTCTCTGATTGCTGTGGCTAAGACTTCCAAAACTATGTTGAAAAATAGTGGTGAGAGTGGACAACTTTGTCTTGTTCCTGATCTTAGGGGAAACGGTTTCAGGTTTTCACCATTGAGAACGATGTTGGCTGTGGGTTTGTCATATATGGCCTTTCTTATGTTGAGGTAAGTTCCCTCTATGTCTACTTTCTGGAGGGTTTTTACCATAAATCAATGTTGAATTTTGTCAAAAGCTTTTTCTGCATCTATTGAGATGATGATATGTTTTTTCTCCTTCAATTTGTTAATATGCTTTATCACATTGATTGATCTGCATATATTGAAGAATCCTTGCATTCTTGGGATGAACCCCACTTGATCATGGTGTATGATCCTTTCAATGTGCTGCTGGATTCTGTTTGCTAGTAATTTGTTGAGGATTGTTCATCCGTAATATTGGCCTGCAGTTTTCTTTCTTTGTGGCATATTGGTCTGGTTTTGGTATCAGGGTAATGGTGGCCTCATAGAATGAGTTGGGGAGTGTTCCTCCCTCTGTTATATTTTGGAAGACTTAAAGAAGGATAGATGTTAGCTCTTCTCTAAATGTTTGATAGAATTCACCTGTGAAGCCATCTGGTCCTGGGCTTTTGTTTGTTGGAAGATTTTTAATCACTGTCTCAATTTCAGTGCTTGTGATTGGTCTGTTTATATTTTCTATTTCTTCCTGGTTCAGTCTCATAAGGTTGTGCTTTTCTAAGAATTTGTCCATTTCTTCCAGGTTGTCCATTTTATTGGCATAAAGTTGCTTGTAGTAATCTCCCATGATCCTTTGTATTTCTGCAGCGTCAGTTGTTACTTCTCCTTTTTCATTTCTAATTGTGTTGATTTGAGTCTTCTCCCTTTTTTTCTTGATGAGTATAGCTAATGGTTTATCAATTTTGTTTATCTTCTCAAGGAAGCAGCTTTTAGTTTTATTGATCTTTGCTATTGTTTCCTTCATTACTTTTTCATTTATTTCTGATTTGATGTTTATGATTTCTTTCCTTCTGCTAACTTTGGGGTTTTTTTGTTCTTCCTTTTCTAACTGCTTTAGGTGTAAAGTTAGATTGCTTATTTGAGGTGTTTCTTGTTTCTTGAGGTAGGATTGTACTGCTATAAATTTCCCTCTTAGAACTGCTTTTGCTGCATGCCATAGGTTTTGTGTCATCATGTTTTCATTGTCATTTATCTCTAGGTATTTTTTGATTTCCTCTTTGATTTCTTCAGTGATCTCTTGGTTCTTTAGTAATGTATTGTTTAGCCCCCAGGTATTTGTATTTTTTACCGATTTTTTCCTGTAATTCATATCTAGTCTCATAGCATTGTGATTGGAAAAGATACTTGATAAGAATTCAATTTTCTTAAATTTACTAAGGGTTGATTTGTGACCCAAGATATGTTTCATTCTGGAGAATGTTCCATGAGCACTTGAGAAGAAAGTGTATTCTGTTATTTTTGGATGGAATGTCCTATAAATATCAATTAAGTCCACCTTGTTTAATGTACCATTTAAAGCTTGTGTTTCCGTATTTATTTTCATTTTGGATGATGTGTCCATTTGTGAAAGTGTAGTGTTAAAGTCCCCTAGTATGATTTTGTTACTGTTGATTTCCCCTTTTATGGCTGTTAGCATTTGCCTTATGTATTGAGGTGCTGCTATATTGGGCGCATAAATATTTACAATTGTTATATCTTCTACTTGGATTGATCCCTTGATCATTATGTAATGTCTTTCTTTGTCTCTTCTAATAGTCTTTATTTTAAAGTCTATTTTGTCAGATATGAGAATTGCTATTCCAGCTTTCTTTTGATTTCCATGCATGGAATATCTTTTTCCATCCCCTCACTTTCAGTCTGTATGTGTTCCTAGGTCTGAAGTGGGTCTCTTGTATACAGCATATGTACGGGTGTTGTTTTGTGTCCATTCAGCCAGTCTATGTGTTTTGGTTGGAATAGTTAATCCATTTACATTTAAGGTCATTATCGATATGTGTGTTCCTATCACCATTTTCTTAACTGTTTTAAGTTTGTTATTTTAGATGTTTTCCTTCTCTTGTGTTTCCTGCCTAGAGAAGTTCCTTTAACCTTTGTAAGCTGGTTTGGTGGTGCTGAATTCTTTTAGCTTCTACTTGTCTGTAAAGGTTGTAATTTCTCTGTATAATCTGAATGAGATCCTTGCTGGGTAGAGTAATCTTGGTTGTAGGTTTTTCCCTTTCATCACTTTAACTATGTCCGGCCTCTCCCTTCTGGCTTGCAGAGTTTCTGCTGCAAGATCAGCTGTTAACCTTATGGGGATTCCCTTGTATGTTATTTGTTGCTTTTCCCTTGTTGCTTTTAATATTTTTTCTTTGTATTTAATTTTTGATAGTTTGATTAATATGTGTCTTGGCATGTTTCTCCTTGATGTTATCCTGTATGGGACTCTCTGCCCTTCCTGGACTTGATTGGCTATTTTCTTTCCCATATTAGGGAATGTTTCACCTATAATCTATTTCCTCAGTCCCTTCCTTTTTCTCTTCTTCTTCTGGGACCCCTATAATTCGATTGTTGGTACCTTTAATGTTGTCCCAGCAGTCTGTGAGTCTGTCCTCAATTCTTTTCATTCTTTTTTTCTTTTTTCTGCTCTGTGGTAGTTATTTCCTCTATTTTATCTTCCAGGTCAGTTATCCGTTCTTCTGCCTCAGTTATTCTGCTATTGATTCCTTCTAGAGAATTTTTTATTTCATTTATTGTGTTGTTCATCATTGATTTTTTGCTCTGTAGTTCTTCTAGTTCCTTGTTAAACGTTTCTTGTATTTTCTCCATTCTATTTCCAAGATTTTGGATCATCTTTACTATCACCACTCTGAATTCTTTTTCAGGTAGACTGACTATTTCTTCTTCATTTGTTTGGTCTGGTGGGTTTTTACCTTGCTCCTTTATCTGCTGTGTATTTCTCTGTCTTCTCATTTTGCTTAACTTACTGTGTTTGGGGTCCCCTTTACACCAGCTGCATGTTCGTAGTTCCCATTGTTTTTGGTGTCTGTCCCCAGTGGCTAAGGTTGGTTCAGTGGGTTGTGTAGGCTTCCTGGTGGAGGGGACTGGTTCCTGTGTTCTGGTGGCTGAGGCTGGATCTTGTCTTTCTGGTGGGCAGTATGGCGTCTGGTGGTGTGTTTTGGGGTGTCTGTGACCTTATTATGATTTTAGGCAGCCTCTCTGCTAATGGGTGGGTTTGTGCTCCTGTCTTGCTTGTTGTTTGTCATAGGGTGTCCAGCATTGTAGCTTGCTGGTCGTTGAGTGGAGCTGGGTCTTACCATTGAGATGGAGATCTCTGGGAGAGCTTTCACTGTTTAATATTACATGGAGCTGGGAAGTCTCTCATGGACCAATGTCCTGAACTCGGCTCTACCACCTTAGGGGCACAGGCCTGACACGTTGCTGGAGCTCAAAGCCCCTGTCAGCCACATGGTCGATTTTGGACACTAAGAAGCACCCCTGTAAGTTGGAGGCCCAGGAAAGCCAGCGGTGTAGTCCCAGTCCAAGGCCCAATCTGAAGGCCTGGAAAAACTGGCCACAAGCAAGTTTCCAGTGTAAAGACCAATACTCTTTCTTTTTCCCCACAAACTAGATAAAGTTTGGGAAAAATTTTTTAAGAAGTGCTACAAGTTGCTTTCTCAGAGTCCATTTTTACAAGTTCTTCTAAGTGTTGCCCAAAATGATATTCCAAGAAACACTAGTTTTCCAGAACTGAATAAACATCCCTTTACAGAAAAGCCCAGTTCATTGCCAAAAATTTTTTTAAATGCTGCTACTCAGAGGTTTATAATGCCTTAATAACTCTTAGAAATCCTTCAGTAAAGGCCTATGTATAACTTTATTTGACACACCTCAGTTAAAACTATAAGCTTTAAGTGCTTTCTTTCAAAGCAAAACTACTTAGATGATTTATTTGTATGAAAAATAGACACTGAGTTGTTATGTATACATTCTCTTTCTGTCTTCATCTCAAAATACAGATTTTTATTTATGTCAGTATGAAATTTCATCCAAGGACTAATAAGAAAGCAATAATAAACATAAAAATAGAAAATAGAACAACTCCTAAATATATGACCCTAAAAATAATTCAAAATATTTATTGAAATTTTAATGATTATATGTTTAAAATTAATCTGGGGATTTTCATCATCAAGGAAATTGTCTTTCTTCTACTATACACCCCAAAAAGCCACTTTGTTTAGTGATCATGAGGTCGAGTTTCACTTTCTTTGTTATTGCTAATTATGCTTTTCCAAGGGCTGTATATATTTCTTCTAGCTTCTGTGAAATTACATATTGCATAAGAGTTGAAGGGATTCTTTCCCTTGGCTTCTGGAAATCAGATTTTCCTCTTCTGCATGCAAGAGAAAAGATATTGAAATATTCAAAGATTCTGCATGCTTCAAAGCTTTGTAGAGGTGAGGTATTTCATGTTGGTAGCTGGGAATTACCATATCAAAAATATTGAAAATCAAACTGTAGAGTTATTTTTTTCTTTCTGCCTGAGGATAAAGAAGGAATTTTGAAGTAAAAACTTAAATATTGTGATTTTTATTCATTATTATTGATAAATCCCATTATGGTGCAACTTTATCCAGAGTTTCAAAAAAATAAATAATGAGTAAAAGAATGGGTATGATTTTGTAGTTAGAACTCAGTTATATGGCAATGTACCTTTCTTTTTTCTTTATAAATAGACTGATTGTCATGAGCTTCTATTTTTCCATGAGCCAAAACTGTGCTTGGCCTTTTCTAAGAAAATTCAGTCAAACTCGGAGATTTCTCTGCTCTTTCATTTTCCTGAGGATATCCACCTGAATCTTTCATCTCTCCAGGTATCACCTCACCACTTGTAGGAAAGATCTCATCCACTCTCTGTCTGAGAGGTCTGGATCCTCTGCTACCTTACTCCTCCCTATGGAAGTTGACTTATGTGGTCCTTACATGTGTCAACAGTATCTCCTCAGAGATACTTGAATCATTGGGATAATCCATAATATCCCTCCCTATCCAATATTCCCTTGTCCAAGCCAAGGGACCATGTAAACAGTTTTGTCTCAGCTAATCCCAGAGTTGAAAGCCACAGGGAGGACACTGTCAATACCTTCTGTGTTAACTCTTGACCACAAGTGAGGGAGCTATCTCCAGCTCTCACAGAACTAGACCCCCACATCACCATTCCCACAATGTGTCTATAGTGCCCCCCTTACAAGGGACCTCTCCTCTTGGATTTCCATCTTCTGGGCCACTCCAGTAACTAAGACCTTCTCACACTTTCTTTAAATCCAAAGAGATGGAGTTCTGCCGTACCTTTCCCCAGGACCCATCACTGTCATGACAAATGCCTGGAGATCTCACTCTGTACCTTGACCTTCTTCTACAGGTTCTCCCTGGTTCATTCCCTAGCAGACACACTCAGTCTAGGAAATTTGAAAAAATAATTAAAATTACCTTTTATTGTATGGTATCACAACTAGTTTTTAAATTATTTTATTTTACTGCTGTACCCACAGATTTAAGCTTCAAACATTAAAATTTACTATCTTTGTTTTCTAGTCACCCTCTTATATTTCCTATCCTGAAATAAATAATGGCCCAAGGTTCCATAACCCAAGTTGACCACAAGGTGAAACAGTGCAGATAGAAGGAAAAAAATTTATTCTTACAAATTATCCACAAAATATAGTATAATCATTGCAGCTATAGAAATTGATAGTAAGAAATTCTGTGTGTTATTCTTGACTCTTCTGTTTTCTAATAGTAAGCTTTTGGTGTTTTACATGTCTTCAGCTTTAGATTTATCATGTATAAAATAATTATATTAACTAATGATCATTTCTATAACTGTTACCTCTTCTTTATGTCATATAATCTTGTCAGAACCCCAGTGAGATGGGTACAATTGCCCTCATTTTGTAGGATTTATGAAATAATTCACATGAAGTGCTTTGTTGGCACATAATAGAAGGCATAAATGTTAACTATTCACAAGATAGTGAAAATAAAACTTGACTAGAGGTCACCCTAACTCTTAAAGCACATTTATTTGAACAATGTTTATTTGCCTTGATAAATTCTAAAGAAATAATATCTATTAAATTTATTTCCTGGGTCTAATTCTATCTATAAATGAGTTATAAGTTAGTTTTTTTGTGTGTGTGTGTGTATTTTGTTCCTTCTTTTAGATGATTGTGATTAAGGATTCATTAGTATTAATGCATAGAATAAAAGGAAAATTCCATTAAGAGTAACTAATTATTGGACTTCTGTAATTTATTTTGGGAAATTTATTTTTCCTAAGCTTTCCTATTGAAGAACAAACTTATTTCTAAATTTTCAAAAAAATCTCCCTAAGCTCGAAACCATTGAAGTCTCTTTGGTAATCATAATATCATTCTTCTACCATTTCTGTAGAGGCTAATGCAAACACTGTTTTTTGGCCCACCTAGGATATTGTAAATCCAGAAGGAGTAATTTTCTAGGGACTGAACCATTAACAGTGCTGTTGTCAAGGCATAGAAGGATAGGGTAGGGTGTTGGAGTAGAGGTCAGCTAAGGGAGCTTCTAACTAAAATGTATCCAAAGTGTTGTGAGTGCTGGAAGGGATGGAAAAGGTCTGCAGTCACGCACTAAATCAACACTATGGGTCAGCAAACCAATGAATATCCAATGGAAAGCAAAGGGGGCTGGATGAAGTCACACCACCATGTGTGCTCAGACAGAGGAAAGCTTCCAGGCTTCCTTTAGGACTTACTTCCTGATTCCTGACAAAACCAGAACAAACTGTAGAAGAGGATCAGGAAATCTAGGGTATGAGGTGGGAGAAACCTCATGTTTTTAAAAATTTTTTGTGATGTAACCAGCTCTGGTCTGCGCATTTACTCCACTTTTTGCATTTTGTGAGTGAGTGGCCTTGAGGAAAATAAAGGATCTACAAGAAAGTGAAAGCTTCTGACATTTCAAATCCCCACCCCCCACTTTCTTTCTCTTGGTGACACATCACAAACCTCAATGAGGAGCCCTTTTTGCCAGCTCCCTTCTATCTATGGCTGGAAAACAATCATTTCTTATTATCCAATCATGACAGTGTTGTGTAGTTTGCATGGAAATAAAATGAATTAGGCTGAGCTCCTTGTGCAGGTGCCTTGTAATGATTTCATTAGAGTCCATACAAAACCTCCAGCTAGTAATATTTCCAATATGAATTCCCAGTGCAGAGTAAGGGTCTTCAAAACTGACAGCACTAAGTGAAAAATAGCAGTGCATTACCCTGGTGTCAATGTTTGGCTGAACTGAAGATGTATTACAGTTTTACTTCCTTCTTCTCTCTTCTCCTATTTTCTCTTATATGGATTCACACACTAGCATAGAATAATCTTAATGTCATTGATGCAACTATCACAAAAGACAGGTTAGTACCTAGTGATGATTCCAAATGTTTCAGTGTATACATTATATGTCTATAGAAAATGATATTTTATTTGTTCAGATTTATTTGGAATACAATTTTGGGGAGAATGTTATCTGCTTGTCAGTTGCTTAAGTTTAACACCAAATAAAAACACCAATGCTCGTATTTGCCAGTGGAGCCAGTAGACAGAGAACAGCACAAGTGTGTCTGAAGTCAGCTTCTAGTGAAGCAAGTTAGATTTGTTGAAGAGTATGGTTGTGTCAACATCATCAGAAGGACTGATGTTTAATTGGCAGCTCTGCCTGTGAAAGTTCTGATTATATAAACAAGATGGTAGGGGCAGATGTTGGAAGATAACCATTATGTAGACTATACCTCATTTCACTATTCTCACACTCTGCAGTGAAAAATAAGACAAAAGTGCATAAGAAAAAAAGTATGAGAAAGAATCAAAACGGGGGTTTTAGAAAGAGTCATCATTAGGTAGCGATGGTCCAGCCATAAGCCCAGGATTTTAAAATAGAAAATTGGTTCTTTCAAGGTGGTAGCAAAGTCAAAAATTAGACTAATAGGTTCTGGGTTCTTAGATGACCCAGCCAATTACCTCATAGATGGAAACAATGAAGAATCCATTTATAGAGTTTCTATTGGATGCAGGAATTTGGTCACAGATAAAAAACAGACTACTTTAAGTCTGAGATGCTTGGGCATTTAATTTATACTCCGATCATCCGAAATCCCCATCTACCCATAAAGTTAGGACATGACACAGGGATGGTTTAGGGGCAGGGGTCACAGATAAGCCAAAATGACCTTGGCTGCCAAGAAAAAAGAATCAAGCAGACACCTGGCAGGACATGATGGTTATGAGTAAAAACTGCTGTCTTATTGTTGTAAATGAATAAAGGGAATGTTTGATGATTTTGAAAACATCGATTTTAATTTTATATATGAAAAATGTTACAGAGTAGCATAACTCATTGAAAAGGTGTTTTAGTTAAGATAAATGAAATTATGGCTTTTGGAGTTATTCTCTAAGAGACTAATATTAACTAAGCCTACACCTTATTGTTTTCAAATTCCAAATTAAAAAATAAGCTGACTTAGATTTCCTTGCAATCAAATGTGTAAAAAATGCACATGACCTCTAAAGGGAATATGTTACATCATAGATGCAAATTTAGATATACTAAATATGTCAAAAATGTGAGTTAAATTGAATTACATAGTATGTGTTCATAGAAGTAGCCTTTATGTCATAATTAACTGTATTTTATAATCTCTCTCTAGTAAAAACCCAACACATTAGTGTATCTAAGCAAGTCTTTGTTTCACTGAGTTTTCTGGTTTACAGAGGATTTTCTGGAGTATTTATTGAGGTGTAAATATCTCTTTTACATCAAATAGTTAATTTGTCACATAATGATCAACCAGCCAACAGTTGAAATATTTTGAAGTTAATGCCTATTACCACAATAAAATTATTACATTAGGATCAAGAATACAAAATAGACATGTTCTCAAATTATTCTTAATTTATGTTGTAATGCACATTGTCTAAAATGGGATATGAAACTTACTTTTACTTTTGTTACTGAGGATATCTAAAATATAGAATAACAGGTCAACACTTTTAAGTCAACCAGCTGGTGTTCTCATCCATCATTTTCAGTTCTAAATTGTGATCCGTATATTTAGAAAATGAAGAGAACAAAGCACATGTATTTCAGTGTATCACTTGGGATGCTGTCATCAGATTTTAGGGAACTCAGGGTGTCTCAGAAATGTGGCTTAGCAAAAAGCCTTTAAATATAGTCTAAGTGAACGTTTATAGCAGACATTATATTAGTTCATCAGGCAGGGTGCAAGAGAGATCACATCACCAAAGATGATTTTCTCATTTTTTATTAATATCTGGGCTGAAGAATAAGAAGCATATTAATAAAACATGTCAGTGCTTTACAAATTGGTAAGAGACATGATATCACCCAGCCCTGGGTTATGGAGAACTCATGCGCACCACGGACCCGAGGGGCAAAATTAAGTGGCGAGAAGTCCAACTGTTTCATCAGGAAATGCTCTCTACCACTTTTAGCCACACAACTTTGAAAAGGTTCGTGACTTTCAACTTTCATAAGCCTGATGAATCTCAGAATCTCAAACCCTGTCAATTTGCTCTTTGCTCCCGTATCTTCCCACAGGAACATTTGATTTTCTCGGTTGCTGTTTATTCTTTTGATATCTTTGACCTGAGCAGGTTAATCAAAGGTCCTGAAGTGAACAATTCCCTTGAGGAGAAAGTCATAATCCATTAGTGTGGCTGCAGAAAACCAGGCTAAACCCAGACATTATTCCTTAGAGCAAAATGCCTCAGTGATATTTGTCTGTTGCATTTTTTTAATAAACAGAATTTAACTTATATATATATATAAATACCAAAAATGGTAGGTTCCATAAAGCTTAACACTCCCAAAACAGTTTTTATTCTTGTTTTTGAAAATCCATTTTCCCCATTTCTCTACTAGTTGAAGTTATAAAAGTTTCTCTCTCATTTTATCCCTCTTTTGGGTAGAAGTCCACTAAAAAAGGAATCCTGAATCCAAATTAGAATCTACTATAATAGCAAACTCCCCTTGGTAACTTTTCAATTATAGTAGGGGTTTTGGAATTTGAAAATAAAGGAAGGGATTTCAAAAAGATTATATATTGTAACTATTTAATAAGTACCAGTACTGTGCATGGTTGGTGCTAGAAAAAAAAAAATATCACTTAAATTCAGGCACAAACTCTGATACTCAATTTTGGGGGGTAAATTTCCATTTATCTAAATGTATTACCTGAAATTTTTCACTTCAAAATGTTTATTAAAATCCTCTTTATTCTTTTCTTTAACCTATTTTTAAGATCAAGTTAGCAATTGTAATGGAGAGACCTTCAATTTTTCCTCAACTTGATTTTTAATGTTATTTCAGTGCAAACAATTTCCAAGTGGCAGTCATCTGACTTTTTTTTTACTTTAGCATTAACAGTATCTATGACCTTGACCAAGACAAATTTTCCTTACTCTCTGAATTATGAGTCACATTTAAACTACTAACGATAGGATATTGGATTTAGTGTAACCACTGCATTCTCACTGGATCAGATAATCCCTCTTGAACAATAATCTCTCAATTTTCTTACAACACATTCCTAACATCATAGTATTATGGAATATGTAATGTGTGTAATACTGTACAAAGTTTTATTCAATAATTTGTCTGGAAAGTTGAATAGAAACATAGAAAATCATAAAGTTATTACACTACTTTCCATGAAAACCCAAAATAAATTGTAGATAATGTACAGGATTTGATCTATAAAGAAAATAAACTTTGTTATTAAATATTTTCTCTAATACTTATATAGCCTGTCTAATGTCATGAAAGGAAGAGAGCATTAAGACTGAGATTTATAGGGAATGTAAATTGATACAGCCACTATGGAGAACAGTATGGAGGTTCCTTAAAAAACTACAAATAGAACAACCATACGACCCAGCAATCCCACCACTGGGCATATACCCTGAGAAAACCATAGTTCAAAAAGAGTCATGTACCAAAATGTTCATTGCAGCTCTATTTACAATAGCCAGGACATGGAAGCAACCTAAGTGTCCATCATTGGATGAATGGATAAAGAAGATGTGGCACATATATACAATGGAATATTACTCAGCCATAAAAAGAAATGAAATGGAGGTATTTGTAATGAGGTGGATGGAGTTAGAGTCTGTCATAAAGAGAAAAACAAATACAGTATGCTAACACATATATATGGAATCTAAGGAAAAAAAAAAAAAAAAGGCCATGAAGAACCTAGTGGCAAGACGGGAATAAAGACACAGATCTACTAGAGAATGGACTTGAGGATATGGGGAGGGGGAGGGGTGAGATGTGACAGGGTGAGAGAGTGTCAGGGACATATATACACTACCAAATGTAAAATAGATAGCTAGTGGGAAGCAGCCGCATAGCACAGGGAGATCAGCTCGGTGCTTTTTGACCACCTAGAGAGGTGGGATGGGGAGGGTGGGAGGGAGGGAGATGCAAGAGGGAAGAGATATGGGAACATATGTATATGTATAACTGATTCACTTTGTTATAAAGCAGAAACTAACACACCATTGTAAAGCAATTATACTTCAATAAAGATGTTAAAAAAAAAAAACACCATGGAAGGTATTAAAAAAAAGAACAAATAAGATTAACAACATAAAAAAAATTTAAAAAGACTGAGATTTATAGATCTTAAAAAATAATTTAAATGTTATTTTTCAAAGCTATATGCAACTTTAAAATGCAACAGATCTAAATTTGTGGATGTTGAAAAACCAATACTAAAACTGATAGGTAAATAAAAATAACCAAGAATGGTTAAGTAAATGTTGGAGAAGAAATCTGAAGGAATTATACACCTTTTATCAATACTTATTTGAAATGGAAAGTAATTAATTACCAATTAAATAACTGGTACAGAATAGAAAAATAGACAAATGGAATAAAATAGAAATTTTAGAAATAGTCTTACAAATATACAATCACCTAATTACCAAACAATAACTGCAAAAACATAGTAGGTATCACTTATTCTCCTAAATTGGAAATAAATCCCAGAAAAATAATTGGGTTTTATCTTGAAGCAAAGGGACAGATTTTTGGTTCACAGGGTTTGCAAACCAGGGTGACTTTTGGCTGTGAAAGAAAGTCCGTTCTGAGGAAGGGGTGAAGGGGGTGAGAAATTTTTAAAAGTAAAAACCACAGAAACCTCATCTCAGAGATTTGTAAGGGGGCTGGATTACCCTTGCAGCCTGACCACAAGTCCCTGCAGCATGATTGCAGTATTCTGTGATTGGTTGTCATAGGAGATTTTCCAGGTAGAACGGTAAGGGAGTAGGACCCTATGGGACCTTCACTAGACACACCCCCAACCCCTGCTCATATCCTCCACCTGCCTATTCTCTGTAGAAAAACTTTAGTCAAAGAATAAATTTAATCAAAGAAGTGAGAAAATGCAGAAGTAAAGGAAAGTAGTCAAACAGACAAAATAATAATAGTTTAACCATTACACAAAATCAAGGACCTTTAGTTCCTCCTCAAGGGCTATAGATAATATTCTGAGCCATATCCTTTGAGCTATTTCATAGATTCTGAAACCTCCACTAGGTGGAAGAAGTTAACTACATGATGACCATATGGTAGCCATGACATAAGCTGCTGCAATTCCAAGAACTGGCCTCAAGGAAATGGGAACAAACCAACCCTTGAACTGAAGACTAACTGTACTTAAAATAAGATGACACTGATCAGACCACCGCATGACCAATTTCAAGATGATAGTCCAAGCTGACTGTGATGTTTCTGCATGTAGCCCCCACCCTCTGCTTATACCCCTGAAACTTCTCAATAAAATCTCTTCCTCCTGATCAGCAGGGAGGGAGTTGGCCTTTGGACACAGTCTGCTTTCTCCCCAGGTTGCTGATCTCCAGAATAAAACAAACTTTCCTTTCCTACAAACACCTTTTCTTCAAGTATTGTCTTTCAAGCAGCAAGCAGCCAGATCTGAGTTCAGTAACAGAACTCTTAGCAGAATCAGAAGTCCTCAGAGTTGTCTGTTTGAGGTTTTTCTAAGAACACAGCGTATGTGACTGAACCCCAGGTCTGCCATGACTGCCTGGTTCTATTTTATTTTGGGTCCCTGTTAGCCACACCAGGTCCATTTTCTATGTCCTTTATTTAAGGAATTTCTCTTATTTTTATGTTTCCTTAGAGGATTTTAATTTTATTTTTTACACACTGAAATGCAATGAGAAAGGATGGATGGTCTTTTCAGTAAATGTGATGGACCAACTATATATCCACAGGAAAATTAAAGGTGACTATTGTCCCCTATCTCACACCAAACATAAAGTCAATTTGAGGTGAATTAGTATAGAAAAAAATGTGAAACTTTCAAGGCACAGAGCTGAAGAAGACATTCATAATACATATAATTGTCAAAGAACCCATATTCAGAATGTATGATAACATTTTCACATGAATCAGGAAAAAGCAGAAAATCTCATAAAAAAAAGAGGTATCCAGAATCCTGCAGCCTGTGGAACAAAAACCACATTCACAGAAAGACAGATAAGATGAAAAGGCAGAGGGCAATGTACCAAATGAAGGAACAAGGTAAAATCCCAGAAAAACAACTAAATGAAGTGAAGATAGACAATCTTCCAGAAAAAGAATTCAGTATAATGATAGTGAAGATGATACAGGACCTCAGAAAAAGAATGGAGGCAAAGATCAAGAAGATGCAAGAAAAGTTTAACAAAGACCTAGAAGAATTAAAGAACAAACACCTAGAAGAATTAAAGAACAAACAAACAGGGATGAACAATACAATAACTGAAATGAAAAATACACTAGAAGGAATCAATAGCATAATAACTGAGGCAAAAGAACGGATAAGTGACCTGGAGGACAGAATGGTGGAATTCACTGCTGTGGAACAGAAAAAAGAAAAGAGAATGAAAAGAAATGAAGACAGCCTAAGAGGCCTCTGGGACAACATTAAACAACAACATTTGCATTATAGGGGTCCCAAAAGGAGAAGAGAGAGAGAAAGGACCCGAAAAAATATTTGAAGAGATTATAGTCATAAACTTACCTAACATGGGGAAGGAAATAACTACCCAAGTCCAGTAAACACAGAGAATCCCAGGCAGGATAAACCAAAGGAGAAACATGCCAAGACACATAGTAATCAAATTGAAAAAAAATTAAAGACAAAGAAAAATTATTGAAAGCAACAAGGGGAAAATGACAAATAACATACAGGGGAACTCTCATAAGGTTAACAGCTGATTTCTCAGCAGAAACTCTACAAGTCAGAGGGAGTGACATGCTATATTTAAAGTGAAGAAAGGGGGCTTCCCTGGTGGCGCAGTGGTTGAGAATCTGCCTGCTAATGCAGGGGACATGGGTTCAAGCCCTGGTCTGGGAGGATCCCACATGCTGTGGAGCAACTGGGCCCGTGAGCCACAACTGCTGAGCCTGCGCGTCTGGAGCCTGTGATCCGCCACAAGGGAGGCCACGATAGTGAGAGACCCACACACCGTGATGAAGAGTGGCCCCCGCTTGCCGCAACTAGAGAGGGCCCTAGCACAGAAATGAAGACCCAACATAGCAATCAATCAATCAATCAATAAATAAATCTTTAAAAATAAATAAATAAAGTGAAGAAAGGGAAGAACCTACAACCAAGATTACTGTACCCGGCAAGGAGCTCATTCAGATTCGATGGAGAAATCAAAAGCTTTACAGACAAGCAAAAGCTAAGAAAATTCAGGATCATCAAACCAGCTCTACAACAAATGCTAAAGGAATTTCTCTAAGTGGGAAAAAAAAGAGCAGAAAAGGACCTACAAAAACAAACCCATAACAATTAAGAAAATGGTAATAGGAATATACATATCAATAATTACCTTAAATGTGATAGATTAAATGCTCCAACCAAAAGACACAGGCTCGCTGAATGGATACAAAAACAAAACCCATATGTATGCTGTCTACAAGAGACCCACTTCAAACCTAGGGACACATAGAGACTGAAAGTGAGAGGAAGGAAAAAAACATTCCATGCAAATGGAAATCAAAAGAAAGCTGGAGTAGCAATACTCATATCAGACAAAGTAGACTTTCACATAAAGACTGTTACAAGAGACAAAGAGGGCACTACAAAATGTCAGGATCAATCCATGAAGGAGATATAACAATTATAAATATATATGCACCCAACATAGGAGCACCTCAACACATAAGGCAACTGCTAACAGCTACAAAAGAGGAAATGAACAGTAACACAATAATAGTGGGGAACTTTAACACCTCACATGCACCATTGGACAGATCATCCAAACAGAAAATTAATAAGGAAACCAAGCTTTAAATGACACAATAAACCAGATAGAGTTAATTGATATTTATAGGACATTCCATCGAAAAACAGCAGATTACACTTTCTTCTCAAGCGCTCATGGAATTTTCCAGGATACATCATATCTTGGGTCACAAATCAAGCCTTGGTAAATTTAAGAAAATTGAAATTGTATCAAGGATCTTTTCTGACCACATGCTATGAAACTAGATATCAATAACAGGAAAAAATCTGTAAAAAATAGAAACCCTTGGAGGCTAAACAATACATTACTAAAAAACCAAGAGATCACTGAAGAAATCAAAGAAGAAATCAAAAAATACCTAGAGAAAAATTACAATGAAAACACGAGGATTGAAAACCTATGGGCTGCAGCAAAAGCAGTTCTAAGAGGGAAGTTTATAGCAATACAAACCTACCTCAAGAAACAAGAAAAATCTCATATAAACAATCTAAATTTACACCTAAAGGAACTAGAGAAAGAAGAACAAATAAAACCCAAAGTTAGTGGAAGGAAAGAAATCATAAAGATGAGAGCAGAAATAAATGAAATAGAAACAAAGAAAACAGTAGCAAAGATCAATAAAACTAACAGCTAGTTCTTTGAGAAGATAAACAAAATTGATAAACCATTAGCCTGACTCTTTAAGAAAAAGAGGGAGAGGACTCAAATCAATAAAATTAGGAATGAAAAAGGAGAAGTTACAAGAGACACTTCAGAAATACAAAGCATTCTAAGAGACTCCTACAAGCAACTCTATGCCAATAAAAGGGACAACCTGGAAGAAATGGACAAATTCTTAGAAAGGTATAACCTTCCAAGTCTGAACCAGGAAGAAATAGAAAATATGAACAGACCAATCACAAGAAATGAAATTGAAACTGTGACTAAAAATATTCCAACAAACAAAAGTCCAGGACCAGATGGCTTCACAGGTGAATTCTATCAAACATTTAGAGAACAGCTAACACCCATCCTTCTCAAATTCTTCCAAAACATTGCAGAGGAAAGAACACTCCCAAACTCATTCTATGAGGCCACCATCACCCTGATACCAAAACCAGGCAAAGATACTATAAAAAAAATAAAATTACAGACCAATATCATTGATGAATATAGATGCAAAAATCCTCAACAAAATACTAGCAAAGAGAATCCAACAACACATTAAAAGGATCGTTCACCATGATCAAGCGGGACTTAACCCAGTGATGCAAGGATTCTTCAATATACACAAATCAATCAATATGTGATACACCATATTAACAAATTAAAGAATAAAAACCATATGATCATCTCAATAGATGCAGAAAAATCTTTTGACAAAATTCAACACCCATTTATGATAAAAACTCTCTAGAAAGTGGGCAAGAGGTATCCTACCTCAACGTAATAAAGGTCATTTATGACAAACCCACAGCAAACATCATTCACAATGGTGAAAAACTGAAAGCATTTCCTCTAAGATCAGGAGCAAGACAAGGATGTCCACTCTTGCCACTATTATTCAACATAGTTTTGGAAGTCCTAGCCACAGCAATCAGAGAAGAAAAAGAAATAAAAGGAATACAAATTGGAAAAGAAGAAGGAAAACTGTCAGTGTTTGCAGATGACATGATAATATACATAGAGAATCCTAAAGATGCCACCAGAAAACTACTAGAGCTAATCAATGAATTTGGTAAAGTAGCAGTATACAAAATTACTGCACAGAAATCTCTTGCATTCCTTACACTAATGATGAAAAACCTGAAAGAAAAATTAAAGAAACACTCCTATTTACCAATGCAACAAAAAGAATAAAATACCTAGGAATAAACTTACCTAGGCAGAAAAAAGACCTGTATGCAGAAAACTATAAGACCCTGATGAAAGAAATTAAAGATGATACAAACAGATGGAGAGAAATACCATGTTCCTGGATTGGAACAATCAATGTTGTGAAAATGACCATACTACCTAAAGAAATCTACAGATTCAATGCAATCCCTATCAAATTACTAATGACATTTTTTACAGAACTAGAACAAAAAATCTTAAAATCTCTATGGCGGCACAAAAGACCCCAAATAGCCAAAGCATTCTTGAGGGAAAAAAATGGAGCTGGAGTAATCAGGCTCCCAGACTTCAGACTGTACTGCAAAGCTACAGTGATCAAGACAGTATGGTACTGGCACAAAAACAGAAACATAGATCAATGGAACAAGATAGAAAGCCCAGAGATAAACCCATGCACCTAGGTCAACTAATCTATGACAAAGGGGCAAGGATATCCAATGGAGAAAAAACAGTTTCTTCAATAAGTGGGGACAGCTACATGTAAAAGAATGAAAATAGAACACTCCCTAACACCATAAACAAAAATAAACTCAAAATGGATTAGAGACCTAAATGTAAGACTGGACACTATAAAACTCTTAGAGGAAAACTTAAGAAAAACACTCTTTGACATAAATCACAGCAAGATTCTTTTTGATCCTCCTCCTAGAGAAATGGAAATAAAAACAAAAATAAACAAATGGGACCTAATGAAAGTTAAAAGCTTTTGCAAAGCAAAGGAAACTACAAACAAGATGAAAAGACAAACCTCAGAATGGGAGAAAATATTTGCAAACGAATCAATGAACAGAGGATTAATCTCCAAAATATATAAACAGCTCATGCAGCTCAATATTAAAAAAAAACACTCAACCCAATCAAAAAATGGGCAGAAGACCTCAATAGACATTTCTCCAAAGAGGACATAAAGATGGGCAAGAGGCACATGAGAAGCTGCTGAACATCGCTAATTATTAGAGAAATGCAAATCAAAACTACAATGAGATATCTCCTCGTGCCAGTTAGAATGGGCATAATCAGAAAATCTACAAACAACAAATGCTGGAGAGGGTGTGGAGAAAAGGGAACATTCTTGCACTGTTGGTGGGAATGTAAATGGATACAGCCACTATGGAGAACAGTATGGAGGTTCCTTAAAAAACTAAAAATAGAACTACCATATGACCCAGCAATCCCACTACTGGGCATATACCCAGAGAAAACCATAATTCAAAAAGACACATGTACCCCAATGTTCATTGCAGCACTATTTACAATAGCCAGGTCATGGAAGCAACCTAAATGCCCATTGACAGATGAATGGAAAAAGAAAATGTGGTTCATATGTACAATGGAATATTACTCAGCCATAAAAAGGAAAGAAATTTGGTCATTTGTAGAGACGTGGATGGACCTAGAGTCTGTCATACAGAGTGAAGTAAGCCAGAAAGAGAAAAACAAATGTCGTATATTAACGCATATATGTGGAACCTAGAAAAATGGTACAGATGAACCTGTTTGCAGGGCAGAAATAGAGACACAGATGTAGAGAACAAACGTATGGACACAAAGTGGGGAATGTGGCTGGGGGGGCGGTGGTGGTGGGATGAATTGGGAGATTGGGATTGACATGTAGACACTAATATGTATAAAATAGATAACTAATAAGAATCTGCTGTATAAAAAAATAAATAAAATAAAATTCAAAAAAATATATATCCATGCATCTGAGAAACATATGTAAACATGCTCAACTACACTAGTCACTCACAGAAATGCAAGTTAAAATCAGCTATATATATCCATCCAGAAGGTTAAAAGTGTATAGTTACATACCAGGTGTGAGGGTGTGGAAAAGTGAGAAACTTTGTCACTGTTGGTGGGAGTTTAAATGGATACATCTACTTTGAAAAACTGTTTTGCAGCATCTACTAAAGTTGAATATGCACAGATACTCTTTGGGTCACTCTTAGGCACACTTCCTAAGGAAATGCATGCACATATCTACAAGAAATTCTGTACAGGAATTGTAATAGCAGCAAGCTGGAAACAACTCTAGTGCAACCAAGATACCTCCAACACCTCTGGACAGAGATTTCTTTTTTTTACCTACTTTTGTCCAAACAGAGCAGAACCTTAAATGCTCCATCAAGCACTGAAGGCTTCTTCCCAAGACCTCCTTCCATCTTTCTGAATCTTACTTGCTGTTACAGAAACCTTAAAGTCCTGTTCTTTCAATATCTCATCAAAATTTAGTGAAATATACTTTGAGTGCTGTCATCTCCTTAAAATTCTCTTTATTTATAAGTAAAGCTTTATTCTACATGGCAATGCTCAAAGAAAATCTCACAGCGGGAGCTCCTTCAATGGATACTCTGTAGTAGAAACAAATATGTTTTCTTAGCCATTTCTAAAGGAGGTACCTAGTTTATTGTTCACTATGCTGTCAACTTTAAAAATGCACAACGTGAGAGTGGTGAATCAAGTATTATTTGGGGCAAAATGAGGACAATAGCCCAGGAGACAGCATTTCAGATATCTATGAGAAACTGCTCCAAAGAGGTAGGGGGGAAGGTCAGTGTATATGTGATTTTGGTGTATGGGGAGTACATACAATCAAGCACATATTTTTTGCAGAAGGTTTCTTCTAGTCACGAGAGCAGTCGTCACCATGAAGGATTTTAGCGGTTTTCTAGATAGGAGGAGATACAGGTCTCATAAATCTGCTCCTGAAAATATCTAACTATCTGAAGACCTGTTCTGCCAGTTTTTCCCAGAGCACAGAGTGCCTTATTTCTGATCTCCACCCTGAACTCCTTTCAGGGGGTGTTGAAAATCAGCAGCTGCAGCAGCACATGATTTAATCCTTGTAGAGGTAGATGGCAAGTGCCAATTTGTTGTTGACAATGTCATTAAAGAGAGCCCTGGAAGCACAGCCTACCTGTTTTCCTGATATCTATACATGGAGAAAACGCATGAGCTCTAAATCACTTTATGTAAATTTAACTTACAAGAGAAAGGTAACAGATAACCATTATAAATGTACTTTTAAGATTAAGAATATAATTCGGAGCTTCCCTGGTGGCACAGTGGTTAAGAATCTGCCTGCCAATGCAGAGGACACAGGTCCGAGCCCTGGTCCAGGAGGATCCCACATGTCGCGGAGCAACTAAGCCTATGCGCCACAACTACTGAGCCTGTGCTCTAGAGTCCGTGAGCCACAACTACTGAGCCTGCATGCCACAACTACTGAAGCCTGCATGCCTAGAGTCCATGCTCTGCAACAAGAGAAGCCACCACAATGAGAAGCCCGCGCACCACAACGTAGAGTAGCCCCTGCTTGCCACAACTAGAGAAAGCCACGCACAGCAACAAAGAACCAAAGTGTCCAAAAGTAAATAAATAAAAAATAAAATAAGATTAAGAATATACTAGAACATTGTTTAATGAAAACAATTAGTAAAAGGAATTTACTAATTCCTTGAGTTAATTTCATGCTCATAAATTACACCTTTGTCTGTTGGAATTCTTACCTACATGAATAGGATTGTGTACAAGAAATATCTTAAAAGCATTTATTTAGTAGCTGCAGATTATATGTTCCCAGTGAATACTTTTGCTTTTGTTCAAGAATGTTTATTTCTTTGCTCAGTCTTTTCATTTTCCATTGTCTGTGTATTATATTGTAGTTATGAAAGAGTTAAGTTTAATCATTTATTCATTCCACTATATAAGCAAGGGTTTGAAATTCTTGGTGGCATTAACAAAACGGGCAGACAAGTCAGAGTAGGCTTGTGTGTTCCTTGAATTGTAATACGAAACATGATAGAGGGGAGGCAGAAAAGAAACACTAGGAAGATAGAAAGTAAAATCCTTTGAGTTTGGAACCATCATTTAAAATGTTGACTCATTTCATGTTACCTATCTGCAAATATTCAGTATTTGTTGATATTTTCATAGCATTAGCCTCAGAGAACTAATTGCAGCATTAACTAATGTGGGGAGTAAACTGGGTAGTTTCTTCCACTAGATCCCATCTGTGGCAGTGAATCAAAGGGAAAGTGAGCAGAGTATTGGGAATGGGGCAAAGAGGGCAAAGAATGTCACCTCTGCCCCGTGCCACAGTCAAATAGGAGAGGCATGGAAGCCCTGCAGGGCTCAGCACTGGTGAGCAAGACCACCTGTGATTGCCTCTGATGGCATCTGTGCCCAGGCTGGCTAACTGCCTTGACCCAGGTCACAGTGTGAATTATAGTCATGATGAAAAGACACAATTTCTAGCCTCACAATCAATGGGCTTTAAAAATTTGTGTTTGTTTCCTTCTCTGTTTTTTTTTTGTTTCTTTTCTTTTCTTTTTTTTAAATTTCCTGCTATATCACTCTAATATTAGTTCAACTGCCTTGGAAAAAAAATAAGAAATTCAAGTAATAATTGCATATCTTCCAGAGTCCTTATCTGAAATTACTCTATTCTCCCCTATAATACACTACAGAGGTTTTAAAGTTTTACTTTTTAAAATTGCCTACTATTTTAAGGATCATTTTGTATTTCTTCATTACCATTTTATTTATAGGTATTTAATTTTAAAAAGCAGGTATTAGATAAAACTCAGCCTGTAGTGTTGTTTTTTTTTTATTTTTTTTTATTTTTGGCTGTGTTGGGTCTTCGTTTCTGTGCGAGGGCTTTCTCTAGTTGCGGCAAGTGGGGGCCACTCTTCATGGCAGTGCGCAGGCCTCTCACTATCGCGGCCTCTCTTGTTGTGGAGCACAGGCTCCAGACATGCAGGCTCAGTAGTTGTGGCTCACGGGCCCAGTTGCTCCATGGCATGTGGGATCTTCCCAGACCAGGGCTCGAACCCGTGTCCCCTGCATTGGCAGGCAGACTCTCAACCACTGCGCCACCAGGGAAGCCCCTCAGCCTGTAGTTTTGATTGTTAAAATAATAATGATGAAATGACACCTCGTTAGCATCTTAAGTATCATATAATTGAAATATTTGATTTTAGCTATCTACCCTTTGCATAAATAAAAATTTATATTTAGAAGATTATTAATTCAATATTCTCCAATTTTCAGCCCCCTTTGTCAAAATTGCAAAATCTCTAGTATAATACTATAGGATGCAAAAAAAAAAAAATCTATGTTTAAAAAAAAAATCAATCCTTCATGACTTTTAATAACCAATTTCCTGCAAAGAACAACAAAAAAAGGTCCCTTTACTCCTCTGCTTTCATGCTGGGCTGAGGTCACAGAGTACCTGTAAATACACCTGTAGTTGTAAAGCCATACTTTCAGCTTTTTCTTGGCTTCAGGATCTACTATGTTCTACATTTTTTTTTTTTTCTGTAATCTAGCATCCCTGAGTTTCATCTTGAATCTAACTCTCTTAACTCATAATTGATAAGATGAGACATTTGGAGACCTGTCCAGAAAGCAGGCCTACTGCACAGCAAATGAGAAGGAGCTTGAGGTAGGGCTGAGATGAGGACCAGGCTATTGACGCTGTAACCAAGAGGGACCCTACAGGGCCTTCCCAGGACAGACCCCTCCGCCATATCTTCTGCTTTAGCTCCTCTCTGAAGTACCTAGGTAATAATACCTTATGCACATTTCCTGAGTTGTCTTACAGATGCTAAAGCCACCACCAAATAAAAGATGTTAATTACTGGATGATCATGAGCACATAGCACCCAGGCCTACGGGGACCTGAGAATAGATAATGTGACACCACCCTGTTACCTCACCATTAACCAATCAGAGAACTATGCATGAGCGGATCACATACCCTGTGAACCCCCTTCTTCTGCTGGCATTTAAATGCTTTGCTGAAAGCCACTGGGGAGTTTGAGTATTTTGAGCATTAGCTGTCTGGACTCCTTGCTTGGTGCCCTGCGATGAAAGCTTCACTTTCCTTCATCACAACCTCATGTCAGTAGATTGGCTTTACTGCACTAGGGTGAGTGGACCCAAGTTTGGTTTGCTAACAGAGCAATGAAAGAGCTGTATTTGTCCTCACTCTCCGAATCTAACTGTCTTTTTGGCAGAGCCCAACAAGCCTATTGATGCCTTCCACACTATTGTACATTGGAATGGCTTCAAGCATTCACACAGCTGGAAGAGAAGGGCCTTTGGACTTTGAAGGACCTTACTTCTCTCAGTGAATGGACCTTTACTGGATAGAATATTATTATTATTTACTAGCTTGCAGGGCTGTGGAACCCACCTCCCTGGGAAGAAGTCCCTCTCCACGTTCCACAACTTGTATTTCAGTGTGCTCATTTGTGAAATGGACACAGGAATATGACCTGGTTATGATGAATGTGTATTTTAACCTCCATAGTCTGAGAAGATGGTCCTTGCTTGCTCTGTGGAGGCCTGGTTGATTGTGGTGTCTGCGTAGGGAGTAGAAGGCCGGAAGGAGCTGGTTGGGTGCATGGCTGTGCATGCAGCCGCTGCAATGGAGAAAAAGTGTGCTGTGTACACCAGAAAGACGTTAAACACATCCTTTATTATAAGGAAGACAAAGTAACCAAGACCCAGAAAGATTCATTAAATTTGTATTAGCCAAATAGCTAGGGAGGAACAGATTAGGATGCTGGTTTCCAATCAATATCCTTTCAACGATGGAATGGTAATTTATTATTTCATTACAAAAAGCACCTTTTGTCTCAGACAGGATTGGAAGATTCCTTGGTACCTGTAGTGTTGGGCTACCCTTTCACATCCTTGTATATACATGATACATCTTCCTGGAATGCCCATGGCACCACATGGTAAATTGCTATGTTAAAACAAATACAGTTAAACGGTAGACTCATAACAATCCCTGGAACATTTAAGATAAAACAAAGTGGTGAAAGATATTTTGCTCTTGGGAATGCCAGCGTAGATTTTAAAATTACTACCTGCCTTTATTAACAGAAGGAGAAGAGAATATAATGAAAATTGTTGTTCTCACTCCTACATAACTGCACTGACTTGAGATGTATACTGCATTAAAGCCAGGAGTCAGATTCATGAACAGCCTGAGCTTAACTGAGATCCTGGCTTTCTTAGGCACACAGATATTCAGAAACTTTTAGGTTGCCTAGCGTGTTTCTTCCATCCTGGTTTTAAATACTCTCTTGGAGGAAAATGATTTTCTATTCAGCTCACCATACACCTCTCTCTTTCTTTTGTAGAAAGAAATGAACAAAATCTTCCTATAGTCTTTGTGATGTTTAATATGCATTATAATTTCTTTGACTATTCCCTTCTGTACTCTTTCTTTTTCCTTGTCTACTTAAACAAGTGTGAGCTATGATGCTGAATTCTAGCACTTTAAACTCTGTGTGCACCGATATTTTATATCACTTTCAAGGTGTTTCCACCTATTTTTCTCAATTTTTCTTCTACTTTTTTGGTCATTTGTCTGAGCCATTCTTTCTCTCTCTGTTCCTCTGTCTCTGTCTTTGTCTCTGTCTCTCTCTCACACACACACACACACCCTTCTCTCTCCTTTCTGTCTGAGCATTTCCACATTATACTCGTCTCATTATTGTCCAAAGGAAAAGTCAATATATTTACAAGACAGTACAAAGATTCAGGGTTAAGACTGTATTTTATGAGTTCCTGAGGTTTTATAGAGCAGAGATTTGAGCTACAGAAGGCCAAGATTAAAGGATTCTCTTGAAACCTGTTAATCACTTTCCAGGTATGGACACATAATTCTTCTCATGTTACATGCTTCTGGTTCAGCTACTATGGGCAGACTACTGTATTTTTTGACACCACCTGTGTTGCTGGGTGAGGTACACCTCATGTCGCCCCTGTAAAATACCTGTAATGGACAATATCAGCTTTGTAAAACTTTAATTTCCCTCATCCATTCTTCTACATAATTTTATAGAAATTTATTAAATCCTGACCCTAATATAGAGTTGGCATAGAAACTCCTCTTTCAGACTAATCCAGTAAAACAAAACATTGCATCTTTTTATTCTTCCTTGTCATTTTGCTAATGCAGAGATGTAGAAATCAGGAGAGGTAGGTGTCCAAAGACAAGATTGGACTTAGGTCAAATAAGTGACCTTCTCTTTGTGGCAGCTGATTTACTTACCAAAGCAAAATCATCTGTGCTGTGACACAACTGCATTGAGATAGATAAGATGCCTTAAGTCTTTTTTAAATGTCTGGTGTGTATTCTTTTCGTTTCCCAGTCTTTCCATCCCACATACTGCTTAACAGATTGTATTGTGGAGCTCATGCTAAGTATTATATTTATTACATAGGAGGACTGCAAAACCTTACAGGATTTCCATGTAGAAAAGAAGCATACATATAATTCACCTACACAGTAGAATAAAAATGACATTTGTTTTTCAATAAAGCCTATTTTGTGCAAAAGCAAACACCATCAAAATGATACATTTCTTGAATTCCTCAAATTAGAATATAAAAGCAATATTTTCATTTGCAATTTTTATTGTTGTTATTCAGTTGCAAATACTGAAAATGTTAATCTGGAAGGCAAGTAGAAAACCTCTTAACTTTTAATAGCCACTGGGATAATATAATTATATCTATAAATCTACAGTAAATATTTTGCTTAATCCTCCTCTCATGTAGACAAAACTCTGAATTTTGATGTTTAAATGCTTTAGATATAAAATGAGATATGCTCTGATTTATTTAAGAATGACATCTGCTTGGGTACACATACTCTCCCAGTTGACTTTGAGAAAATACACCTCAATGAACAGAGGAAATAAAAGGGAAAATTTTCTAAATCTGAGAGTAGACTGTTTTCCTCAGTGGCTTTGCTAAGAGGGGAGATACTCGGCAGTGATGGGGTGATGCAGTTTCTCAGTTTACAAAACATGGCATTATTGATCCCAACTTTGTTTCTACTGACAGTCTCTGAGAGGGTGTTTGGTTTAGTTGTTTTGTCATGCTGCTGTAGGTTTTAATGGTAATTTCCTATTGACTAAGCTCCTTCTTACTGATGCTGCAGATTCAGGAAATGTTAACTTATGGGAAGAAATTCTGACAACCTATCTGTTCATGGGTGTCAAAACTGGAAGAAACTCAAGAACGAAAATCCTATTGGTAACAAGAGCAAATGCTTTGCACCTCTCAATATTTCAGGAAATGCCACACTTGATTTTTTTCCATCTAGTTTATATAGATCCTTATTCCATGAACTGACTTTCTTAACTGATGATCTATAAATTAGCCTATTTCTCTTGGCCAGATACGCTTAATACCAAAACGTGAATCAGAAAAAGAAAGAAAAAAAAAAAAAGAAGTGGAAATATCATGTCTTAATTGGTTTTACATCATTTCCTTTGTCTCTTTTCATTCAGAAATACTGACCCCAGAACATACATGCGTATGACGGATGTTGTCTTTCTCTATGAAATAGTCCTTTTCACATGAAGCAGGGACTGTTGGATGACCAACAACAAAAAAAGCCTAAGAGTGATTTCAATTAATTTTGTCACTGATTTACTTTGTCACTGTGTATTTAGCAAATGTGGATGAAACTCTCCAAAGGAAATAAATGTTGCCAGAAGGCAGGTGATCAGCAAACCTGGGTGCATTAATATTCTCTCCCATTTCTCATTTCAGAACGAACATGGAGGAGGGTGTGGGGAAACTTAATGCATAGAAAGTGGAAAGACATAGAGGAAATTGGTTCTGAAAATGTGTCATTAATCTTTCATTGTCTATACCTAGAAATAGGCAAAATCATCCCAAATCAACAAATCATATTTCTCTGCATTATATGTTTTAGTAACATTTCTTCATTCAAGAGAAATTAATCAAATACTCATTATGTTCCAGACACAGGATAAGTACACAAGATATACAGAAGCTAAAGATACAATTGTATTAGTTCCATACAAAAACAAAAGGTAATTTTGACTATGAAACTATAAGCAAAAGCTTATTTTGTCTAGGGCAGCAATGGGAAATGTGATGTGTCTGCACTTTAATTAGGCAACAGAAATCCATGAGGTTGCCTTCACTTGGCTTTCAGCTGTTTATTTTGCATCAGGAAAATCCATAGACTCTGAAGGAGAGCTCAACCGTAATTAAAAGTGTTATTGAACTAAACACAATTACCAGTGTTTACCTCATTAAATAATACTCTTGGCACCAGAAGCAGAGTTCAAACTAGTTTTCTTTCTTGCATTCTTGTTAGACATGGTTTAAAAAAATGTCTAATTCAATTTAGGAATGATCAGTCCCAAAATCAAATTTGGAAAAATTGCTGACTGGGGGAACAAGGCCCCAGGACTGCTTTACATGCCAAGTTCCTTTGAACCAGAAAAACTCCTAGCTCAACACTGAAACACTGATGCTCTTTAATATTTTAATTTGGGATTTTAGCTCCTGAAGCTTCATGTTTGCACTGTGATTAAAAACAAGGAGATTTGGGAATTCCCTGGCGGTCCCTACAGATCAAAAATTATCTCCCCTGTAAAGATTATTTTCTTCTCCTGATCAAAAATTATCTCCCCTGTAAAGATTATTTTCTTCTCCTAAGTGGCAGTCTTAACCATTCCCTCCTTCAGATTTTGTCTTTTGACTTACTTTTAAAATTTTACCTGTAGAAATTTACATCAATTATTATTATGTTTTTTACATTTACATTTCTGTCTTTCACTAGATTGTGAGCCCTTGTGTTTTCTTTGTTCTTTGACACCTTATACTTTCTGGCATAGAGCTTTATAAGATTTTAGTGAATGAATGAATGAGGCTGCATTTGCCTAGACCTGTTAAATCATCATTCACTTATTAAATTCTAAGGTAAAATATCACATGAGTGCCCATGCACACACAAGCTGGTTATTTAAATTAAGGAATTTCACTCAAAAATAGTAACTATTATGTTTCTGTCAGTCTTCTAGGTACTGGTGAAGTGGTCATGGACAAAATGGAAGATAATCCCTGTCCGTGTGGTCCTTACATGCAACATAAATTCAAAAGTGAAATATAATGCCTACAATACATATGATTAATTTAATTGTAAGTTAGAAAACTTCCTAGATCTTTTAGGAATAACAACTAAGTATTGGGAATTCCATCCATAATGAATTACACATTCATTTAAGGATTATACCTGTGGTCACTTTCTATGAGTGTTTAATGTAAAGATGTGTGTTAGAAAGTTATTCCTCCACTGTGGAATTGTTTTACCTAGGTTAGGCTGGCTCAGAAATACAACTTTGCAGTCCTCTGAATCAAAACCTGATTTGTATATGGAAAGGGTTAACCACCTGACATAAGTCTCTATGGATTTCAAGGATATGAAATTCAGGGTTTGGATACTTCATGGATTTTCTAAGATTTTGCAAGCCGTTTTAATATCATTAGGCATTATTCATAAGGCCTGAGCAGTTCTGCATGCATGACTATAATTTGCTCCATGTGCAGTTAAATCATAATCTTGAATATCTTAGGCCAGAAATAAAAAGGATTTGACTTCCCTAGTTTGCAAAAGAACTAGTATTCCTTCTGACACTTCATGCTTCTCTCTGCCTGTCGTTCATCTCACCATTTCCTTATTCTTTCAGCGTTAGTTACTGAGCATCTACCATAGGGCTGCCCTGCGCTAATTGCTCCATCTGGTGAAAAAAACCAAAGAGTTTGTAAGCAAAAGAGGAAGATATTGAGTTTGCTATAGTAAGTGGAATATATATTGAATAAGATCTATGAGAGCATAAACAGAATTCTAATCAGTTTGAGGGATGTTTCGGGGGGGGTTCATTAAGGAAGTTACATGAAATAAGATATGAAAGATGTATTGAAGAATAAAAATGGTGTCATTAGAAAAGAGGAAGAAACATAAATGACTTTTATTACAGGCAGAGAATACAGCTGGTGAAGGAGGTTTTAGGGAACAAAGGGAAGACAAATACATACGTGTCAAGTTTAGGTGAAGGTATACTCAAGGCTAAACTGTACAGAACTTGAAACCTGTTATGAATCGTTCTGACCTTTATACTTAAACAAATGGTAAACCATGAAACATTCTAAGAGACTGGTGATATGTATGTTGCTTAAAGTTCACTCTGGCTTTGTGTAGATTAAAATGGCAAAATGGACACGAAGGAAACAGTTAAGACGCATGGCGTTATTTCAGGTTGGAGATAGTGGTGGTTTGGAGTAAAATGGCATCATTCGATATGGAAGTAAGGAAAGAGAATTAATAAAATGTAGTAGATAAAATCTAGACCACTTGTTTAAATATAGGGACAGTGGGTGCGGGAACGAGGGGTCAAGAGTGACTCCCAGAGGTTTGCTTCACATGACAGATGGATGATGTTACCATTCACCGAGACAGGGACCTCTGCACGAGAGCCAGATTTGGGTGGAAACCATGGCTGTCTTTATAGACTATTCATTTTCAAAGTGCTGGATAAGCTATTAGAAATATGTGCCTGTGGAAAAGAAAAACTTGACTGAAGATACATATTTTGTGTATATATATATATATCTGTATATGTGTATATATATACACCCATATATATCTATCAACATAGGAGGTGACACAAGCAACATACTATGAGTGCAGAATACGAATTTGGAGGTATTTTTAGAAAACCCAGGTATCTCTACTTCAGTTGTTTTGGTGACTGTGAAAGTAACTATCCTTTTTTTACCTTTAGGTTATGAGATGATATAACTGATGAAGTAAATGGATATCTGTGTGGCCTCATATGGTTCTATGGGGCATGCTGCTTATGTTTATGTGGTTGTCAGTTCCCCTAGAGGGAACATCTTCCAAAATAAACAAAGGGTTTAATCCCTTGGTTCATGTTCACTGCAGATATACTTGGCACATCCCCTGTAGTCTTGTCTGGAGTAACAGGAATTTCTTTTGATTCTACTTCACAGATCCTAGAAATGAACAAGTTTTACAGTACACCAGGAATCTTCAGCCATATTAGGATGACCGTTATAAAAAAAAAAAAAAAGAAAAGAAAAGAAAAAGTGTTGGAAAAGATGTAGAGAAATTGTAACTTGTGCTTTGCTAGTGGTTGGGAATGTAAAATGGTGCAGCACCTGTGGAAAAACAGTATGGTAATTTCTCAAAACATTAAGCATAGAATTATCATATGATCCAGCAATTCCACTTCTGCATATATATTCAAAAGAATTAAAAACAGGGACTTTAACACAATATTTAGCATAATAGCCAAAAGGTAGAAGCAATTCAAGTGTCCATTGACAGATGAATGGTTAAGAAAATGTGTTATATACATAGAATATTATTCATTCCAGAAAGGAAGGAAAGTTTGACACATGCTACAGCATGGTTGAAACCTAAAGACATTATTCTTTTTTTTTAAACTGTGGTAAAATGCACTTACTTAAAATCTATATCATATTTGAGTCTGGTTATGATGCTTGTATAGTTTCTTCAGACTGTGCTTTTTCTTGCCTTTGGCATGCTTTGTGATTTTTTTGTTAAAAGCCAGACAAGATGTATCAGGTAATAGGATATGTGGTAATTAGGATTTTAACGTCAGGTTTTATGTAAATCTGGCTGAGAGATGTGCTATGTTTATGTTTGTTGTAGCTTTTGGAGCCTGAGGCTTAAATTTCCCCTAGTTTCCTTATTTTTATTTTTTCTCTACTGTTGTCTTTGGGTTTTGTTAAGAACTCCTTCCTAAATTGGGTCTGAATCTTGCAGTTCTTTTAGCAAAAATCCACTGTTATCACACCGGAGTCCTTCTGATGTGGTTGCAAGGTGCCCGAAAGGCTATAAATTTCTATACGATTATGATTAAATCTCATTTTTTTTTGAATTTTTGAATTTTATTTTACTTATTTTTTTATACAGCAGGTTCTTATTAGTTCTCTATTTTATACATATTAGTGGGTATATGTCAATCCCAATCTCCCAATTCATCCCACCACCACCACCACCCCAGCCACTTTCCCCCCTTGATTTCGATATGTTTGTTCTCTACATCTGTGTCTCTATTTCTGCCCTGCAAACCGGTTCATCTGTACCATTTTTCTAGGTTCTACATATATGTGTTAACATACATTTGTTTTTCTCTTTCTGGCTTACTTCACTCTGTATGACAGTCTCTAGATCCATCCACATCTCTACAAATGACGCAATTTTGTTCCTTTTTATGGCTGAGTAATATTCCATTGTATATATGTACCAATCTTTATCCATTCATCTGTCGATGGGCATTTAGGTTGCTTCCATGACCTGGCTATTGTAAATAGTGCTGCAATGAACATTGGGGTGCATGTGTCTTTTTGAATTATGGTTTTCTCTGGGTATATGCCCAGTAGGTGGATTGCTGGGTCATATGGTAGTTCTATTTTTAGTTTTTTAAGTAACCTCCATACTGTTCTCCATAGTGGCTGTATCCATTTACATTCCCACCAACAGTACAAGAGGGTTCTCTTTTCTCCACACCCTCTCCAGTATTTGTTGTTTGTAGATTTTCTGATGATGGCCATTCTGCCCAGTGTGAGGTGATACCTCATTGTAGTTTTGATTTGCATTTCTCTAATATTTAGTGATGTTGAACAGCTTTTCATGTGCTTCTTGGCCATCGGTTTGTCTTCTTTGGAGAAATGTCTATTTAGGTCTTCTGCCCATTTTTTGATTGGGTTGTTTGTTTTTTTAATATTGAGCTGCATGAGCTGTTTATATATTTTGGAGATTAATCCTTTCTCCATTGATTCATTTGCAAATATTTTCTCCCATTCTGAGGGTTGTCTTTTTGTCTTGTTTGTAGTTTCCTTTGCTTTGCAAAGGCTTTTAAGTTTCATTAGGTCCCATTTGTTTATTTTTGTTTTTATTTCCATTACTCTAGGAGGTGGATCAAAAAAGATCTTGCTGTGATTTATGTCAAAGAGTGTTCTTCCTATGTTTTCCTCTACAAGTTTTATAGTGTCCGGTGTTACATTTAGGTCTCTAATCCATTTTGAGTTTATTTCTGTGTATGGTGTTAGGGAGTGTTATAATTTCATTCTTTTACATGTAGCTGTCCAGTTTTCCCAGCACCACTTATTGAAGAGACTGTCTTTTCTCCATTGTATATCCTTGCCTCCTTTGTCACAGAAACAGACGGAGAGATATACCATGTTCTTGGATTGGAAGAATCAATATTGTGAAAATGACTATACTACCCAAAGCAATCCACATATTCAATGCAATGCCTATCAAATTACCAGTGGCATTTTTTACAGAACTAGAACAAAAAATCTTAAAATTTGTATGGAAACACAAAAGACCCAGAATAGCCTAAGCAATCTTGAGGGAAAAAAACAAGATTGCTTGTTGGACTTGGAGGAATCAGACTCCTTGACTTCAGACTATACTACAAAGCTATAGTAATCAAGACAGTATGGTACTGGCACAAAAACAAAAATATAGATTAATGGGACAGGATATAAAGCCCAGAGATAAACCCACACACCTATGGTCAACTAATCTATGACAATGGAGGCAAGGGTATACATCTCATTTTTAAGTGGACCTGATTCCCTCGGTCCTGACCTTCAGAAGCTCTTCTTAGCCTTTCCCCCCTTACCCCCTTATGTGAGACAGGAAGGTATAGCACTAGAGTTGTCTCGTTCAATTAACCAAGGTCAGATAAGACCCCAGGAGGCAGCAGTTTCCTTTGAGGGCAGCCTTTTGCCATAGAGAAAACTCTGCAAGTATTTCTGGTGATGACTTTTCCTCTTCCCTGATCAGAAGAGGAGGGGAATTTTCTCTGATCTTTACAATGAAATCCTGATGGTGATCCTATGGGGGTTAAAACCTATGAAAGTGTGCTTGCTTCTCCCTGACACTGGACCCCCAGGAATTTGTAATTCTCAAAGTGGTCCACACTCAGCCTCCAGAAATTCATCGACGTATCCCATCAGCATCCTTACCAGTTGCTGGCTCCAACCTGCTTCTGCTCCTGATAAGCTGATCTCAACTGCAATTCTCTATATTTACTTATATCTTAAGTTTTGTGGGTGATGGGTTTGCTCAGTGACCTCAATTCTGTGGCTAAGTTGTTGAGTTTTAGTTTTTTCAGCTTTTTTCTTGTGAGGTTGCAAGTGACAATTTCCAAACTCTTCACATGTCAGAGCTAAAAAGCCCCTCCTTCAATTAATTTCTATTGTGTAAACTAAGCATTACTCTTCTTGGCTGCCCATCTATCTTTCCTTTATGTACACCATGTTAAAACATAAATTAACTATCTCTGTACTTTTCTTTAAGTCAGAAAACCCTGGCTGTCACTCAGATCTTGGTGCTAATTAGGGTATGTGTGTCCTTTGCTTCCTACTGTTCAGCTCTGCACCTCTATCATGCCTCCTGCTACAAAGAGCCCATCTCCCTTGTTTATCCCCACCTCTAGAGATCATCAAGCACTAAACCTCTTGATGATTATGATGTTCTTGTCACCAGCGCATTCTTTACCATTTTAGGGAGCAGTGTGTGTTTGGGATCTCTCACAGGTAACTGGGTTTTCCCATCTCATATAACAAAACTATGCTAGCATGGCAACTTCCCTAAGACTTCTTTGATTCTTTTCCTCTGCTATCTTTCCTGGAAGTTCTTACATTTCCACTTCACTTAATCACTCCATACAAGGTTCCAAGACCCCTCCTAGTAGCATCTTCTAGGACTCTTTGTAAAGGTGTAGAATACTCATCTTTGTCCTCTGTCTACTTTGATAGAATCTCCCTTGTTTAGATTCGTATTCCCCAGGCTTGTGACATCATCTTCAGGACCTAGTCACATACTTAACTGACTGCAGCTGGACCATACTAGCTAGGTCTGGAATCCCACACAGAACCTCCCTGGCTGAATTAGTTATTGCTCTGACAGGCAGAAACTCAGGTGACCTTAGATGATGTGTGTGGTGCTTGAGGTCTTGCAAGGCAGAAGTCTCTTCCTTGTCCACAAAGAAACAGGAAGCACTAACATTTAACAGGGAAGAGTGTTACTTCAGTGGACTCAATGATTCAGGGCATATCCAGAGTTTTAAAACTCCCAAGGGCTTCAGTCCAGCTATTATAGTGGCAGATGTCAGTTCTCATCCCTTCCAAATCCACCCTTGACCTCTAGGGAATTTCACTGGGTTTGAGAATCCACTTTTCTTGGGAACTCACCTACCTTATAACTAAGTCCCAGGCCTCATCCTCTGCTCATTCTTTGCTCTTACTTCTTGACTTCAAGAAGTCTAGAAAGATGGTCAGCTGAGAAGAGAAGAACTGCAAGCATTTAGAAGGGATAGAATTAAGCATTAATCTACTCAAATAATATTCCCTTAATGTCTGCTTTGTGTGTAAATCTTGTATAAGATTTATAAAAACAAAGATTTATAAAGACAAAGATGTCTGCTTTGTGTATAAATCTTGTCCAGGTATATTGAGCTATATAAACTTATACTTCCTACAGATTATGGTTTTATCACAATTTATCATCTGAGAAGTTGAAATAATAACAATTAGTTAGATGATAATACCAAACAACTATATTAATAAGCTAGGCTCTGTTGATATAACATGAGAACTCAGACTCTCAAGTGTTTAATATGAAAGACAAATAAACCCTGGGCAATCCTTCTTTGTCACTATAGGTAAGAATACTGTTGCATTAAGGGGCAAAAGGAGGAAGGAGATACACAGCCTCTTAACAGCCTTGGCCTGAAAATGATATACTACACATCTGCTCAGAGTTCTGCAAGAGGCTAGGAAATATAAGAGGGCAAAAGGCGAGTCAGTGAGTACCCTGACACAACACCCATTTCCCATAAGTCAGGTGTATGTCCATAAGCCTGCACAATTATATAATATAAAATGTGTCTGTATATGTGTTTATAAATACATATGTATATATGTACTACACATATATAAGTGTGTGTACCAATTGACTTCAACAGATATTAAGAATGTTAGACATTTAAAGAAAGAATAACATATTAATGGAGAAACTTCTATTAAAAGCACCTTTGCTGGTCCTGGGGATACAGCAAGCACTAAAATGAAAGAAAAACCTCTTTTCCTAATAGAGCTTATCTTCCTGTTATGTTTCCTAGGCTCATGGCATAGGGCCTTTAAGAATGGGTGTGATTTGCAGGATCACAGAAAGTCCTACTTAAATGGACCCACAAAGTATATAATATTCTAATAATCATCAAAGCTGTGATGAATTTGATAAAGTGTGGGTGTGTCTGTGCTGTTATTTTGTTCTCCCTTCTATTTCACCATTACTTTTTAGTTTTGGTCACATAAGAATTTGAATTAAAAAAATGTTTCATCTCTTTTAACTTATTTATTTTCTTAATAGTGCTTCTCTATTTTTTTTCCTGATAGATATAATGATATTTTTAATTAAGCTATTTAACTCAACATGCTATTTGTATATGATTAGATTCAATTTTATACACTCTGTAAAATGGATGCAATGTTTATTTTATTGTTCTAGACATAGCAATACTTATTTTAAAATTAAGATGATTTTGAATGTTACTCAGTATACTTCTAAATGGTTATCTGAATCATTGTGTAACTCTGAATATTATAGTCCCACAACTGCTTCTACATTTTCACTGTACATCTTTAAAATGTACTCTTCTCAAAATTACTGGCTATGGGCAAAAAAAAAAAAGAAACCAAATTCTTATAATGATGGGTGCCTTGCACAACTCAAAATTTATTGTTTGATAAATAAGTCTTTTCTCAGCCAAATAATGAGCTGTAATAAAGATAAAATGAGAATGTTGAAGAAAGAATAAAGGTGTTTATAATCTTTTTAACAGGAAGACATAAAGAATGCAATTTTGCTAAGCAACATGATTACTCAGTATTATGTGTGGATATGATCATTATTTTTATCACTTCCACATCTTCACTTTTTAAAATTTTCTTTGATGTAGCCTTTTTTAAAGAGTTTATTTGTGTAGTGATAATCTGATAATTAATGCTTGATGACTAATGAAATGAATCAACCTGTCTGAATAGCAAATAAAAATATTCACAAGTAATTTAACCACTTCAGGGAACACCTGAGGGGAAAATGCAAAGGAGTTTTTATCACTCCTTTCCAAGTGGTCCTCAGAAAGTCTCCGGTAAAGTGCACCAAACTATCCTTTTCATGAGGATAATGTAGTGATCAAATCAAAAACTGCTACAGCTATAAATTTTGGCAAACAATTTTTACCTTTTAGGTACAAATGAGCTGTCTTTAAGTAGAAACAAACCTACTGTGATATTTCAAGAACACTATTTCTCTTAAATGAGCCAAGTATCACTAGGAGCCCACTCCTGACATTTAAATTATGCTCTGCTTTCAAGATGCAGTATAAAGGTGTGTTACTTAAAGTCTTAGTAGAAATGCCCAGAAAACTATAATGCCCTAAAAGGTGCAGATCTACATTATAGGTTTGTAAATAATTTTGTGGTGTGTGTGCGTGTGTGTGTGTGCACTTATTCCCTACTATGTCTTACAAGCATTTTTTATAAATGGTGTTATTCAGAGGTATATTGAAGTGTCTAAAGGTCTACATTAAAACAGCCTAAAGTACAAGAATGGAAAGACAAGTTCTACATATACAGCACCTTTCAACCACTGAATTTTGTTCAATTTGACAAATGCTCTATATTAGTGCTTCTCAAATCTGAGTGCACATGAGAAGGAAGGACGCAAAGGTTTGTTTCCAATAGGCTAAATCTTCACAGGAGTTGTTTTTGTACTGTTCATGAGCTGAGAATATTTTTTGGTTTTTGATTTTTGTATAATTTTAAAGTTTAAAGAAAAGTGGAACACATGACAGGGACATAAAGGCATTCGCGGCCCCCAAAGTCTTAAATATTTATTATCTGAATGTTTACTGAAAAAAATCTCTGATCCCTGCTTCAACTAGGGAAAATGCTTTCCTATTACCTAAATATTATTTATAAAAGTCTTCTTCTAAAAAGGCCAAGAAAATGGCTAACACATATAACATTTAATCCAATACAGTTTAATAGACATTAATTCAGTGCAACAAATTAGTTTCAATTACTATTTGCAAGGTACATAGGTAACTTAGAAATTACAGTAAATACAAAGATGAACACATTACATTTACAGAGAATACCACTTAAAAAGAGAAATAAGACAAATGAATTGATAATAAGAAAATAAAAGGTAAAACAGAGGTGATAAAAAAGATTTAAATAGTCTTTGGTAAAAAGATGGTAGGAAAAAAGACCAATGTATATCTAGGTATATAAGAAAAGCCATATGGGATTGAGACATTACTTGAGATGGACTTGGTAAAAAGTATAATTTTAGTCTACAACAGATGAGGCAGAGAGAGGACATCCCTGCAGAAGAAATTTGGGTGAAAGTTCAAAAATGTGGAAAAGAACATTTAGGGCAATATGTACAGTAGAGTTCTGAAATAATGGATTAGTGCTATAGTGTACAATAGAGGTTGGCAAACTTTTTTGTAAAGGCACAGGTAGTAAATATTTTTGGCTCTGCAAGCCATGCTGTCTTTGTTCTAATGATTGAACTCTGTAGTTCTATCAGGTAGGTTGCCATAGATGTTATTAAATGAATAGGTGTCCTGTGTTTGAATGAAATTTTATTTACAAAAACAGGTGGTGATCTGGGTCATAGTTTTATGAACCCTCATGTAGTGAACCATAAAAAGACAATGAGATTAGTTAGGCAATGGGGATTTTTTTGAAAGTTTCTGATCAGGACCATAGTATATCTTAGGGATACATGTCATCAGTAATCCTTACAATTGGGAATATAGGAACAGAGATCTATGCTGTCTCACCTTGTTTGCACATAGAAGTTTATTAATAAACTATTTTAATCATAAAAGAGACAATGTGATACGATGGCAGTATAATTGACAATTGTTAAGTTAAAAGACAGTACAGTGAGTGCTATATGTGTTCAGAAACAAGAAAAAATGCTGTGATGGTTAAATATTATGTGTCATCTTGGCTAGACTATGGTGCCCAGTTGTTTGGTCAAACACAAGTCTAGATGTTGCTGTGAAGGTATTTTTTGCATGTGATTACCATTTAAATCAGATCTGCTTTAAGTAAAGCAGATCGCCTTCCATAATATGGGTGGACCTTATCCAATCAGTTGAAGGCTTTAAGAGCAAAACCCAATTTTTCCACAGAACAAGTCTTTTCCTGAAGACTGCAACATAGATACCCTGTCATTTTCAAGCCCTGTGGAATCTGGACTCAAGGCTGCAATGTGAACTCTTCTCTGAATTTCCAGTCTGTCAGCTTGTCCTGTGACGTTCAGACTTGCCAGACACTGCACAATCCCATGAGACAAGTCTTTAATCTTTCTTTCTGTCTCTCTCAATAGGTAGATGATAGAGGTAGAGATCGATGGATAGATATTAGTATAGGTAAAGGTATAGACATAGAGATATAGGTATAGGGATATATATAGGTATAGATATAGGTATATATATATGTAGGTATAGATATAGGTATAAGTAAAGGTAAAGACATAGATATAAATATGGGTATATATATATATATATATATATATATATATATATATATATATATATCCCTACATATATATATGCACATATATAGGTATAACTATACATGTATATGTAAGTATAGATATAGGTGTAGGTATAGACATAGTTATAGATATAGGTATATGATTTTTTGACAAGTGCTAAGATCTTTCAAGACCGAATGATAGTCTTTCCAACAAATTGTGCTGCATCAACTGGATTGCCACATGCAAAGGAATGAAGGTCATCCCTTTGTCATACCATATACAAAAATTAACTTGAAATTTATCAAAAATTTTAATATGAGAGGAAAAACAATAAAACTATTAGGAAAAAATCATAGAAGTAAATCTTTATGATTTTGGACTTAGCAACTGATTAGGTATGACACCAAACCCAAGACCAACAAAATTTTTTAAAAAAGATAATTTGACCTCATCAAAATTAAAAACTTTTGTGCTCTAAAGGGTGCTATTGAGAAAGTGAAAAGATAGCCTACAGAATGAGAAATAAAAATTCCTAATCATATACCTGATAAAGGACTTGTTTTAAAGGACTTAGAATTTAAAAAGAACTAATACAACTCAAAAATAAAAAGACAATCCAATTTAAAAATGGGCAAAGAATCTGAATAATCATGTTTCCAAAGAAGATATACAAATGATGAATAAGCACATAAAGAAATACCCAAAATGATTAGTCATTAGGGAAATGCAAATCAAAATCACAAGAAGAAATCATTTCAAACCCACTAGGATGGCTAGAATCAAAAAGTCAGATAATGGGGAATATAGTCAATAAATTTAATGTCTTTGTATGATGGCAGATGACAACTAGACTTATCATGGTGATCATTTTGGAATGTATAGAAATATGGAACCACTATGCTGTGTACCAGGAACTCAGAGAGTGTTGTTGGTCAATTATACTTCAACAAGAAACAAACAAACTCATAGAAAAAGAGATCTGATTTGTTGCTACCAGGGGTGGGAGATGGGAAGAGGGGGAATTAGATGAAGTTTGTCAAAAGGTACAAAGCTCCATTTATAAGATAGATAGGTGCTCTGAATGTCAGGAACAACACGATGACTCTGGTTAACTCTGCTGTATAATATACAGGAAAGTTGCTGAGAGAGTAAACCCTAAGAATTCTCATCCCAAGGAAATGTTTTTCTGTTTCTTTAATATTGTATCACATGAGAGGATGGATGTTCACTAAACTCATTGTGATAATCACTTCATGATGTACGTAAGTCAAATCATGATGCTGCATACCTTACACTTATACCGTGCTCTATGTCAAATATATCTCAATAAAACTGGAAGAAAAGTCAGACAATTACAGTGGATAGGAAGAAGGATCCTGGGAGAAAACCCCTGTTCACCTCCCAACAGCCCCAGTTTAAACAGTAGAGGTATCTGCTGCAAGGACCATAAACCAAATTTATGCAGCTACTGCCTGAGGGGAAAGAGGGAGGAGAAATAACCACTAAGCACATAATCAAAATCTGTGCCTTTGCCCAGTGACTTGTAACCCCACCACTTGAATCCTGCACCTTCAGTGGAGGCCCGATGTTGAACTGGGAATATTGGTGGGGAGAAGGTCAAGGAGGTCTGAGCCTAGAGAAAGGGTGGAAAAGCCACCAGAAACACCCACACACAGAGGGGAAGATTCTAATCGAGATAAAATTAGAAACTAAATTTCAAAAGGTTATAAAAATTACATTGTGAAAAGTATGCAAATTCAACAAAGAATATATTTGATTCTGAAGGAACTTCAGAAAAATACTTTAAAATTTCGGTATTGAAAATTCTCAGATGTGTCTACCAACCTTCTCTACTTCTGTGCAGAGGTCAGGCAGCAGACACAGCCCTCTTGTCAGAGCAGTAACTCAAGACAAGGAATGCACCTCTACTCACCAGAAACACTGGATTTCTGCCAGCCCACAGCTGGAGGTTGGTACCACTCTCCCTATCCACAGCCTCCAGTGGGACTCCACTCTTCATTGGGTGCTATGTCATAGGGATCTTATTTGGAAGCTCTCCCTCCAGACATTCTGCCTTAGAAACATGTCAGTTACAGGAAAATCATCACCAAATGTCACACATCCTTTTTCTCACACCTTCTCCCAAATCCTTCAAAAAGATGGATGGTCACACTAACAATCTGTGTCCAAAATCATGAAATAAGGGCCCGCTTCATCGCTGCTTTATTTACATATCATGAAGTGCCCTCATTCCGGCGTCTGGGCAACCTCAAAATGCTTCCCATGAGATGACAGTGAAAAGAGTCCTCAAGGAGACAAAGCAAAGCCAAGAAATTATAAAAATAAATGTAAGAGGGTATGAGTCAAGAGACTCAGAAAAAGCAAAAAAAGGGACACAGGTTATTGAAAATGTTGATTTTTAAATTAAAAACCCATTACATTGAATAATCTGAGGATACCTAGACAAGCCTGTGAACCCAAAGGCCTGACTACTCTGCCAACCACACAGGTACAGGGAGCAGCTGAGAGTTTGCTGTCCTAGTTCCTTTATAAGAGGTCCGTAATGTCCAGAAAGTGGAGAGATGAAAGCGTAAGATGCAGGAGAATGTTTATCCTTTGCCCTGTATTGTGAAAACACTCCCTCTTGTATCTTGTCTGACCTTTTTAAAGGATGGGGGGGACATGATTTTCACTTTTATAAGTATGAAAATGAAAAGTGTATGTGTATACCCTTACTCTCAGCCATCTTGGTAGTTTGGGGCAAAAGCAATAAAAAAGCAGGATGATGGTGGTGTGTCTGCGATGAGGACACTGGGTAAAATTGATTTCCTAGTTTTGGTCAAATGTTTCAGATACTTGAGACCTCAGATATCAATAATAGAAATCTGAGGAGTTAAGTGGAGGTATATTAGTTATCATTTAATATAACTTGAATATAAAATAAAGGGTTTGATTTTGGAAAACCTTTTGACAGATGTCTGTCTCATTGACTTCGGAAATGTTTCCCACCTTTCTTATAAAAGGAATCTATTATCTAATTATGGGCTTGGCAAATATCAAATTTTTGATGTTTGACCAACCCCCCTCCAAAGTATTTAATATTCTGGTGCACTTACCTACCTGATGGGTGTGGCGGCCAAACACTAGCGTGTTCTTACCCAGCCCTGTGATCTCCACCACTTGGTTTTACACCTCTATATCCTTCCCTCCTCCTGAGTATTAGAGGGACCTCCGGCTTACCTCTCACCGATAGAACACGGCAAAGGAATGAGATTTCACTTCCATGATTATGTGACGTCATACAAATCTGCCAGACAGCTGACTCACTAGAGATCCTCTTTCCCTAGCTGACTTTGTAGAAATAAGTGGTTATGTTGGAAGGCCCACGTGGTGATGAGCTGGTATCCAGGATCTGGGGGCAGCCTCCAGAGGACAACCAGCCCGAAAGTGTGCTCACAGTTTTACCACTGCCAGGAAATGAATTCCAGCAACAGACTGAGAGGGTATGGAGGGGTTGCCCCACCAAGAACCTCCACATGAGATGCAGACTGGCTGACACATTGGCTGCAGCTTCGTGAAACCCTGCTAAGCTGTGCCCAGACTCCTGACACAGTACCATGGGATAAAAATGCATGCTGTTTTAAGCCAGCAAGTGTGAGGGAATTCTTGTGTGGCCATAGATAATTTGCACAATAAGGTTGTGAAAGAACCTGGATCCTAACAGGCTCTTGAGTAAATGTGAAGTTTGCTTCTTGTGGGTAAAAAGTGTTTCTCTGGTACGTCATTGATAATAATTTAATTCTTGCCTTTTCTTCTTTTTTTTCATGTGTGTTTCATTATTTTTAAAATGTGGTGTGCTCTGAAAAGATGCTCTAAAATCCAAAGGAATTGTTCAATTTTCCCCTTATGGAAGAAAACTTCTAGTGGCAAGATTTGAATAAAATGCATATACTAGTCTAAAATGCACATATTAGTCAACTATGGGGTTATCGTTGGAATTTTTTAAATGTTGTAAATAGACCAATATTACACATATTGGGGTTTGGAGTTAGGATCACAACGTATTACAGGTGAAAATAACACTAGTTTCAGGGAAGCTGAGTTAAATGTAACAGTTTTGGCAGTACTCATGTGATTATTGAAAAGAGCTGCAGAATGTGGTCATGAAGAAATTTCTAATTGTCTTTCCTTTGTTGAACCAGTCATATTTAAATGTAGAAAGAGAGGTGAATATGTAAAATGTGACTTAAGCAATATTCATCATCTTTGAAATGAGGAAGTTAGGAAGGTAGAATAAGCTCTTATCACGAGAGTAACCCCTGACAGTGATGTTGTGTTTGGGACTCGGGACACCGGGTCACTGCCAAGACAGAGAGGTCAGACTCTGCTTCTTCCTTTGTGAAAATTTATTTAAACTTTAAGAATTAGATCATACTGTCCAAATACGCACGCTGTGGTAAATGAGAAACTTCAGAAGTAAGGCTATCACAGCTAATTAACAAATGATTTAAAAAGTTCTGAAGTTCACTGAGGCATCCTTGCTCTGGCTTCAGTGTACAATCAAATGTAATTGGGACGACATGACTGTGCAAAGGGAAGTAATTGAAAGATAAAAGAGGGAAGATAGCTTAATTAGACTGAAATGGTAGGAAAAAAACTTAATGAGAAGGTCCCTAAAAAATTAATAAACTTTGTTTCTATGAGTAACAAGCATGGAAATTTGCCCTAAATTGGATGTAAGTAGGAAAACTCTCTCCATGGTAAACTGTAAAGACAGGCTTAGGAATTTTAGAACAGAGGATTTCCATGTACCTGTCTATATTCAGATCATAGCAGTGTTCCAATTTCATACTGAAATTATTTCTTGATTCTCTTCCCCCCAAACTAACAGACTGTTTGTATAAGAGGCTTTTATTTAAATGGCTAACAGTAGATGCTTGGTATAGTCATATAACAGTAAGTGCCCTACATGCAAACCTTCAAGTTGCGAGCTTTCAAAGATGCAAACGTTCCATCAACATCAGGTGTAAGTGAAATTGTGGCTTGCCCTCCATCTCCTATTGCTGACCATCCTTCAGCTCTACCATCTCCCACCTCCTCTCCCTCCTCCAGTCAGTAGCTCTTCTTGCCTGTTCACTCGATGCCAGCCCTTGTATGCCAGCTCTTGTACTGTACTACTGTAATTTTCAAGGTACTGTGCTGTAAGATTAAAAAGTTTTCTTTATTTTTGTATTTGTTTTTTATGTATTATTTGCATGGAATTATTATAAACCTATTACAGTATAGTACTATATAGCTGATTTTGTTAGTTGGGTACTCAGGCTAACTTTGTTGGACTTATGAACAAATTAGACCTATGAATACACTCTCAGAATGGAACTCGTTCATATGCAGGGGACTTACTGTATTTGAGTGAGTAGAGTATACTTTTTATAGAGTACATATACTTTATATAGAGTATACTTTGCAAGACACTTAAAAAATGGACATGGCAAATGTCAAAGCAGGTGACTCCTCCTTCCACCACATGAGAATGTAAAAACATGATTAGACTCCAGGAGAACTGCACAAAATCACAGAACATTGAGTTGGAGGAAGTAAGGTTTGTCTGTTTCATATTTTATGTCTTTTGCTAGTCAGATGGGCCAGTCCAAAATGTGGATAGGACATGGAGTCTCTTGTCATCAATCTGCCTAACATGGTCTTATAAAGTCTGCAATGTATCGATGCAAAATTGCCAGGAATTTTTTTCTTGTTCTGTTGGGACCAAGAATTCCTCTTTTCTCTCCTGCTAGAGAGGTGTTATTGTGTCCCCATAAAAAGATAGTTGAAATTCTAACCTCCATATCTTAGAATGTGACCTTATTTGTAAATAGGGTTGTTGCAGATATAATTACTTAAGTCAAGGTCATACTGCAGTAGTGTGGGCCGTAATCCCACATGACTGGTGGAACTTCTAAGAAGATGGCCATGTGAAGACACAGAGACCAAAGGAGAATGCCTTGTGATGACAGAGTCAGAGACCTGTGAGTGAAGTAACACCAAAGGTTGCTGGTGATACAGAAGCTAAGAGAAGCATCTGGGCCATATTTTCCCCCAGAGCCTTCAAGAGAGCTTGGACCTGCTGACAACTTGGCTGTTTGTTTATAGTCTCTGAAACTGTGAGACAATTATTTTCTGCTGTTTTAAGTCACCCAGTTCATAGTACTTTGTTGTGGCAGCTCAAGGAAACTTATAAAAGGGATGTTCATTTTTTTCTGAATATTATGTTCCAATGACATCAGAATTTATAAGGATCCTGTGTTTTAGAAGCCATACAGGCCTATAACAATACTGACTATATACTAAATAGTGACAGGAGTAAGGCCACTCAATCATTTGAAATTAAGAAAACTTTACTTAGTTTTCCTTTCCAGTATAGCCCTCCAATCTTGTTCATTCTGATAATATTATTGTTTTTAAACATTATTTTTCCAGAATGGCCCCAACCAATGAATGTGTGTGACTTGAAATTCATAATTATGGTGGGAAATCACATAACTTGTTGAACATCAAATAATGCTTTGTTGACTTCTCTGGGCCAATGAGTGTCTCTCATGACAAGAGAAACTTCATTAGGAAAGAGTCCATGTTCACTTTTATTCTTCCAAAGGATTAAATTACTTTAGTAATAATGTTATAAAAGAAATGATAATGTATAACATATAGTGGGTACTTAACTGCAAGATATTTTTGAGTGCTTTTTGTGACACATTATGAATACACTTAAAAACTTATGTTAGTATTAAATTATTTATTTATTTATTTATTTTTGGCTGTGTTGGGTCTTCGTTTCTGTGCGAGGGCTTTTCTCCAGTTGCGGCAAGCGGGGGCCACTCTTCATCGCGGTGCACGGGCCTCTTACTATTGCAGCCTCTCTTGTTGCGGAGCACAGGCTCCAGACACGCAGGCTCAGTAGTTGTGGCTCACGGGCCTAGTTGCTCCGCGGCATGTGGGATCCTCCCAGACCAGGGCTCGAACCCGTGTCCCCTGCATTGGCAGGCAGACTCTCAACCACTGCGCCACCAGGGAAGCCCCTTATGTTAGTATTATAAGGCAGGTTCTATTATACCATTTTAGAATTTCAGAAACTGAGGCACAGGGGGTTTAAGTAACTTGCTCAAAGTCACTGATCTTAAAAGCAGCAGACCTGGGAACTGATCCAGGTACTATGACTCTAGAGCCTAGATTTGCATCCATTACATTGTTCTCTGTAATGAAGCTGCCTGTGTATCAGTACATGAGATACAATAGGTTTGCTTTCATTGCTTAACCCAAAAGCCTTAGACTCCTGTGCACAGCAGGTCCTATGAAATTATCCGGCTTTGCTTTGAGACGAGTGCCATCTTGTCTCCCTATACTGATGTGGGCAAATAATGAATAATTCTAACACTGGGTCAAATGTGTTTAGTCAATTTAGTTAAACCCACTATGCTTATTCTTCGTGCTCCTGGAAGGGCTGTGAGCTAAAAGGTTATGGAGACTCTATAATAGTCCTATCTTATTGGTTTAATAAAATGGTGCTCTTGCAGGGGTCAAAGATGATCCTGTGACTCAACAGGAGTGATGTGCTATTTTAGTTTACAGGTCATGTTAATCTGGCACTACTGACATGGAAATCTCTCATCTTGCACTCTAGGGTATGTTAATCGAAGAAGGGGAGAAGGTAGAATTGGATATTACATGTAACAGCCAACAATATAAATACCAATTAAAAACAGATTTAATACTGTGAAGGATGGTCTCTGAGCTGTAAGTATAAAAACAATCATTCCTGGATACTTAGCCCTTCATTTCCAGAATCAATGTCAATATTTGCCTGAATTTTATGGTTGCTGAGTCTGAAGGAAACATCTCCTGCTTTCATTTATCTTTCAAAATGGAAGGACTGAAGGGTTTCTGTAACGTAAAGAGAATTGCATACATATGTTCTCACTTGGGAGAAAAAATTCAAGGGGTGAAATTTTCAACCTGAGAAAAACTCCACATAGAAGAATAAAAACTCATCAATTTGACATGTGAAATATGAGCAAAGTCTGCGAGTCCATGCATATAGAAGCTTAAAAAAATCCTAATCACATGAGATGTTTTATGTAAATTTAAAAAGGAAGGAAATTAAAATATGAGATCTTCTATGGTATGTCTGTCTTACATCAACTGACATGAAGATTTTTGTCATGGGTGCCATGTTCTAATATCTCACTTGGGCCTGCCTCACAATGCACTGAGTGAGAAAAAAATATTACTGAATATAATACTGCCAGGGGGTCCTTCAGTTATCTGCTGCTGTATACCACACCTCTTCAACATTTAGTGGCATACAACAGCAAAGATTTATTGTTTCTTGCAACCCAACAATACTGACTGGGATCAGCTGGGCAGTGTTTCCACACCATGTGCTGGGGCCAAAATCACCTGCATTTGCATTCAGCCAGGAGCTCAGGGAAGAGAGGAACTTCCAAGAAGACATTTCAAATACAAGATTTGTCTATACATAGCCTCTCATTATTCACTAGTTGAGTCCCAGTTTCTTTGTAGGATGGCACCTGACCTCCAAGAGGGGATCTTCTAAGAAAACAAGTCTCAGTTCACAAAAACCTTTTGTCCTCTGCTTGTATCACTCTTGCTAACAGCAAATTTGCCAAAGTAAGTCAGAGGGCCAAGCCCAGGGTCAAGGTGGGTAAGGACTAGCCAAGGGCATGAATATAGGGAAGTATGGTTCCTTGGGGGGTCACCAATGTAGTGGTCTACCCCAAGGGAGAAACAAAGACCCACCATACACAGAGTTTGACAAATGACTAACTTCTCTCAGCTTCTCTTCCTTTGGAGGAGGAAGCTCCCTCCTTTCTGCTCAGACTTTTAAAAGAGGTCAGGAAGGCAGATGTCACCACTAAGGAGTCATAAAGTGGTGTGAGTATCTGATTGTATCTTTTTATTTAATCCATATTTTATTTGTATTTCCTTATTTTTTAAAGACTTTTTTTTTTGATGTGGACCATTTTAAAGCCTTTATTGAATTTGTTTATTGAATTTGTTACAATATTGCTTCTGTTTTATGTTTTGGTTTTTTGACTGTGAGGCATCGAACCCACACCCCCTGCATTGGAAGGCCAAGTCTTAACCACTGGGCCACCAGGCAAGTCCCTCTGACTGTATCTTAACATAATTTTAAATAGAAAATAAATGAACTATGTCAAAAATATTTCAACTAAAATAACGGCATTTTGGATCTTTCTGTATCAAACTTGAAAGAAAGAAAGAAAAGAAAGAAAGAAAGAAAGAAAAGAAAGAAAGAAAGAAGAAAGGAAGGAAGGAAAGAAAGAAGGAAGGAAAGAAAGAAAGAGAAAAAGAAAGAAAGAAAGAAAGGAAGGAAGGAAGAAAGAAAGGAAGAAAGAAAGAAAGGAAGGCAGGAAGGAAGGAAGGAAGGAAGGAAGGAAGGAAGGAAGAAAGAAAGAAAGAAAGAAGAAAGAAAGGAAGGAAGGAAGGAAGGAAGGAAGAAAGAAAGAAAGAAAGAAAGGAAGGAAAGGGAGGTCTAATTAATTTGTAATTTTACAAGGAGACAGGGTGCTCATCTAATTTTGTCCAGTTATCCCCCAATAATGTTTCCTCAAAGTTATCCATGTCCTAATCCCTGATCCCATTGATCTATTCCATTACATGGCAAAAGAGACTGTGCATGTGTGATTAAATTAAGGATTTTGGCATCAGAAGATTATCTTGGATTATAAGGTTGGCCTACTGTAATCACATAGTACATAGGAGGGCAAGGAGAGACAGGAGAATCAGAGACGGAGGTGTGGTGATGGAAGCAGAGGGTCCAGATGACACAATTGCTGGCTTTGAAGATGGAGGAAAGATACTGAACCAAAAAGAATGCAGGTACCTCTGGAGCCCAGGAAAGGCAAGACTCTCCCCTTGAGGTTCTGGAAGGAACCAGCCCTGTAGACACCTTGACTTTGGTTGTGTGAAGCGCTTTTTGAACTTCTGGCTTCCAGAACTTTAAATAACAAATTTGTGTTGTTATAAGGCACTAAATATGGGGTAATTTGTTACAGCAGCAATAAGAAACTAATTCAATCCTCTTGGAACAGTCATTTCAATGATAATCTGGAGAGAGGTATTGATATTGAGCTGGAAACAGTACTGAGTTAAGTATCCAGCATGCACCTCAAACAAATGAATTCATGGAAAGTAAGAAGTGTAGAGATATAGAGGAGAGCTGGAGAACTCAGGCATCCTTCTCAGGAGAGTTCTTGCAGTGGGGGATTGAGAGAAAGACAGAGACAATCTATGAAGAGACAAGGTGTGAGAAATTAAAAGTGCCTAACAACCAAACTCAGTTCAAATATATAGCCCAGAGAAACTACAGAGAGATAAGGATACAGAGAACATCTTATGAGACCAGGAACAATAGACACATAGCTGTGAAGCAACGATCATTTAGCCAAAGGTGGATTTCTCAATAGCAACAAGAAAGGTTCTAGGGAAATAATTTGGTGTGAAGCAAAAAATAAACTCAAAGGAAGAAATGGTATGAAAAGATAGTTTAGTAGAGATTTTAATAAAATGCTTTCATAATCGTAACCATTGAATTAAAACAGATACAAAGTTTTAAAATTATTAAATTTATTATGTTAAAATAAAGGTGAATTAAAATTCATTTTATAAAAAATAGGGGGAATTAAGAGAAAGGACAAATCAGGCTGAGCTTGTCTTATTTATGAGGAACACAGATAATTCACAAAACTGTGCATATCTTTAGCCCTTAGAAAAATGTAAAATACATATGGAATTTTGTAAGTAGCATTTAAAATCATTTTTGCATATGATAATTTAATGATGGTCTAAGGGAACACTTTAGTTCTCTTTGGAGGGAAACAATACTGGACTGTTGCCATAGGTCATAGCAAAATAGAATCCAAATGAACCAAATCCATTTCATCCAGTAAATATTTACTAAATGCCACGTGTATGTCAGACACTTTATTGTAGTTGGAGATACAGGAAAGAGTTGCCACCATGTGTCAGAGTTAGAAGGAGTAATAAATACACTAATATGATACATAATATAATGGTATGATGGGACAAGATAATAGATAATGCTATGTACCCTGAAGAAAAATGAAGCAGGTTTAAATGCTAGGGGATGCTTGAGTATGTTACTTTGTACAGGGTATTCAGGATCATTCTGTCTGGGGGAGACATTGAGCACATACCAAGATGAAGTGATGGGAAGAATATAGGGATGCTTCTGAGAAAATAAACATTACTAGTAGAAGAAATAGAATTGTGTGAGCCCTGAGGTGGAATTAAACTTGCCATTTTCAGTAGAAGCCAGATCAGTGTGGAGGAGTGGAATTGAAACTGTGAGCAAGCCCCCGTGTCCTTTTCTTTTGAAGTAAAAGGTTGACTCAAGAGTGAATGATGGGAAATGTGAAGATGTATCAATAGAAACAAAGAAGAGCTGTTGGGCTGGGGAACTGGTAACAATTTAGTCTATAAATCTGCCACATCGCAGAATCACCGAGCCCCCAGTTTTCGGAAAGATACAGATAAAGGCCTGGCACATATTCTTAAGCTGTTTTTACAGGAAGCACACCCTCACCAGATGAAGACTGCTGACCTCAAGCACATGGACCCTAAGCTGGTTAGAACCAGAAAGTTGATGAAGCTTGGAACTTCACCTTGATGCCAACAAGTCCGAGAATTTTCCACGAGCTGATCACGCCCTGCTCCTTGAACACTGTAAGACTCCTCACTACCCACCCCCCCCAGCGTGGGTCACGCAGTCTTGAGAGCACTAGCCCCTGTGGCCCCCTTTGCCTGGCAAAGTAATAAAGCTACTCCTTTCTACTTCACCCAAAGCTCTGTATCCGCGTTTCTATTCCGCGCTGGTGAACAGAGGCTGAGTTTCGGCAACAGGGTGAGAGAGGGGAAGGGGGGTGGGAGATGAGCTGGGACTCTGGCTATGGCCCAGGTCCTATGGGCGGGCTCCCTTTGGGTTTTTTTCATTTTCATCTGTATGAGAAGGGGAAGGCACTGGAGGGTTTTGAGCAGGGCAGTGATGTGCCAGGGGGTTGTAAATATTTTACCCTGGAAGGCTATCACCTTGGATGCCTCACAGAGTTTCTGTTTTTTGGGGGAGTCTCAGACCAGCCCCCTTCCTTCAAGACTCAGACTCTCTCTCCCATCACCACCCAACCAGATAAATTCTAAACCCTACTACCTAGGTATCCCCAGAGGGCTTCTAAGACAACAATGGCTTTGCTAACAAAAAGCCCTCTAAGAATGTATACTCTGAATGCGCTTCTCATTTCCAAAAAGTTTTCTTAATTTATGGAAAGCTCAACCATATATTTAAGAATCTACATGCAGAGTGTAGATTCTTTTATCACAGAGTGTAGCAATCATCTCAGTGCTGGGTAGGCTGAGGAAAACCTGTAAAACAGATCCCTGTTTCCCTCATTCATGCACTGAAAGGAGTTCAGTCAAGAATATAAACTATTACTTCCATTTCACTCTTGCCGGGAACTTTTTGTTAGACGTTATTGTATTTGCACAATTCTTTCCTACTTGACTATAATGAGAATGGTTCAATTTTCTCTTACAGTGTAAATCATCTTTATCTTTGAATTTTTTTGTTTTTGCTTTGGATTGTCTCATAATTAATTTGCCCAACACAATATTTACTGTCTAAGTGAAAGCCATTGGACTAGAGAAGAGAGGCTATTGGTGAACAGGAAAGACAGCAGCCTCTATCCTCACTCCCCTTACAATCTAAGGGCAGAAATGCACATGATCACAAGGTGATTAATTGTTGGATCCTGGGAGAGAGCTTGACGGACCTGCCCAGGACAAGGTGTTCAGGAAGGCTGACCTGAGGAGGTGAGTGGCAAAGTGACAAAATGAAAAAAATAATTAAGGAATGTCAAATAAAATGGTGATGGTAGTTAGGGAAAAACAGGTTGGGATATTAGGAATTGAAACCAGGCTAGTGCATCGGTAGCAGAGAGAACTGTGGGTGTGGGGTATACACTTTGGATCTGGAGCATCTGCTGTAAAGGTAAGATAGAGTATGACAGTGGACAGAGTCACATGAATGTGTTGTCAGTGGAAAAAATTGTATCTTAACATTTAAATAAATTGAACATTTTCCACTTTTCTAATCTGTTTTAAAAAACATAAAGAATTTTTATGTACACATTTTTATTTTTTAAAGTAACTTTCCATTTTTTCAACATAACTGAAAATGAATATTTACTTCTAAATTTTTGTAAAATATTTTATAGTAGTGTATTTTATGAAAAAATGCATATCATTATTCAGTCTTCCATTTCAATCCTCATACCTTTGTGAATTATCATTCCAGGTAAAATAGTCACTGGGGAAAATGTGCCACATTAAAATAACCAGACTAGTATATATCACAAAGGGTTAAACCAAGATTTTACAAATGTAATCATATTCAGTGCTTTTATTTCCATTAAAAATAAGATTGTTAAAGTAATGCTTTAGTGTCGAGTGTTTATAACATTACTAAATTGTAAAATAAAATAAATTGAAATATGCTTTTTCTGTTAGAAATAGATTTTGTATGCTTTTTATAATTTACATAATACATCAGAGCAGTGGTTCATACATATATATCTATCATATCTATGTGTATGTATGTATCTATACAAAGGAACATGGAAATATAAGGTAGATGGATTTTACATGATTTAAATTATCGTGCATACAGATATGCTCAAAGAAACAGAATCCACTGAATTTGGGCAATGATGTTCTCTTGGGGAGTAACTGGAAATGAGTCTCTGCCTTTCACGGTGTCAGAAACAGTGCCCAGTGTCCCTCTTCTGTGGCTGGACTCTCAGCTGTGGTGGAGGTCCCCATGTGCTGCACTTCACCTGGCCCTCTGCAGCACAACCAAGGACTCTATTTTGCCCCCCAGCCATATGCTTCAGTATGTCTCTATCGCTGTGGAAGCCAAACTCTGATGCGCTTCATAAATTTTTGGAGGAACTTGCAGAACGTGAATTCAAAAATTAATGAGCATGGATTAACACCTTCCCTGGGCAGTCTTTGTTTATGTGCTTGACACATTAGACCTCTGACCCTTTCAAATCATTTTCATTGTATTATTGTAAACCCCTGACCCAGACAGGTGCAGTGCAATTGGATAACGCACCATAATAAATAACACCATTGTCCTAGCTGTCATTTACCTAGTCTAAGTATGTGAAACTCTGGAGCTGTGTATAAATAGAAGCTTACCAAATTTTATCAGGGAAAATTAAATGTCAGTCCAAATTGTATTCTGACATCAGATTGAAATATTGTATTTAAAGTGATTACAGAATACAGAAAAATATACCCTTTAACATTTAAAATTAATAATGTAATAAAATGAAACTAGGTAGAAGGTAGGCAAACTTTTTAAATAGGATGCTGACCTAATATCTTTTTTTCTTGGTTTCTAGGGACTGGGAGGAGGAGGGAAAAAAACACACATAACTGCATAGAAAGAAAAATTGGAAAAGGACACATAGCTGAACCTAGACAGTTATGCTGAAGTGAACAACAAACCGTCTTCATGTACAAGAATGAAATTGGTGGACCACACAGGCCTTATGTAAATCTTGCAAAGAATGCTGAAGTCAGGACTATTTGGTTAGTTTTTTATATGTCTATTCCAGGAATTTGCGTATGTCCACAGTTTCATCCAGGACCTATCGAGATTTGTAGCTTATTTGAATTTCAACAAGTTAATTGTTCAAGTTCCCTGAGGATTTATTTGTGGGTGTACTTGTGGTGATGGTAATATAGAATGGGTTGTGTAATCATAGTGATGGGTAAGAAAAAATGTCCAACTAAATGGGACTATCTAATGAAATGACTTATGTTAACATCCTCAGCTTTATTCTGTTCACCATTGTTATCAAATCATACATGGTATAGATGACATGCTTATCCAATTATAGGAGGCCCAACAGGAATGTACACCTTAAAATACCTAAACAAGGTGCAAGGGTATTGTTCACACTGAGTAAGCTTTGATTTTTTTTTAACAGAATGCCCCTTCCTCCCCACAAAAAGCACTACACAACCCTAAATATCATCCAAGTTTCATAAGCAGAAACAAAAAAGAGCTATATGAAAAGGACTCAGTGCAGCGGAAACCATCTGGGCAATTATTTGCCTGGATAACTCCTTGATCTCACATTGAATTAATTGTACCATAGATTTCAGAATAAGAGTGATAATTCATTTATCACAAGATGGCTTCTAAGTGAAAAGGTTGAAGAAGACAGTTAATGTTGTTAAGGCATATATTCAATACCATAATCACATAAATATATGTGAGCTCAATCATTATTAAAACCTTCTAATTAATTCTTCTTATTATTACTCAGTAAAAATAATAATTTCTTATTCTTAGAAAATGTTTGTTTCTATGTTTGCATTGCTTTATGTTATTGACATAATGGGCCATCTAATTTGGTGCCCTGAGAGCATGATTTCTAAATTTCACATTTGTACTGTTGTTAACTTTTGGTTGTTTTTAAAATAAGAATTTCTAACTGGAAGCATCAAACACTTGAAGAAAAAGGTTGTGAATAAGACTACTTGTTTCCCTCCATATTTCTCTTCATGTATAAGGTACTCTATATGTGACTGTTCAGTTCTGAGCTACCTATTTTAAGATGCTGCAGAGAAAATGAAAATTTCATTTTACCCTTCATAAGAAGTTATCAACTTTTTCCAAAGCTTGGCTGAATATCAAAAGGTATAGAATTTCCTTTAGTCACAACAAAATAATTGTTTTCTAAGTTTTTGTTGTAAAAGAGAACATCAAACTTGTTAACATTTTTTTTTTTTTCCATGTGGGTTGCTGTAAAAGAAGGGTGCTAGTTTTCTGCTCATAAAACAAATCACTGCCAAATCAGTTGGGGGGGGGCAGTTATCTAACGGTGTCTGTAGGTCCCAGGTCCAGGAACAGGGTGCTTAGACTCTCCACGGGGTTTTAAAGTTTGAGACCAGGGTGCCTGCAGGCTGTGTTATCTGGAACATGATGTGCTCTTCCTGGCTCATTCAGGTTGCTGGAAGAATTCAATTCCTTGCAATTGTAGAAGTGAGATACTTGCTTTCTTGCTAGCTGTTGGCCAGGGGGATGTTTTTATTTTTTAGAGGCTAAACAGGTTCTAGACAAATGGCCTTCTTACAAAGTAGCAGCTCACCTCTTGAAAGCCGGCAGGAGAGTGTGACCCTAGTCTCCTAAAATGGAGTCATATAATAGAATGGGAGCAACTATCCCATCATCTCTGTCTTGCTGTGTAACCTTGTCAAAGGGTGCTGTCCTATCATGTCTGCAGTTCTTGACACACTCAAAGGGAGGGATAGATACACTGGTGGAGTAGGACCTTGGTGGACCTTTAAGAAATCTGCCTACTGCGAGATTTTGTTGGAAAACTCCTATTCTCTATGGAAATTTAGAGACTCTATTTTCTAGTTCATTCACACGTTTATTCATTCCTTTAGTAAAGACTTAAGATTGCCTCTGAAATGCTGCAGTGCAATTCCGACCCTAACTACCTGAAGTTAGCACAGACTCCCCAGATTTGAGGCACTGTCACCAAAAAGACTGCACTCACTGGAGACACAGCAAATTCTGGGGGCTTCACAACCACCCGACTTTTGAAAGTTTGTTAGAATGACTGACAGGTTTCAGGAAAGCACAGTATTTATAATTACAATTTTATTATAAAGGATACAAATCATGAACAGTCAAGCGAAGAGACACATAGGGCAAAATTTGGGAAGGTATCAGACCCAGACCTTTTGAATCCTGTCCCCATGGGCACATTCTGATGGGGGTCCCCATCAGAACACTCACTCTTCTGGTACATGGAGGTGTTCATCAACCAGTAAGCTCACACAAGCATCAGTGTTTTTAAATAGGGTTTCATTTTGCAGGCATGACCTAGTGAAACATTAGCCACGTGCTTGAACCCAATCTTTAGCCCCTCCTTTCCCAGGAGGTTGGGCCAATGTCATGTGACTCAAAGCCCCAGTTCTCTAATCACAGGAGTAGTCTTTCTGGCATGAGAAGTTTCCATCTTTGAGTCATCTCCTTAGCATAAACTCAGGTATTTTCCAAGGATTTTCGATACATAACAAAGACACTCCGACAACTTGGGAAAGTGGAGATTTGGTGGAATATAGAGATGATCAGAACTCTGTAGACCTTCTTGAACAGATGTAGAAACCAAAGCCCAGTGAGGCCAAGCTACCAGCCTGATATCACACAGTGACAGGGTAATGACATAAATTTGTTATCTAACCCAGGGCATTTCTGAGAGTGAAAGGAGCTCTAGTAATAATTATGTTGGGACAACAGGTGTGGTGTTCTATGGTGTAAGAACAGACTCCCAATTCTTTTTCCTTTTTTGGGGTTGGGAGAGGAGGAACACGCCACAGCTTAATTGAGATATGATTCACATACCATGCAATTTACCCATTTATAGTGTAAAATTCTCTGATTTTTAGTCAATTCACAGAATCACCACAATCAATTTGAGAACATTTTCATCACTCCTAGAAGAAACCTTGTAACCTTAGCAAGTATTCTCCTACTTTCTTTCCAATTTCTCTAGTCCCAGGCAACCACGATTCTTCTTTCTATATAGATTGACCTATTCTGGACATTTCATGTATATGAAATTATACAATATGTGGCCTTTTGTGACTAGCTTTTTTTCACTTACATAGTGTTTTCTAGGGTCATCCATACTGAACATGTATCAGTATTACAGTTTTTTTTTTTTTTTTATAGCTTAATAATGTTTCATTCTATGGATGTACCACCTTTGTTTATCCATTCATCATTTGCTGGATATTTGAGTTGTTTCTACTTTGGGGCTATAGTGAATGATCCTGCTATGAACATATTTGTGCACGGTTTGGTGTACACCTATGTTTGTTGTTAGGAATATCCATATGAGTGTAATTGCTGGGTCATATAGTAACTCTATGTTTAACTTTTGGGGGAAATTTAAAAGTTCAGAATCTCCCTCCAAGAGTTCCCTGGGAAATATCAGATCACTTTTTTTTTTCTTTTCTTTTCTTTTTTATTTTTATTTTTTATACAACAGCCTCTGGTGTGCCATTAACTGATCTAGGCTCTAAGGCTATTATGGTAAACATGGTACACAGTGGTTTTTCCCTCACAAGGTAACATCTGATTAGAGAATAACAAGAATTAAACAGGTCCTTTAAAAAGAAGTGTTATGAATGGAATAAAGAAAAAGATAAGCTATGAAAACACATATTAGGGAAACCTTAACACTTCAAGAGGACAGAGAAAGCTGTTCTTGAGAAGTGAGATATAAACTAAGGTTAAAGAATAATAGAGTAATAAAGAACAAGGTCAAATGGGAGTGTTTCCGTAAATAAATCACCATGTATAAAGCTTGCATGCAAGATAAAGCATAGAGCAAAAGAGAAAATGAAACACCAGCACCTATTAAATACACAGTTTGAAGGTCAGAGTTGTTAGATGTAGCTTGGGTAGTTAAGAAGGCAAAAAACAAAAAACAAAAAAACACCATGGAGAATTTTATGAGACAGTGAAGGAATTAATAATTTAACACAGAAAATAGCGTCTCACTGAAGGATTTTCAGTGATAGCCTGATCACCAATGTGGTCTTTGAAACCTCCTCTAGCTCCCAAGAGGAAACAGGGGTGGGGAGGAGAAGACATGAGGTTCATGAGTCTGTTCTAGACCTGGTGAGAAATGGCATGGGCCGTTCTGTCTGTGGTTCTGGCAGCACGGGTAAAAAGAGGTGACTATACCAGAAAGGTATGTAAAAATAAATCTAACAGACAGTCATGATGACTAAAATTAAATATATGGAAGGAGAGGGAGGAAACCAGTATGATTCCCCTTTTCTGGTCTAAGAGCTAGGAGTGGATAGGGGACTATTGCAGGAGACATTTAGGGACACAGAATATGAATTCAAGTTGGAAATGCTGAGTTGGGGTACCTTCTGTGTACCCATGTAACAATATTGGTAGAAACCTTGTTAAATCACAGGAGAAAAATGAGCAACATGAGATTGGGGTGAATCATCAGCATATACATGGCGATGAAAGTCTCTGGGATTGAACTCATAAAGAAAGAATGAAAGAAGTGAATCTAAGAAAGAGTCCTAAAAAAATGCTAAAATAGAAGAGCAAAAAGAAGGAAAGCCCTCAAAGTTGATTCAGAAACAATGCCCAGAGAGGTAGGAGGAAACACAGAGAGTGTGGTATCATGAAAGTGTTTAAGGGTGTTTAAACCAAACACTTAGGTAAGATTAACTGAATCTATGAGATTGATCTGTTTGACTTGTGGACTCTACGCTGATACATTTAACTGAAAATTATTATTCTTGTCCTGGGGCAGGAAAATTGATGATAATAAAGAAGTATAAAAATCAATGGTCTATTTTTGTTATTTGTTAATGAGAATGAAAAAAAGGCCATCAAGACAGATAATATATGGAGAAAGAATAGGAAACAAGAAAGGAAGGATGTTACTCCCACAAAGCTATTGCTTATTGACTACACGGCTATATGACACCTACAGTTCATCTCTTCTTAATGATGTTTCAAACTCTGATAAATCATGGGAGGATTTTTGAACCAGAGATTGATATATGCACTAAAGAGGTGTATGGTCTACTAATATCTGAAGAAAGCAAAGGGAAAATTATTTTCACATATAAAGTGAATAGAAGTGGGCTTAACTTGAGATAAACCTTGTCTGTGTTGAGGGGCAGAACATAGCTAATTGCATGATGACCAGACTGTAGCCATGACATAAGTTGTTTCATCATGAGCAGTGCTGAATCTATGGCTAGCACAATTCCAAGAACTGGCCTTAAGAGGATGGAATTAACACTATTGCTCATAATAATCTGTATCTTTGTGGGTATCCAAATAATTGTAGCTTGTTCTGACTGTATATGCAAACAGCCAACTACAAGTATCAGCAAAGAGAAGCTACAAGTCAACATATTCCACCCTAAGAATACAGCACCCTATGTCAGGATGAATATACAGGAGACGGACCTTCACCCATAATCCAACAGAAGTGGAATGATGCCCTGACAAGTGGGGATTTGTAAGCAGCTTTTGGGAGGAAAGAACTCTCTGCAGGAGGCCCCTTTTGTCTTGTTACTAACCTTAAGCCAGGCACCCCCATGCTCTACTCATCCCCGGCCCTACCCTAGCACACCTTTCAGATCTTTTGATCACACAATACCTTGCCTAATCTGTTGCTTCTTTCTGTAGATCAAAGTAGAAATGAAGAATACGTAACAGATAGCCAGATCCCTTCCCCAGCTCTCCCTTCAGTAATTTTGTGAACAAAGTGTGTGAACAAAATAACATTTAAATAAGATACAAAAAGTCGACCATCCTGCACCCAGTAGGGAATGGCAATGACTCTGATCCCCCATCTCAATGATTAACTGAGATTACTTCCCTTTTTCTCTTTAAAAACTTTCATGTCTGAGCAGAATCTTGGGAGGTGATTTTTGGGGGACACTGAGTCTACCATCCCCCCCCGATTGCTGGCATTCTGATTGAAAGCAACTTTCCTTTCTACCAAGTTTGCCTCTCTCAGATATTGAGTTTTGAGCGGTGAGCAGCCGGACCTGATTCGGTAACAGAATTATTATGGGCTCACCCTCTTGCTCTCAGCTCTGTTTGCATTCATGTTTTAGCACCAAATAAAATGGATCTTTGTTAGTTATAGTACAATACACATACAGGTCTATTAACATCAAATGTGGGATAAGAACACAAATAATTGGATTTAGGAGAAAGAATCCAAGGGGTAAGAATAGTAAAGAATCTCAAAAGACCACTACCCACTTAATTTACAGGAGAAATGGATTCACAGCGCAAGAGATGTATCCAATGCCAAGGGCATGATATGGCCCTAAAGTACAAGGTTTCTTTTAACAGATCTAGCTGCTTCTGAGAAAAAAAAAAAAAAAAGTATGTACCTGTACGATAGAAAATGGGTCATTATTTGCTACAGAGTCCTCAGCAAGCAATAATGATTTTTTTCTTTTTTTTAATTCATTTTATTGAAGTATAATTGATTTACAATGTTGTGTTAACTTCAGCTGTACAGCAAAGTGATTCAGTTATAAGTATATATACATTATTTTTCATATTCTTTTCCATTATGGTTTATCACAGGATATTTAATATAGTTTCCTGTGTTATACAGTAGGACCTTGTGGTTTATCCATTCTATGTGTAATATCAATAGTTTGCATCTGCTAATCCCAAACTCCCAATCCATCCCTCCCTGATCCCCCTTCCCCCTTGGCAACCACAAGTCTGTCCTCTATGTCTGTGAGTCTGTTTCTGTTTCATAGATAAGTTCATTTGTATCATATTTTAGATTCCACATATAAGTGATATCATATGATATTTGTCTTTCTCTTTCTGACTTACTTCACTTAGTATGATAATCTCTAGGTCCACTGGAGTAGCTGGTGGGATTTTTCTTAGACCTTGGCTGTTAACATCTCTGGTCTACAGATGCTGTTCTCAGTCTTCATCCCAGGTAAATCTTCTCCATACAATCTGCCTCTCCACCTGAGGTCTGTGTCTCTCTTGCCTGTGACCTTTTTAATCTTGCCAAACAAAGCACAAAACCTGTCTCGCCACATCTGCACCTAACTCTTGACTTGTCTCCTAGTTTTCTAGACCACAGCTGACATACATTAACACATATCTGCCCCACTTCTAGGCTTGTGTCTCAAAGCCAGGAATTGAGTTGCAAGAAGTCTCTGGAAGGTGTAAAATTTATTTTTTTCTCTCTTGGAAAATGTAAAGGTTGAGGCTGAGAAAAGGATCTGCTTGTTAATCATGTAATCACAGTTAACACAGATATCCACGACTGCAACAGCTGTACAAAGGGTTACAGCCGCATGCCATTAAATCCCATAGAGCATCTGTGCTCCTCTGTGCCACATGCAGTGCATTTGTCATTTCTAACCTCCCAGCAATGCACAAAGACGGGATTATTAATCTCTTCCAACAGAAAAAGAAATTGATGGTGGTAGAGGTTTAGTACCTTCTCAAACTGAAGGGTGCTTGGATACCACTACTCCATGGCCCGCTTAGCCATTTAAGCAACTATGTTCACATGAGTAATATCCTATGACAACTGGATTAACTAATAATGTTTTAACTAATATAAAGAGAACAGAAGTGATATATTATTTCAAAATGATATTAGAGTTTATATTCTGTAACCTCCTATCGTGTTAGATTGCCCCAAAGAGAGAGTATATATAGGAAAGTAAACCCTCCACAGTGACTGTTACCACAGGAAGAAAATCAGTAGCTGTGGTGTATGACCCTGTACTGAATGCCACAAGACCATAGTCTTTTTCTTGCTATGTTTTATTTCTTAACAATTTGTAAAAATAATCTTCTTAGTCATTCTGTTCTTATATAATAAATATGCCGGGTGAAAGCAATTTGGCTATGTGAACTTTCTTAAGGGTATATATTAATCTCAATCATAAACTTTACTGGGGTGTCATAATAATGTGTCTGACAACTCATTCCTATTGCTTCCCAGGTATTTTAATGAAAAAGCAGAAATGGCAAATGATAATAGACAAAGAATTGAAGTTAAATGTGCCATAAATTGTTACCAACATTGGGATTTTCCTCATAATTTAAAGGAAAACAATAACATACGATATATATGAAGATCTTATTTTTGCTCAATATCTTTGCTTTAGAATGTATTAATTTGAAAAATAAACCTCTAAATATACTCATAAATTATTCTGCCTTAAAAAATGTCCTTGATCCAGTATGTCGGCATGCCCTTTATAAATGATTCAGTATGGTGCTGATTACCTTAAAGGCAGCTGGAAAGATGAGGAGGTTCTCTTATCTCCATGGGACAGGATTTATAGCTCTGATGTCCTGAAACTGGCAGAGTGGCTTTCTTGAGGGATATAACAAATAAGATAGTGTCACTGGCATTTTTCCATAAGATGCATACAATTATAAAGTTATCCATCTCAAGATCCAGATTTTCGAGTTTTATGACCGATACAAAAAATGGAGAGTTTAAGGAACATACTGTACAGTTAATGTCTCATTTATTCTAGACAAGTCTCATTACTCTTAGTTTTGCCATTGATCTGATCAAAGATACAAAGCAACATCGTATTTTCATCAAATCCCTATTTACATGGTAAGCACCTTGGTAACTCCAGTGGCTTGTGTTCACCAAAGGAATTTCCTTGGACATTTTTTTGACCATCTGTGCGTAATATTCTAATTACATTATTTTATTTTTAAGATATTTAAAGCTGCTTAATAGCTTATAGCTAACATTTGGAATGCATCTACATTTAACTTCAGCCAATTTGAAACACTAATAGAGATAGGAATTGAAATTTTCTGGAATATGTTCAAATCATCTAATTACCTTAGGTTGGTCAGACAATTTTATTTATTTATGCATTTATTTATTTACTTATTTATTTATTTTTGTTTATTTATAAACATTGAAGTATAGTTGATTTACAATATTATATTCATTTCAGGTATACAATACAGTGCTTCAAAATTTTTATAGATTATCCTCCATTTAAAGTTATTACAAAATAATGCTTATATTCCTTGTGCTGTACAATATATTCTTGTAGGTTATCTATTTTATGCATCGTAGTTTGTGTCTCTAAATCTCATACCCCTATCTTGCCCCTCCCTCTTTCCCTATCTCCCCAGTAAATACTAGTTTGTTTTCTATATCTGTGAGTTTGTTTCTGTTTGTTTTGTATGCTCATTTGTTTTATTTTTAGATTTCACATACAAGTAATAACATAAAGTATTTATCTTTCTCTGTCTGACATATTTCACTAATCATAATACTCTCTAGGTCCATCCATGTTGCTGCAAATGGTAGAATTTCATTATTTTTGTGGCTGAGTAATGTATATATATATATATATATAATACAGAAGATATGGTATATATATATATATATCTTCTTTATCTATTCATCATCTGATGGACATGTAGGTTGCTTCCATATTTGGGCTATTGTAAATAATGCTGCTATGAACATTGGGGTGCATGTAACTTTTCAAAGAAGTGTTTTCATTTTCTTTGGATATTTACCCAGGAGTAGAATTGCAGGATCATTTTATTTCTATTAGTTCTATTTTTAGTTTTTTGAGGAACCTCCATGCTGTTTCCCATTGTGACTGCACCAACTTATATTCCCACCAACGGTGCACAGTGTTCCCTTTTCTCCACATCCTTGCCAACATTTGAAAACATTTAAGCATATTTTATTATCTACATTTTCTACGCTTTGCTATATGTAACCAAAACAATAGTATATACTACTTTCTATGAGGATGGGGGAAATCATTCCTATTTTACATTTTAAATGATTTCTGTTGAGCTTATGTGACTTTTTTTGTTTACTTCTTTCTTAACTCATAGTTGATAATTCAGGCCATCTTTTATTATTTTTTATACTTTCAATGAAAGTGCTGGTACATTTCATGAAAGAAAAAAGCACTTCAATTTTGGTCAAAGCAGAATAGAAGAAAATGAGCAAGAGAAGTTTGTTGATCATTAAAATAATGATGACCATTTTATTTGACCATTTGAGATGATAAAGTAAATATTATCAAAAGAAAAATACATCCTGAAGAAGATCAGTTTTCCAGAGACTGTGTAATGTTATGGAGCTAAATAATATCTATAAATATTTTGATTTCTAATTGTGAATGAATGCACCTTGGACACAATTCAATCATTAAAACCACATACTATTAAAGCAATTTCTGAAAAATTATTTGCCCTCTACTATATTTTTACCTAGAGAATAATGATTATGATATTTTTTTTATTTCCAAACCTGTAAACTACTTATCATAATTCAGAACTCAAGAAATGTTTGTGAAATAATTATTTATTATAGAAATCAAGTGCATAATTTGGTGTAATGTTAAGGATTGGTTCAAGAAAATCTGCTATTTTCAGTGTATTTGTACTTATTTATTTGTCTCCCTCCCTTCCTCCTTCCTTTTCTCTCTCTCCCCCCCTTACTTTCTTTTTTTCTTTCTCTCTCTCCCCTTCTTTCTTTCTTTCTTTCTTTCTTTCTTTCTTTCTTTCTTTCTTTCTTTCTTTCTTTCTTTCTTTCTTTCTTTCTTTCTCTCTCTCTCTCTCTCTCTTTCTTTCTTTCAATCTTTCTTCCTTTCTTTTCTTTTTCTTCTTTCTTTCTTTTTCCTTTTTGCTTTTTCGTGCT